>NC_041393.1:267369578-267441828 GCF_002162155.2 Triticum dicoccoides
TGGTCCAAACTAGAGCACCATGCGGGACCGTCCCTTGGCAACTTGGGTTATATTGGTACTTGTACGCTTAGCTTATCCGATGTTCCCTGAGAACAAGCTATGTGCAGCTCCTATCGGGATTTGTCGGCACAATGGGTGGTCTTGCTGGTCTTGTTTTAGCATTGTCGAAATGTCTTGCGAACTGGGATTCCGAGACTGATCGGGTCTTCCCGGGAGAAGGTATATCCTTTGTTGACCATGAGAGCTTGTGATGGGCTAAGTTGGGACACCCTTGCAGGGTATATTATCTTTCGAAAGCCGTGCCTGCGGTTATGAGGCAGATGGGAATTTCTTAATGTCCGGTTGTAGATAACTTGACACTTGACTTCATTAAAATGCATCAACAGCGTGTGTAGCCATGATGGTCTCTTCTCGACGGAGTCCGGGAAGTGAACACGGTTTGAGTTATGCTTGACGTAAGTAGTTTCAGGATCACTTCTTGATCACTTCTAGCTTCTCGACCGATGCGTTTCTTCTCTTCTCTCTCTCACTTGCGTATGTTAGCCACCATATATGCTTAGTGCTTGCTGCAGCTCCACCATATTACCCCTTTTCCTACCTATGAGCTTAAATAGTCTTGATCTCGCGGGTGTGAGATTGTTGAGTCCTCGTGACTCACATATTCTACCAAAACAGATGCAGGTGCCGAGGATACCGGCGCAGATGGCGCAACCGAGCTCAAGTGGGAGTTTGATGAGGCCCTTGGTCGTTACTATGTATCGTTTCCAGATGATCAGTAGTGGTGCCCAGTCGGGACGATCGGGGATCTAGCATTTGGGGTTGTCTTCTTTTCATTTGAATTTGACCGTAGTCGGTCTATGAGTGTATTTTGAATGAGGTATGATCTTAATTATGTATTGTGTGAAGTGGCGATTGTAAGCCAACTCTCTTTATCCCATTCCTGTTCATTACATGGTATTGTGTGAAGATGACCCTTCTTGCGACAAAACCACCATGCGGTTATGCCTCTAAGTCGTGCTTCGACACGTGGGAGATATAGCCGCATCGTGGGTGTTACACGGACGGAGGAGGCTCGTGTGGGAATGGTGTTCTAGCATGGACGGTGTATGAATGGGAAAATGGTGGGAGAGGTACGGGGAACCATGTTTTTGGGACGCGCCTATCTGAAATATGGGCAAGTTACGAACTTAGCTCCCGTTGAAAATTTGTACGTCTCGTCGGTTGGGGATAGGATGGCAATCTCGGATCTCGCCAATATTTTCCCAGAGCAATTTCAGATGAGGAGAGGGTGTTTTGGCACCCATGGTGTATGAACAGGGCTGACAGGTAGGGCGGTTGTGTCATGTCTGAGTGAAGTTACAAACCTTCCCCTATTGAAAATATTTGCCTACATCGATTTCAGCCGAGTCAAGTTTGTTTTGCCGCCCATCGTGTATGAATGGGGAAATGGAGGGAGAGGCAGAGGTCTTTCAGACGAGCTTGAATCAAATGTGTTTTGCCGCCCATGTTTGCGCCCACCATGTCGGAATGGGCTTAGAGGCGGTTGTGTCACGTCTAATTGAAGTTACTAACCTACCCCTATTGAGAGCAGTGGAAATTGGGCCGATGGATTGTCCGTGTAAGGGGTAGACAGTAATTTCCATCTCCCAAACACTGGCATCAGGCAGCCAACGTGGGAGTGGACATTTTTCCGCTTCTTTCAAATTTTGGGACAATAAGCATCCATGTTTACCCTGACAACTAAATTCGAATCCATTTTGTATTCCTATAGAGAATCTTTATAAATCATTCTATGTGTTTTTATATATCTTCAAAAGCACGACAAAGATGAATTCCACTATCATATATGAATATAATTTACAAATGTTGATACTCGAATTCAGAAGCTAGAATGCAGTTTAAGGTGAATTCGAATATTTGAAACCACTTTATGTCCAACTCAAGTGTCACATGCAGCATAATGTGTACTCCCATTTAGATATGTACACAAGCGATGTATCAAGATTCAAATACCGAGTCAATCAACCAATAATGTACAAAACTAATAGACATATAAACACTTGTAGTGTATATGGATCAATAATATCAACTAACATACATAAACTAGGCCGTTGTACTTTTTTTGCTAGAACAACATCCTTTTTTAGCGAAGCTAGTACAACATCTTGGCCCTTTCAGATGCGTGCCACTTAAAGACCATCTATACTACTATTATTGTTAAATGCACATTCAGCCCGATTGGCATATTTGTAGGTCTGGCACAACAATCAAAATGAAATCTCTCAGACTCTTACCAATTAATACAGACTTGTGTTAAAAAATTTACAAACCAAAAAACAAAAAAACAATTATTACATGATCTCTATAACAAATGGTTTGATCGATTACATGAACAAACAACACAAAGGTTATTCAATGATGGAAAGAACATTTCTCCTATGGTTTACCAAGTGGGAATTTAATTTCCTTTTTTTCCTTCAGGACCTTAACAATGCGGTCAGTCTCAGCTTGCTTTGTTTTGAAATCCACCAAATATTTAATGGTTGTCTTGAGCACTGCTTGTGATTGTGCTATTTGCTTCCTCAACATGTCAACTTCATCTCTAAGTGCAGAAGCAGAATCCCTTTCTACCAATAGTTTAGCCTCTAGAGCATCAACAGTTGGCAATTCATGATGCATGATTGGGCTGGTGCCACTGCTGTGGGATGATACAATGTCCATGGGGACCTCACTCTTTGATCTTGGGCTAACCTGTTTTGCCATTAAAGTTCCGATTGGATTCCGAAAAGTTGAAGTTAGCAAAACATCTCAACTGGGAGCTATAACAGCAAACCAGTTAAACAAACAAGGAATTAAAGAGTTTCAGTTGGATGCTAAAAAGTAGTTATTAACATCATTGTAACCAGTTGTAGCAGCAAAGCAGTTAAACAACCAAGTTTTGCAAAATGTACCTGTTGTGGCATTGGATTTTCTCTTGGATCCTGAAAAGTTGAGTAGCCAGTAACATGATTAGAGCAACCGGTTGCAACAGCAAAGCAGTTAAACAAACAAGTTTTGCAAAAGGAACCTATTGTGGCATTGGAGTTTCTCTTGATCCTGAAAAGTTGAGTAGTCAGTAACATGATTAGAGCAACAAGTTACATCAGCAAACCTATTACACAAATATATTTTTGAAAATGTACCTGCTGTGCAATTGGACTTCCAATTGGATCCTGAAAACTTGAATTTGGTAAGATGATTACAGCAACAAGTTATAGTAGCAAACCAGGTAGACAAGGAAGTTTTTGAAAACATACCTATTGTGCCAATAGAGTTTCAGTTGGATCCTGCAAACTTGAATGTTGGCAATCATAAATAAAGTGCTGCAAGAGCCATAAGAAACTAACATCAAGTTAGTAAAGCTAACTAGTTTTGGCAACATATTTAATTACACATGAACTAGTAAAACTAACAAGTTCTTGGCAATGTATTAAAGTAACAAGTCGGTACCGTTTACCAGCAACACAGACATCTGTAAATTTCTTTCATGTAAGCAAAATGATTCCAACACACACACACACACACATATATATATAAGTTAAAAGACGGTGTCCCTCATATAAACCTGATAGTTGTCTATCTATGAACATGCAAACATTACTAGTGCTACAAGTGATATAAACAAACCATTTAAACAAAAAGGATCTCAGAACGTAAATTACACGTGAATTTTGCTGCACCTTAGAAGTACATATGACCAGCTATCAACGTGCTAAAGTAGCTATTTAAGTTCATGCAAACAGGTAATTCTTAATAGTAAGTATCAAACACATAGATAGGCGTAGTCTATAATAGGATTAACAGGCTATGGGATTATGTAATCAGTAGCAAACTAAATTAATCCAAGCAACGTAATTGAACAATTTTGCAATAAGTGGCTAACTAAAATTCCAAGAAGCAGGTAACTAAACTTATGCTAGCTCTTTGTACAGGCACACTGCAACTTCTTTTTCGCTTACAAGGTTCTACGAAGGAGTCCATTTCATCAATTGCTTGGATACGCAGTCCTAATACTTCTTTCTTCCCACACTGCATTGGTAAGTCGAATGGTTAATCTGATAAGATGGAGCGTCCTTGATATGTTATATGAGGACGGGTTGTCAGACTAGTTGTAGACACACACATCACACTGGCTTTTGCTATATATTTCATGCAATTACATTTGGCATATCGAGATCTATGCAATCTACAATAGGATGAGAAGACTGGCATCGTTCACATTATTGGCAAAATCAGTTCATAGAAACAAGTAATTCAACCATTTTGTGGGTAAATCAAAAGCGCCACCAGAATATTTTTCACTACCCCAATCATACACGCCAAAAGGGGCAATACCATCGTAGGGGCTGGTATGGGCGGCTGTCGGTGTCAAAACCGGCGGATCTCGGGTAGGGGGTCCCGAACTGTGCGTCTAGGCGGATGGTAACAGGAGACAAGGGACAGATGTTTTTACCCAGGTTCGGGCCCTCTCGGTGGAGATAAAACCCTAATCCTGCTTGATTAATATTGATGATATGGGTAGTACAAGAGTAGATCTACCACGAGATCGAAGAGGCTAAACCCTAGAAGCTAGCCTATGGTATGATTGTTGTTCGTCCTACGGACTAAAACCCTCCGGTTTATATAGACACCGGAGAGGGTTAGGGTTACACAGAGTCGGTTACAATGGTAGGAGATCTACATATCCGTATCGCCAAGCCTGCCTTCCACGCCAAGGAAAGTCCCATCCGGACACGGGACGAAGTCTTCAATCTTGTATCTTCATAGTCTAGGAGTCCGGCCAACGGTGATAGTTCGGCTATCCGGACACCCCCTAATCTAGGACTCCCTCAGTAGCCCCTGAACCATGCTTCAATGACAACGAGTCCGGCGCGCATGGAAGATTTTGAACACAAGGCGGGTTCCTCCTCCGAATACTTCATGGAATACTTCATGGAAGATTTTGAACACAAGGATAGTGTCCCGCTCTGCAAAATAAGTTCCACATACTACCGTAGAGAGAATAATCTTCACACAAATTCAATCTGCTGACGTATTCTATGGCGTGACATCACACCATGGCCAAACCTTTGTTGAAATCGTTTTTACTGTTCCACCCCAGCGTGTTTAATGAGGCGGTTTCCTTGGCATGTCTTGTCAAAGCAGATATCGTGTCCCCTTATTCCGGGATTCTCATCAATACGGGCGTGGGTAACCCAACCGCGCCATTGATTATGGCGCTTGGGGGATAAGCGAGTTTTATCAGGCTGGTGGGGACGCATAATTTCGTCCGTCCATATAAGGGGACAAGGATCCACCTTTTTACCTACGCCTTCTTCCTCCTTTGCTTATCCATTTCCGCGCACTCGACCTCCAGCGCCCAAGTCCGCACATCTCGCCTCAACCTTCCCCAGCCATGTCCGGAGCGGGAGGCAAGTGGATGGCCTCCTCCGTCACGGAGGGGCACATCAAAAAGTTGAGGAAAGCCGGATACCTGCACAACGACATCCAGACGAGGGGCAGCTCGTCCCCACCCCCACGCACCATGAGAGGGTAGTGTTCCTTCCCCATTTCCTTCGCGGACTGGGCTTCCCACTCCACCCATTTGTCCGAGGACTCGTGTTCTACTATGGCCTGGATTTCCACGATCTAGCCCCGAATTTCATCCTCAATATCTCAATGTTTATGTTTTGTGCGAGGCCTTCCTCCGCATCAAGCCCCACTTTGGCTTATGGCTGAAGACCTTCAATGTCAAGCCGAAGGTAGTGGGCGGCCAGCAGGCGAAGTGCGGAGGTGCCATGGTAGGCAAGATGCCCAACGTCATATGGCTCGAGGGCGCCTTCGTGGAAACCATCAAAGGGTGGCAATCGGGGTGGTTCTACATCACCGAACCGCGTGACCCTGAATGGGCAGCGGACTCCGAATTCCGATCTGGCATCCCCACACGGCTCACTTCCTGGAAAGAGAAGGGCCTGGCGTGGGGTGATTTGGAAGAGCTGACCGGACTCCAAACCTGCGTCCAAAGCCTTGTGAACAAGAAGACAAGCTCGTCAACATAGTCCAGGTCAAGCTCATCCGCCGGATCCTCCCGTGCCAACAACGGGCCTTCAACCTGTGGGAGTTTGATCCGGCACAGCACCAAACCTTGAGCAGGCTCTTCGACACTACATACGAAGACGCCTGGAAGGTGCTGTTCAAGGGCGCCGAGGCTCCCGCATCCGCTACCGAAGATCACAGATTCAGCTCGCAGCGACAAGCCGGCGAGGTAAGCTATTTTACCCTTTACAGGACACTATTCCATAGTTTGACTCTATACAGGATCTAAACTCCCCTACCTTTGACAGGCCTGGCAGAAGATGTCCGGGCAGGTTAACTGTCCGACACCTTTACCAGAAGACCCAGCGGACGCCCGATTGACGGGGCTGCTGGTTCCGGCACCTCACGTGGTGCCGGAGAAGAAGGCCAAGAATAAGGCCACGGGAACTCGAAAGAGTTCCCGGCGTCAGGTGTTATCAAACTCATCGTCCGACGATTCCGAGGCAGACTCCTCCCGTGAAGACGAGGAGGAGAAGAAAGAGGCTTCTCCCCCAACGGGGGGAGAGAAGAAAAGGAAGGCCTCCCCCACTGGGGAGGCCGGAGGGTCCAAGAAGGCAAGGACCCTTCCTCCGGACTACTCCACCAACGCCGCCGACGACGAAGAGGAGTGGCCCTTGAGGGCCAAGCCCCTGGCGAGATCGTAAGTGTCCGGATTCCAGAATAACTCATGATTTTTCATTTGTCGCATAGTGTCTTTTAACGCCGAATACAACCATGTAGCCCGCCCAAGGATGAGCTTCCCGCTTCGTCGAGCAGCTCCCTGGGTTCGTCGGATGTGAATAGCACTTCACTTCCGACGGCCTCCTCCCCTCGCGACGCAGAAGACACCGCGGTGGAGTCCTAGAAGGGGCTCAACTAGGAGGAGGTGCTCCTGGAGGCGCCGCAAGGCGACTTCCCGGACTCCGGGCGCAAGGGGGGCAAAACCCCAGAGGGCTCTAAGTCCGGCCCTGTGCCGGACTCCGTACTGGAACTTTCAGTGGTTCCGGAGTCCTGCAGGCAGCCCCTTCGTAAGAAGGGCGAGACTGCGACGCCGGTGGCCTCTGTCCAACCGGAGGCATCGGATAGCTTGCAGGACTCCGGAACCACGAACGAGGAGGCGACCCTGAAGGAAGCAGTGTCCAAGGACGAAAACAGTGCGGCCTTGGAGCGCACCGAGCGAGAGAAGCAGGAGGTGCGGGTGGCGGAGGTGCGGCAAGAGCTCCAGGCTCTCATGGAAAAACACGAGGGTTTGGAGCGTGACTCGAAGACTCGAGAGTCCGAGCTTGCCTTGGCTCTTGAGAGTGTCAAAGCCGCTAAGGCCGAAGCTCAGAAGGCCCTCCAGGAGATCGAGGCGATAAAGAAGATAGCGGCGGGTAAGGAATTCTTTATGCAAAGCAAGCATGTAAAAGTGAATTATCTGTTACTTACCCGAATCCGGAGCTCTCTAGGAGCGTTCGCCGATCTGCCCCGTAGTGTGTCTGATGCTGCCGCGTTCCATCGAGCCGAGGAGGGGAGCTCGACGAAAAAGGTGTTCTGGTCTCAATATGCTGAGGCCGGACATCCGGTGCCCCTGAGCGACCAGCTGAAGCAGCTGGTCGAGCTCCACAAGGTGGCCGAACAGGCCATGAAGGGCCTCATAGTTCGGCTGTGGCCTAAAGAAGCCATGCCTGGGAGCTACTTCGGTCTGGTGCGGCGGCTGGTGGACTCCTGTCCGTGGATTGAAGTCATCAAGCACTCCGTCTGCATTGAAGGTGCTCATCGGGCCCTTACCCGTGCTAAAGTGCACTTGGTCAAGATGGATGCTGAGAAGCTTGTGACAGACGCACCACCGCCGGGCAAGGAGTATCGCAAGCCCAAGATGTACTATAAGGGCGTCCTGAAGGGTGCCCGCATTATAGTGGGTGAATGCTCCAAACATGTAATTTTTGAGTAGAATCGCATTTTGTTATCCTGTGTGCTGAAAACTTTGTTCATATGCGCTAAGCAATGCTTGTTAATTTAAAATATTACCTTCTATGCGGCCGTTTATCCAATTTGAGAGATGGCAAGTCATTGGCTTCAACCCCCATGCCACGAGTGCTGGGGTGTTCGGGATAAACTTGAGTGCTCTTGTTCCCATTTTTGGATACTTTGAGGGAGGCGCTCAACACAACGAATGAGGCAACCGGACTTATAATGCTTGAACACTCCCACTTAGCCATAGAATTCTATAATTTTAAATTTCGCCGAAGCCCATAGTGTTTGGAAGACCGAATTAGGGGCGCTATCCACGCCTGGGCCGGACAAAGCCGACTCCTCGCTCTAAGCGGCATAAGTCTTTAGGGACTCAAAAAAACCTCTCGAATAGCGACCGACTCTCGCCCTATCATGACGGTCAGTTTTAGCTTTCTCCACTGAGGTGCTCAACCCAGCTCAACTGGGGCACAATCGCAGTGGTTCTCTCAGCGCTACCTTAGCCGATATAACGGAACGTAAGGTACCAAAACATGGGAGCCAGGCAAACCTAACTATTGACCCAAGACATGATTCGGAGCCGATGCATATAATGCTATAAGTTCGGGGTGCCGCAATTGTGAAAGTGTTCGGACTTATCACACCATATTTTGGGGAACTTAATCCCCTGGTGTATTTAGCCGTACCAAAGCGTACGGATGCAACATGTCATAAGTGAACATGTATAGATAGAAAAAGGAATGCAACAATAGGAGAAAAGTGATGCATTGTTTATTAAAAAACACTGTAATGAAAGCGGAATGATACAAATAGTGCGATAAGAAAGGGATGGGACTATTTAACATGTCCCCCTCCGGGGGTAGGCTACGGGGTGGTATGTAAAACAGGTCTACTGCTCGTAATAGAGACCACTGGACACTCGACGTAGCTTTTCTGCTTCCCTGGCTGTTGCATCGTGAGTTCGGCAAGTCTATTGCCGGACAGGGCTTCTAGAAAACGGAGTCCTGCGAATAAGAGAAAAAAAGGAATGAAACAATTGGGAGCCCCTGGTGCGGTTGAGCCGCTCTCCGGGCATGCCATGGTCGTGCCCCTACCCATATGCCCACGGTATCTCCAGAGCGTAGTTATGTACGCGTAGTACTGGTCTCGCGATTTCACGAGGGCTGGGTTTGGGGCCACATTGCTACGCGTGCTCGAAACGTGCCAAGCGGTCTTGTTGTAGGTTACTCCGGGGGCGCTTGACGGTGTCCGGCCGCTTGACGGCCGGACTCGAGAATTGCCTTAACAGGCTACTTTGTACTTCCGCCGCGAGAGCTGCTGTATGCTCCTCCGTTCGGAGAGAGCGTTCAATGTTTCCATTGACCGTGATTACTCCTCGAGAGCCTAGCATCTTGAGCTTAAGGTATGCGTAGTGTGGCACCGCATTGAACTTTGCAAATGCGGTTCGTCCAAGCAGTGCGTGATAGCCGCTGTAGAACGGGACTATGTCGAAGATTAACTCCTCGCTTCGGAAGTTATCTGGGGATCCGAAGACCACCTCAAGTGTAATTGAGCCTATACAGTTGGCCTCTACACGTGGTATGACGCCTTTAAAGGTCATTTTTGTGGGTTTAATCCTTGAGGGGTCTATGCCCATTTTGCGCACTATATCCTGATAAAGCAGGTTCAGGCTACTGCCGCCGTCCATCAGGACTCTAGTGAGGTGAAATCCGTCAATGATTGGGTCAAGAACCAATGCGGCAAATCCGCCGTGGCGGATGATAGTGGGGTGGTCCCTTTGATCGAAAGTGATCGGGCAGGAGGACCACGGGTTGAACTTTGGTGCGACTGGCTCCATCGCATATACATCCCTTAGTGCACGCTTCCGCTCCCTTTTGGGTATGTGGGTTGCGTATATCATGTTCACTGTCCGCACTTGTGGGGGAAAGCCCTTATGTCCTCTATTGTTCGGCGACCGGGGCTCCTCCTCGTCATCGCTATACAGCCCCTTGTCGTTGTTTTCGGCACTTAACTTGCCTGCCTGCTTGAATACCGAACAATCCCTGTAGGTGTGGTTGGCTGGTTTTTCGGGGGTGCCATGTATCTGGCACAAGCGGTCGAGTATGCAGTCCAAATTGGACGTGCCCGGAGTATTTCTTTTGAATGGCTTTTTCCGCTGACCGGGTTTAGAGCCTCTGAATCCGGCATTGACTACCGTATCTTCAGTATTATCGCCGTTAATGCGGCGCTTGTGCTTGTTGCGACGTGACCTGCATTGCTGTCCTTGGTATCCGAACTACCAGGGTTTTTGGTCAGGTTGTTACTGCGAGCTAGCCAGCTGTCCTCTCCCGTGCAGAAGCTGGTCATGAGTGATGTGAGGTCTGCCATGGATTTCAGCTTTTCCTGTCCTATGTGCCGGGCAAGCCACTCGTCGCGGATGTTATGTTTGAAGGCTGCAAGGGCCTCTGCATCCGGACAGTCAACAATTTGATTTTTCTTGGTTAAGAACCGTGTCCAGAATTGTCTGGCCGATTCATCTGGCTGCTGAATTATGTGGCTTAGGTCATCAGCGTCTGGTGGTCGCACATATGTGCCCTGGAAGTTATCAAGGAATGCGGCTTCCAGGTCTTCCCAACAACCAATTGATTCTGCTGGCAAGCTGTTGAGCCAATGCCGAGCTGGTCCTTTAAGCTTGAGTGGGAGGTATTTGATGGCATGTAGATCATCACCGCGGGCCATGTGGATGTGGAGGAGATAGTCCTCGATCCAAACTGCAGGATCTGTTGTGCCGTTGTATGATTCAATGTTTACGGGTTTGAAACACTCGGGGATTTGATGATCCATTACTTCGTCTGTGAAGCATAGTGGGTGTGCGGCGCCTCTGTATTGGGCTATGTTACGACGCAGCTCAAATGAGCTTTGTCTACTGTGTTCGGCCCGGCCGGAATTGTTGTATCCGGCGTGACGGTTGTCATCACGTATCGTGGGAGCCCACGCGATCGATAGATCGATCTTATTTGCCTTGCCTTGTCCTCCAATATGTCTCGCAAGTCTGGCGCATTTCCCCGTGGCTTTGTACTTTTCGAGCGACGCCGGGGTGCGGCTTTAGTGGAGGGCCTAGAGGCCTCTCTGTCGCGGCCATGAGGTGGCCGGTCGGCCGCATCATGTGCTGGCGATGTAGGTTTGGGTGCTTCCTCCTCTTATTGGGGTAGCAGCCTGCGTTTTGGGTAGCTCTTGGAGGGGCGATCGAGTTTATACTCTTCAGCTGCGAGGACTTCAGTCCATCTGCTGATTTTTCTCGAGGCTACTTATTGTGGCCATAAGCCTGCGTTTGAAACGCTCTTGTTCGATGGGATCCTCGAGCACGACAAATTCGTCATCGTTGAGGCTTGCTTCATCTTCGGAGGGAGGCATATAATTATCGTCCTCTACCTCTCTGTCTGCCGCTCTACCATGAGGGCTGGCTTGTCCCTCCTCCTGTGTTGAATCCTGCTGGAGGGGGTTGTCTTTGGCACTGTCCAGGGTGTTATTATCTCCCGTGCCGGAATCACCGTTTTTGCTGTGGAGGGATTTAGAGCGGCGCCGCTGACGCCGGCGCTTGGGCTGCTTCTTGGAGGGGCCATCCTCCGCTGTTGCATTGCCATTCCCATCTTTTGGGGTGTCCACCATGTATATGTCGTATGATGACGTGGCCTTCCAGTGCCCTATAGGCGCTGGTTCTTGGTTGTCTTCTGCATCGTCGTCCATACTGTCGATGTCTTCGGAGTCGAAGTCAAGCATGTCGGTTAAATCATCGACAGTGGCGACAAAGTGGGTGGTGGGTGGGCGTTGAAATTCTTCGTCGTCCGCATCCCAACCTTCCTGTCCATAGTTCGGCCAGGGCTCTCCTGATAAAGAGAGAGGCTTGAGTGAAGTCAGAATGTCGCCAAAGGGCGAGTGCTGAAAGATGTCCGCGGCAGTGAACTCCATAACCGACACCCAATCGGATTTGATTGGCAGGGGCGCGGGAGGTTCGGAGTCCGGGGAGGGGTCCGGCACCTCGGAGTCACGGGATTTGGAAAGGACAGGGATGGTGTTCGGCTCAATCTCCATAGAAATCATAGCCCCCGAGGCGGTGTCCAGCCACTCGTCCTCGATCGGCGAAGTCGGCTCCGAGCTAAGGGTCGGAGTGGACGCTGGTGCGGCCTCCAGGGCACTATTCGGCGGCAGAGCTAGATCATACTCATCGAGACAGTGCGGAGCGCTGGGCTGTGGCTCGAATCCGTCGAAGATCAAGTCTCCATGGATGTCAGCCGTGTAGTTCAAACTCCCAAATCTGACCTGATGGCCAGGGGCGTAGCTTTCGATCTGCTCCAGGTGGCCAAGGGAATTGGCCCGCAGTGCAAAGCCGCCGAATACGAAGATCTGTCCGGGGAGAAAAATCTCACCCTGGACCACGTACTTGTTGATGATCAAAGGAGCCATCGGACCTAAAGGTGACGACACAGAGGAACTCTCAATGAAAGCACAAATGTCGGTGTCAAAACCGGCGGATCTCGGGTAGGGGGTCCCGAACTGTGCGTCTAGGCGGATGGTAACAGGAGACAAGGGACACGATGTTTTTACCCAGGTTCGGGCCCTCTCGGTGGAGGTAAAACCCTACTCCTGCTTGATTAATATTGATGATATGGGTAGTACAAGAGTAGATCTACCACGAGATCGAAGAGGCTAAACCCTAGAAGCTAGCCTATGGTATGATTGTTGTTCGTCCTACGGACTAAAACCCTCCAGTTTATATAGACACCGGAGAGGGTTAGGGTTACACAAAGTCGGTTACAATGGTAGGAGATCTACATATCCGTATCGCCAAGCTTGCCTTCCACGCTAAGGAAAGTCCCATCCGGACACAGGATGAAGTCTTCAATCTTGTATCTTCATAGTCTAGGAGTCCGGCCAACGGTGATAGTTCGGCTATCCGGACACCCCCTAATCCAGGACTCCCTTAGCTGCCGCCTCGGGTGGCTGGAAACTGTGCACCTAGTTTGTGTCGCCCGGGTTGTCCTAGGCTAGTTTTGTTCGTCCCAACGCACGAGCAGGCAATGTACAAAATTAAGAAAAACGCTTCCATTTGTATGGGCCAATAATGTAAGTGCAAGGCGGGTCCGATAGCTGGCTCGTGCCCAAACAAGCGCCTCACATATTGACCGACAGCAGGAAAAATCACAATTCGTTTGCTCTAGCCTCCAGTCTGGTTTGCTCCTAATCTAGCCGAAGCTGGACAGACCGACACATCAATTCCTCGCTCCCTCATTGCACACTAGTCGCCAGGCTTCAAGCGAATGGAAGGACAAGAAGATGAAGATACAACCCTGGGTGTAGGCTGCGTGGGAGGCAGCGATGGCAGCATGGGCATGGCGTCGAACTTGCGCAAACGGATAGTCGTAGTTTGCAAGAGCAGCATGCGCAACAAGAAGGTACATCACATCCCTGATTATATCTTATTCAATTGTTTAATTTCTGGCCAATAGTTAAACCTGACGGTGTTGTAAAACTACTTGTATGTAGGGAATCTATGAGAAAATTAAACCAATTTTTGCCTATTTTATAACTCCCCCAATCAATACTGAACTGACTGAACCTGATGTATCTAATATAGTTTCTGATGCAAACATACAAGGTCATGTTGTTCTTGAGCCCGAAGAGTCTAATGAACAGACTGCTAATGAAGGATTTGATGCAAACATTTTACATGCTCCTGGTGATGAACATATAGTGTCTAATGAGGGATCTAATGCAAACATTTTGCAAGCTCCCATTGAAGGATTTAGACTCTAATGATGATCTGCTATGTTGAGAGAGACATAGAGATTTGCATGCATTGATGACAGGCAAATTATAGTACATTTTCATGGCTTGAGGAAATGTTGAGGCCATCTACCAGAAAGTCCCCATATCATAACAACATAGCATAAATACTTTCTAATCTGCTGTTTGAAAGTATTGGCATACTTGTGCAGGATAGATATATTGATATGCAGTTTGCGCACTGGTTATAGGTGAAATTACACTTTGATATTTTCAGCCAGAAAATGTATAATTCAAGCAGGTACATACCGTGTTAGTAGTCGTTGTACACCATGTTGCATTTTGTGTTTTTTGGTGCTTACATCATTTAGTGTTTTATAATCTGGAACTACATGGGATCATTAGCTGGTTTTCAAAGTGCATGTAGCTTCACATTTCTCATGGTATGTTGATTTCTGGAGTGCAAGTTCCTTCGTACTTTTTAAGTTAAATTTAGCCCCTAGTGTCGTGGAATTAACACGTCAGATGTCCTAGCAGAAGGACTTAGTCGTGGAGCCATCGCAACAAGATTAGCTTAAAGGGGTTAAACCGGAACAAAGGACACGGGAGGTTTATACTGGTTCGGCCCCTTGCGGTGAAGGTAAAAGCCTACGATCGAGTTGTTGTGGGATTGATTGATCTCGATGAGCAGGGAGCGAATCCACTTTACCTATCTCTCGAGATGTTGTTTCTTGTCCCTGAACCGCCGCCGGGTTGTCCCTTTATATACACAGGCTGACGCCCGGCCGGTTTACAGAGTCCCGAGGCCGGCTCATACAAGTGTCCGGCTCGGTCTCTTCCTTTCCCCAACTTACAATACAAGTTATACTACTATGGCAGTTTACAACTATGGGCCCTAATCTGCCTTTGGGCTCTGGACCTCTAAGCTTCTTTGTCTTCATGGGCTTCAATATAGATGAGCGTGAACCGGCCCCTCCTGGGCGGTTTACACTCAGCAGTTATATACTCAACATTAGGCCCCAGATTGATTTGAACCTGTTCATGTCAATCTTCAATACTTAGAAAAATTCCCTGAACATCTTTCTTATTGTCAGGACCCCGATCCTGAGTCACACCGATCTAGCATGTAACACATCATATCACTTTGCGGCCTCACGCACGGTATTCCCACGGGTGCCACCTTACCTGGCCCAGGACCGTTTGCGCATTTTGGCTCACGTATATGATAGTGCCGCTAGCATCCATATGACAAAGAACCCGGGCTGACATGGCTACTCGTGAACCCAAAGTGGCACTAAATTACAGGGACATGCATACATGACCCAACAACGAATGTGTCGGTCATCAGCGAGTGAATTCGGGCTGTAGCAACTGCACTAGCAGGACTCCGGTAAACCGGGCTGTAGCAGGCTAACAGGACTCCGGTATTCATCGCGTGACATTTCCCCGAAGGGACAGACACAGGAACGAAGAAGGACACATGCCGGCCAGCCTAAGTGTTCCGGAGCAGTAGCAAACTACCATGGCTCAGTGGAAGCACTAGGAGACATTTCCCGGTAAGAGAGGCTACTAAGGATAAACAACTAGATAGTCAGATCCCACACATACCAAGCATTTCAATAACATACACACAATATGCTCGATATGTGCAAATACAACATGGCATCACAACATGACTCTATGACTCAAGTATTTATTCAATAGGCTCCGAGGAGCGAGATATTACAAACATGGGTCTCATGACCCAACACTTAGAGCATACAAGTCAAAGCACAAGAGGAAGCTTAACATGTCTGAGTACAGGCATCTACAAATGAAAAAGGCTGAGAAGCCTGACTATCTACCGGATCCTGCCGAGGGCACAAGATCGTAGCTGAGGTAACAAGCTAAACGTCGAAGTCCAAGCGGAACTACTAGCGAGACTGAAGTCTCTCTGCAAAAACAGAAAATAGGCAAACGTGAGTACAAATGTACCCAGCAAGACTTACATCAGAACTATCTACATATGCATCATTATCAACAAAGGGTGGTGGGTTTTAACTGCAGCAAGCCAGCTTTGACTCGGTGGCTATCCTGAACTACGACTGCAAGTAACTCTTTTGAGGTGGCGCACACGAGTCCCTCACCATATCAATACACCACTATGGATCCACTCCCGTCTCCCTACGAGAACGCCATCCATAGCACTCACGCTTATCTTGCGTATTTTAGAGTATCCACTTTCACTTGTCTATGAACTGTACAGGCAACCCAGAAGTCCTTTTCCGCGGACACGGCTATTTGAATAGATCATATTAACCCTGCAGGGGTGTACTTCTTCACACACGCTCTCACCACTTACCGCCGTTTACACGACATGTACTCGGCAACCTTCAAGTGGAAGCCCAGCGAGAGTGTCGGCCACGACCTGACAAACCACACCAGTCTCTCGTCCAGGTTTATCGCCTATTCGGGTTCCATCCGCAAGGAGATCCGGCCGGGGTGTCGCTCACGGCCCCAAACGATGTGTGCAGGGTTCCCAAGCCCACCATCCGGGTGCTACTTGGTACACCGGACCATTGTGCCTAGTCTGTCCCAAGCCCACCTGTACCGGGTGCCACTTGGTAGACTACTAACACTACCTACAAACACCAGAAACTAGTTGCAACTCCTGGACAGAGATCAAGTTGGTTAATAAGCCGAGAGGGGCCGAGTTTCCGGAACCCAATGTGTGGTAGTAACTGGTCATGGATCACAAACACAGAACTCAGTTCCTGAGGACGGCTGCAATGAGACAACCCACCATGTACTCCTACATGGCCTCTCACCGCTACCTTTACCAAATCGTGTTCACACACTTAGCTCACACACAGTAGGACATGTTCACACGCCTCTGATTCATCCCCGATGAATCAGACCTGACTCAACTCTAAGCAATAGCAGGCATGGCAAACAAGCATGAATGAATAGGCACATCAGGGTTCAAACAACTCCTACTCATGCTAGTGGGTTTCATCTATTTACTGTGGCAATGACAGGTCATGCAGAGGATAAAGGGGTTCAGCTACCGCAGCAAGTAACAGATGAATCATTGTTGTCCTAATGCAGTAAAAGAGAGCAGGAGCGAGAGAGTGGGATTTTATCGGAATGAACAAGGGGGTTTTGCTTGCCTGGCACTTCTGAAGATAATATAGCTCTTCATCGGTGTAATCGATCTCATCGTCGGTATCACGTCTATCGAGAGGGGACAATACCGGCATCACAGAAGGAAACACAATCAATGCAATGCACAATATGATGCATGATCATGACATGGCAAAATGAATGTGTTTTGGGCCAATGCAAGCTAGAACAGATTTGAATGAGTCCATTTGAACCAAAGATTCAAATGCAAACCGATTTTATGAAGTCATAAAGGTGCATTAACTTGTTTCATCTAAACTTCAAGGTTAGGTTGCTCTAACATGCATGAAAATGATGCAGATGGATAGACTGGATTTTTCTAATCATTTTTCATATATAATTTATTTAATTTGGAGTTACGGTTGAATTTATATGAATTTTTGAAGTTTGGGATATTTTCTGGATTTTCTGATTTATTTTAAATCTAGAAAAATGGTTAACTGCGTCAGCATTGCATCACTATGACGTCAGCGGGTCAAATGCGGTTGACCAGGTCAAATCTGACGTGTGGGGCTAGTCAACTGCCAAGTCAGCACGGTCAACTCTGGCACGTGGGTCCCGCTGGGTTAATAAACTAATCTTAACCAGGAAAATTAACCCACTGAGTTAAACATGCGGGTCCCACTGTCAATGACCCTAGGGGGGTTAGTTAGGTGCTAATGACGGTGCCACGTCACCAGCCACCGGAGTTGGACGCCAGCGACCAAACCCAACGACGGAGGATCGCCGGAGTTGCTCGGAACGGCGCTAACGAGCACCGTTTCGCTCGTGGTTTGCGGCTACGGCGAGCTGGCGGTGCGGCGCATCTAAATGAGGCAACGGGAGGTGCAGGGGTGCAGTGTAGCGGTGGCGGCGACGGGCGGAGCGGCGGCCGGAGTTCGGCCGGGTGCGGGAACGCGGCTGTAGCGCTCGAGAGAGCGAGTTGGGGTGCGGGTTGGGTTCCTGGCGAGGTCTAGAGCACGTTCACGTGCCCAGGAGCGACGAACACGACCTCTAGCCACGGCGGCGCGAATCGGTCACCGGCGGAACGGTGGCCATGGCAAGAAAAGGAGCACGGGAGCAAGGGGAGAGGAGGCAGGGGCTCACGGCGAGTCGGTTGGAGCAGACGGCGAGCTCGGGGGAGGTCGGACGACGACGTAGCGAAGCCGGCGATCTCGGGCGGCCGGAGATGGGGAAGACGGCGTGGGCGGCGATGCAAGGCTCCCGGCGTTGTGTAGCTCCATGGACAGGTCGGGGGTGTCGAGGCGGAGCCTTTGGTCACTCTGGTGGGGTGGAACGACGATGGTGGCTACGAGTGCGACGAGCGGTGGCGACGGCGGTTCTCGGTCGCGTGAGTGAGAGAGCCAGAGAAGAGGGAAGAAGGCACGGGAGAGAGCGAGTGAGGGAGAGGAGAGAGGGGCCACCAGGGGGGTTCGTGGCATCGCGGTGGCGTGAGGGGGAGGCTCGGGAATGCCTCGGTGGAAGCAGGAGGTGGAGGCCTCCCAGCGAGCGCGTGCGTCATCGCCTCTGCCTACTAGCAGAGGTTGAAGATGGCACGGCTGCCTGGTGGGCTGGGCTGCCTAATGGGCCGGCTACAGGTAAGGCCAGGTAAGTGGCCCAGGTACTCTCTCTCTCTCTAATTTCTACTTTGGTTTTGTTTTCTATTTTTTTGATATGTTTTGAATTAGTAAAAATACTAACTCATTTTATAAAATCCTGACAAAAATTGTGGGCACTATTGGAATTATTTCCAATAGCCCCCAAGTACTTTCAGGATTATTTGGACATTTAAAATATTATAAGATTTAAATGTCCAAATTCAAATACTTATGAATTAATTCAAAAATCCAGAATAGCCTCCAAAAACATGAAACCATTTTTGGCAGAGTGTTTTGCCAGGACCAAAGATGGTGAACATTTATGAAGGGCATTTTGGTTTCATTGAAAAGATTTCATTTTGATCCTAGTTGGATTCTTTCTGATGCTAGGGTTTGATCAATCCCCATTTCAACTTTAATTGAAACTTAAACATGATGCACACATGAAGGGCTAGCCTACTACAGACCAGAACTAGGGATGTGACAGCTCACCCCTACTAAACAAGAATCTCGTCCCGAGATTCAAGCGTAGGGTAAGATGAAGGGGGATCGCAAACTAACATAATCTTCACGATCTAGGTGGCACTTCAAAGAACGTTGATTCGATCACCATCATTGTCTTGAAGTCTTGCTCTGAGAACTCCTGCCAACATGACAACGAGAGGAAAGGGACAATTCCAGAAGAATCGATCTTCTCGAAGATCAATCAACTTAGGATCAACTCACAGAGTGAGTCATAGCAACATCTCTCGAGCTGAGACATGACGCACACATCTGGAGGGATGGAGTGGAACAGATGATGAGGGTTCACTGGGTAGTCAACAATTCCACACTTAAGAAGGTGGTGAACGGTTGTCAACGTAGCGAGGAGTTGAATTGCCATGATACCATAACGAGACATTTTGGAGGAGGTGACTCGTGGAATCATTCCTTAAGTGGCAAAAAGAATTACCTTTGAAATAGAGATCATGGAAACTCTTTATACCAGCCTAAGGCAATTCTCGAGCGGTCGTTTGGAGGGGTTCGGTAAAATGGCATACCCGGATTGGAATGGTTGATATGGATTACCTTGTTGAAAACAACACAAGGGATGATTTTAGTAACTGGGGAGAAGATCAACAGTAGAGAGTGAGTCCATTGTTTGAAAAGTTATAGCATAACCGAGGAAACTGAGAGCAATCCCAGTTAGTGCTGATGATAACACCTAGTACTTGTGTGTGCTCTCAAGAATTGAGCATTTCCATATTCATCAAGGTTTTACCAACATCCGTGTCAAGGATCCTGGCAACACAATGTTCTACCATGATGAACAGCGATGGACGATGCAGATGCAAAGGAAGATAACCTTCTTAGATTTCACCTTAGCGAGGCCAAGGAAACAAAATCTGGATGATCGACCGAGAGACATTTAGCACTCCGCTTCTAATGTTCTCCTTGATGTGCTAGCATAACCCATTCAGGCAGAAATCACATATCTGACCTCAGGCAGAAATCATATCACAAACTGACCTGGTCACGAAAAAATTTCACTCTGCTGACCCTTTGGTGTGGCGCCCGACAGCTGGGTGCCGCACCCTACTGTGCAGCGCCCTTCCCTTAGGCGTCGCACATCCTGCCAGCATGGCAGCCCTGGTCTAGTTGCGGCCCCACATGCACCTGTGCAGCGCCTAAGAGCTAGGCGCCACACACCTGTAATGTGCCGCGCCTAGCTCTTGGGCGCTGCACAGTCTGTGTTCCACTTGGGCTAGCCCCACCCTCTCTCACTCCCACCCCCACCCCACACACCCCCACCCGACCCAAACCCTTAGACTTGCGGCCCTCCTCTCTTCCCCTCTCCCCCTCTCAAATCCTTCTCAAATCTTGCAAATCCGGAGTATTTGACCGTGGATTTCGAAGCCAACCCCTCCCTTAAGGTAATCTCCTCCGATCCCCTCATTTTCATCCATAGGAATTGTCACATTTGCTCAAATCTTGCTAATTTGGGGAAACCCTAGATTTTGATAGGATTTGGAAATTTGTGTTGAATGATGTTATATTTCTTTGCTATTTTGGGTTGTTTAGGCTTCCATAGTATGCTAGGGTTAGGGTTATGTGTGTTTGATGTTGGTGTTAGGGTTATGTTGGTGTTAGGGTTGTGGTTATAGTTATGTGGGGGTTAGGGTTATTAATTCATATATATGTTAGGGCATATGTGTGCAAATATTTTTCTTAACTATTTACTTGATATATGTGTGTTTTTGAAAGGCAATGTGTTTATGTTGATCATGTGGATAAAGAGGCCTTTTTGAAAGGCAATGTTGAGACGGACCCGGATGAGCTTGACATGGTGTTTGAGAGTAGTCCTAGCTATGCGGAGCTTTTGAAACAAGTGAGGAAAGATTTGAATTGGATGGACCCAAGTGACGTTGTTGACTTCGAGGGAAGGCATAATGTTGGTTTAGGAATGCACATCCGTTGGAAGACAATGCGTGTGAACTCCGAGCAACGTTGGGTTGCATACAAGGAGATGATTGTCGAATCTCTAGACAAGGCTCTTGAGTTATTTGCCTCCAAGAAGGTTGACTCTACTTTGAATTTAGACTTGAACCGGAACCCTCCCCGTTGGTTGCTAGCACTCCCCCACCCATGAACCAAGATCAAATGAGTGAACCTCAATTCACGTAAGAAGATTGGCCAACATTGAGCCCGACTCCAAACAACCAAAATGAAGGTTTTGAAGAGGAGAATGATGAGTACGAAGAGGATGACAACGAAGTTGACCTCCATGACAACAATGTGGGTGATCTCGACCAATATCATGTGCAAGAGACAATGGACCAATCCATCCCTTTTTCCCGTGCATATGCATCAGACTCGGATGACGATGGTCCTGATGAAGAAGTTGATGAGGAGGGGTTCACACCGAAGGACGCCGAAGCATTCAAGAAGGTATTCAGGCGGGATCACAAGACACCATTGTTCAAGAATCTTAGTCTCGCGGATGAAGCCGTTGTGGATGGTGGAAAATGCATATCTCTTGGAGCTAGGCCAAGTTCTCACCGTGATTTGGAAGACGGCAAGAACGGGATATATCCCGGTTGTGAGTTTCAATCCTTCTTGGAATTGAAGATGTGGCTCGACAACTACTCGGTTACACATTATCGTCCACATAAAGTGGCCAACTCGGACATGAATGTGCGTTACACGGTCAAATGTGAAGTGCCAACATGTCCATGGATTGTGCGTGCAAGGCCATGGAAAGGAGGTCCCACTTGGCGCATAGTGAGTTGTCTACCAACTCACATGTGCTGGCACAAGAATGCGGATGGGAAGCTTGTGTACCAACAACACAGACAACTCACGTCCGAGTTCATTGCTTACATGCTGTCCAACCAAATATCCACACTTCCAACAATGAGCATCAAGAGTGTCATTGACCTTGTGAAAGCCATCTTGCATTACAAGGTGAAGTACGGCAAGGCATGGAAGGCGAAGCAAGCCGCATTCAAGATGTTGTATGGCAATTGGGAGGAAGCATACAACCGACTCCCTAGGTTGTTGTTAGCTATGGCCGCCACAAACCCAGGCATGGTGCATGTGGTTGAGCCTCATGGGCACCAAACATTGATTCATAACGGGAGGACCGTCCAAGTATTTGGCCGTGCATTTTGGGCCTTTGAGCAATGCGTGAGGGCTTTTGAGCATTGTCGGCCCGTCATCGCCATTGATGGCACGTTCTTGACCGGACAATACAAGGGCACTTTATTGGTTGCAATAGCAAGTGATGCCAATAATCGGGTGTTGCCTTTGGCTTTCGCTTTGGTTAAGGTGGAGAACAATGATAACTGGGAGTGGTTCTTGCGTCAACTGAGAACAAGGGTATTACCTGTTGAAAGGGAAATTTGTGTCATATCGGATCGCCATCCTGGAATTCTAAATGCGGTGGTGGTTGACATTCCTGGACATACAAAGTTGCATCATCGATGGTGCATGAGGCACTTTTGTGCAAACTTCTATAGGGCATGTGGTATCAAGGAGTTGGCCGATGATCTTCAGGATTGTTGTCTCGCTTTCACCAACAAGTGGTTTTCCACATTGTTCAATGCATTGCTCAGACACAAGAAACTTGACCCCGGCGGTCAGGAGTTTCTGAATAAGAACATTGCCGAAAGGAATATGTGGGCACGTGCTTTCGATGAAGATGGCCGGAGGTACGGTCAAATGACAAGCAATATGGCAGAATGCTTCAATAAGGTGCTCAAGGGTGTACGTGCATTACCCGTGACGGCAATAGTTCAATACACATTTGACAAGTTGAATGAATACTTTTTAAAGCACTCAATGGAGACTGATAAGCAGATTGCTGGTGAGAACAAGGATAAGAACAAGTACAATTTCCCACCAAAGGTTGAAGAATGGTTGGAATTTCAATCACGAAAGGCAGACTCCGAAGAAGCTGTACTATATGACGACAACGAGTGGAAGTATGAGGTGAAAGAGCCCGGAGGAACCACAAACGATGGCCGCCAACACGGAGGTCGGGCTTTCAAGGTCTCCCTAACACGGTGTGATTGCAGCTGCATGAGGCCGTCTTTGCTTCATCTCCCATGCTCACACTTGTTAAATGTATCCCGGGTTAGGAATGTGGACGTCAATCACCCTCTTACCGTGAGGGAGTCCGAGTTCTCAATCATGACGGTAAAGAATACATGGACTCCACGGTTCCAGCCATACTTGGACCAATCACAATGGCCGGAGTATCATGGAGTTCAACTATGGCCGGACCCGGAATTGAAGATCGTTAGACGGGGAAGACGTAAGACAAAGCGTCTTAGAGGTGACATGGACGGATGGGGCCGTGGTGGTGGTGAAGAATACAGCACCGGCCAATTCCAAGAGCCTCGTGAGCAATCCCGTTGTGGGGGCTGCAGTAATGGGGGACACAACACAAGAACTTGTCCCAAACCAAGAAAGAGATCAAAGAAAAATGGTGCAAGCACAAGCCAAACAAATGATAGCCAACCAAGTGAACCAAGGGGTAGCCAACCAAGTCAAACAAGTGGTGGAGTGCCAAACCACTCAAATCAAACAAGCCAACGAGGAACTAGGCAACAAAGAGGGAGTCATCTTGGTCTTAGAAGAGGCCGTGGTGGTGGTCTTGGCCGTGGTGATGGTCTTGGCCGTGGTGGTGGTAGAGGCCGTGGTGATGGTCTTGGCCGTGGTGAAGGTCTTGGCCGTGGTGATGGTCTTGGCCGTGGTGGTGGTAGAGGTCGTGGTGATGGTCTTGGTCGTGGTGAAGGTCTTGGCCGTGGTGATGGTCTTGGTCGTGCTGGTGGTAGAGGTCGTGGTGATGGTGTTGGTCGTGGTGAAGGTCTTGGCCGTGGTGGTGGTAGAGGTCGTGGTGGTGGTCTTGGCCGTGCTGCTGGTAGAGTCCGTGGTGGTGGTGGTGGTATAGGCCGTGGTGGTGGCGGTAGAGGCCGCGGTGGTGGTGTAGGCCGTGGTGATGGTGGAGGCAGTGGTGATCTTGGCCTTGGCGGTGGCCGTAGTGGAGGAATGTTCTCTTGGCTCAATGGACCATTGCCGTATGTGACTTACTATGATCTTGTTCTTTTGGCTCAATGCTTGTGTTGTCATTTTGTATTGTGTGACTAACTATTATATTGCCATTTTCATAGGTATGGAAACAATGAAGGGGGTGGATGACACGGAGGGGGAAGGTGAGATCCCTTGGTGGTGGGAGGAGGGAGAAGAATAAGAAACTACATGGACCGTGATTTGGACAAGTATATGTGCTATGTGTGTATGACTATGTGAGGGGACTAATATTTCTGTGTATGACTATGTGAGACCCCTATGTGTGTATGACTATGTGATTTGGACAAGTATATGTGCTATGTGTGTATGACTATGTGATTTAGACTACTATTTCTGTGTTTTGGACGCCTACATTTAATTTGGATATGATTATGTGGCATCTTTATGAATCAAAAAACAAAAAAACCAGCAGTTATTTGAAAATAGCAGTTAGTGCAGCGCTGAAGGCCAAGGCGCCACACTACACAGTGCAGCGCCTTGGTCTTCGGTGCTGCACACCTGGACATGGCAGTCCAGAGAGCAACAGAATCATTCCAGAGAGCACCAGGAGCGTTCTAGTTGGTTTTGCACCCCAAAAATTGCTAAGTCAGTGTGCAGCGCCCAAGGGAAAGGCGCCACACTATACAGTGCAGCGCCTAATCCATGGGCGCTGCACTGTATAGTGTGGCGCTCTTCCCTTGGGCGCTGCACACTGACTTAGCAATTTTTGGGGTGCAAAACCAACTGGAACGCTCCTGGTGCTCTCTGGACTGGAATGTCCAGGTGTGCAGCGCCTAAAGGAGAGGCGCTGCACTGTGTAGTGTGGCGCCTTTCCCTTAGGCGCTGCACCCCTGGACATTTATTAGGCTGCACCAACTCCCTCCCACCCATCCCCACCCCACACACCCCACCCTCCACACAATCCCGAAGCTCAGTGCCTCCCCTCTGCCCTCCTCTCTCCCCCTCTCAAATCCTTCTCAAATCCGGAGTATTTGACCGTGGATTTCGAAGCCAACCCCTTCCTTAAGGTAATCTCCTCCGATCCCCTCGTTTTCATCCATAGGAATTGTCAATTTGCTCAAATCTTGCTAGTTTGGGGGAAACCCTAGTTTTTGATAGGATTTGGAAATTTGTGTTTCTTTGCTAATTTGGTATGGTTAGGTTTTCATAGTATGCTAGGGTTAGGGTTATGTGTGTTTGATGTTGGTGTTAGGGTTATGTTGGTGTTAGGGTTGTGGTTATTGTTAAGTGGGGGTTAGCGTTGACCAATAATTCTCGGTTTTGTAGGCATGGCTTCATCCGGTTCCATGACGAGGCCACCGTGTGCTAACCAAGAAGACATGCCGAACAAGTGGGAGGACGCATCTTTGGACAAGGTGAAGGAGAAAGATGTCAACATCCTGCCTTGTTGGTGTGGAGATGTTTGCAAGGTGAAGGTGTCCACCGACCGAAAGAAAGCATGGACGGAAGGGTGGAGATATTTTGTATGCCCGAACTATGCTTATGATCGTGCACTTCCAACTAACGCCTATGACCAACCACCGGTAAGCTCGAGAAGTAAAATGTTACTCTCAAATGTGTGTCAACACTAACAACAAATTTTTATGCAGTCACCGCCTCCTCTATGCAAGTACTTCACGTGGATAGATCTTGAAGTGCCAGAAGATGTGAAAAAGGACCAATACGCAGATTGTCTTAGGCGGCAACGACGGTTCGAAGAATCGTTTCGAAGAGGCTTGGAGGAAGAGCGTCGTCAGAAGGAGAGGACGGAGCGGAAGAAACGAGAGGAGGAGAGGGCACGCCAAGCGAAACTTGCTCGTGAGGAGGAGAGGGCAAGAAAGCTTGCAAAGGCTCGCGAGGCGCAAGAGGAGGACTTGGCACGTGACAAGAAGGGGAAATGGCCTCGCTCTACTCAGTAGGGACTTCGCTTTGGTGCACTCGTCGTCAACTATTTTCTAATGAATGTTTCATGAAGTTGTGAGGGCATGTGAGATGTTGGTGAACTATCTTCTAGGGCAAGCTGCCATTTGTCATTTGTAATGAATGTGTCGTGAACCATGTCGTAGTAATGTTTGAATTGTCTTAAGTTATGAACTCGTCGGCTTAAAATTTGTGTTTGTTCAAATTGTTGTGATGCTGCAGTCATTGTAAGTATTGTGGATGTGATGCAAGCCAACTGTGGCTCTCTGGATCGTCATGGAAGTAGTGCAGCGCCTAAGGACAGGGCGCTGCACTATATTGTGCAGCGCCCAAGTGTTGGGCGCCACACAGTACAGTGCAGCGCCTAAATGTTGGGCGCTGCAGTGCTGCTATAAGCAAAACTGCAGAAACAGATGCCATTTTGGCCTCCTGCAGCAGCACTCACATAATAAAAATACTGTAAACTGCACATGCTAAGCAAAGAGAACTAATAACTTGAACATCATATCATTTAAGACAATTCAACATTACTTCAGGTTCGCAAACACAAATACCACACTAGTAAGAGTTCACCAACATATAACATAACCTCACAAGTTCGTCAACCTAATTAAACGGCTACAATTAACATGAACAAGCACTAATGCCTTCCGCGCGTGTTCCTGGTGGCACGCCTGCAGGCAAGCTTCTTCTTCTTAGGAGCACGAGGATCCTCTTCGTGCACTTCCTCCTCCGCCTCCGCCTCCGCCTCCGCCTCCGCCTCCGCCTCCGCCTCCTCCTCCGCCTCATCATCCAAGCTAGCCATCCGTGAGGTCCCTACGACCACCTTTGGGTTGCCTCTGTTGTCATAGTCGTTGGGCGTGTACCGGCGTCTGGGCTGCCTAGGCTTGAACACATATGCGGACCGAGCTTGAGCGTCCGCCAAAGTCATGTCATCATCAAGCTCATCGCCCTATCACACAACGAAACAATATGGTGAAGGCCGATGTCGTAATCAAGTGAGAATCACATCTAAAGGATTAGTCATACCTCTTGGGTGATCCCACCCTCATCATCCACATAAGCATATGAGGAACTCACATCGTCCCCCTCATGGTGAGGTGCGGGGTCTGATGGTGTACCAGACCTAGAGGAAGATGGTTCATCATATTCAGGATCACGGCAACCGAGAAGGTTCGATAACCGCCTTAACTTCTTGGCCTGACGCTGTATCATGAACAAGTGTGTAAGATATCAAACTTCGCAACATAGACTGGCTCTCATAGTGAATGCGATATGTACCTTGAGGAATGCTCGTAGTGAACCATCATCATTGCCAGTTCCAACCGGTGTCTTCTCCAGAATAGACTGGCTCTCATCAGCTGCTTTCTTGATCTTGGTGCGCTGCGAATGAGAAAAAATGAATGCGTTAGCCATTCAAACATGTGTAATACGGTCAACAGGAAAGTAAAGTGGGGAACACTTTACGACATAGTTAATCACCGGAACAGCAAGGACTCCTTGCCCTAGCCTGACATCTCTGTTGTACTTCCCCTTTGCTAGATCCTCAAAGTTTACGGGTTCTTCAAGAATATCCTCATTATATGCCGGCGGGCATATCTCAACTCGAGTAGTTCCAATAAACCATCGTACGTAGTTATCAAAAGCAAGTGAGTTGTGCTCACGAAGTGGGGCGCGTGCAGTGCTACGAGCTTGCTCCACACAAAGCTGGAAGTGGGTAACATGCGCAGAATGATGCTTGGCCCAGTCCTTTATCTTCCGTTGCCTTCTCCTGTCCAACCTGCGTGGTATAAAACCAAACATTAGCACAATCAAAAGGAGTCCCGATGATTAGACAATACGCACACATGCTCTCTTACCTATGAAGTGCTTTATCCGTGTCCACCCAATCCGACGGGTGAGGCTGGAAAAGACCAAACTGACGATACACGCGATGCGGCAAATGAAACTCAACCGCCCAGTTGCATATCAGTGGGCACCGCATAAGCCAGAGATCCTTATCCCGCAAGCACATCGGGTTGAGGCGGAACTCCGCGGTGTACCCCAAGCTCTCACCCGCGCCATATGGCTGCCATTCCACCTATGAAACAGGGCAACAATGAAAATTTGATAACTATTTTTCAAGCAAGCATGAGAAAGGACTAAAGTAATGACCTCCTTACCTGCTCAGGCGTAATCGTGTCCAACTCGGCAATGTACTTTTGGTACATGAGATTGACATCGTTCGTCATCTCGGAAACGATATCCCACTTGTAAGCCCACGTGGGGCGCCGTAATTCGTCATGTTTATCTGCATACCAAGGATCAAACATGACGCTCTTCGGGCGTCCAACAGGCAGACGCTCCCAGCTCCATACAGAAAGTAGAAGCAGATTACCACCAATGCCTGCACTAGGTGTGATCCTGCAACACGCATCATCCAGCTACATATGAAAGAAAAACAATGTTAACTTGACAGCAAGCTTGCATTGCTAATGAATAAATGAGTTGATCACAAAACAGACCAACTACCTGTCGGTACAAGTAGGCAAGAGTCGCTGAACCCCAGCTCCATTTGCTATCGAAGACGGTCAACGCCTTCAGCCACATCCATGGAGCGTTCTTGCCAGTGGAGTCAGGAAACAAAGTCCTCGACACAATGTACCACATATACACACGAGCATGTGTCTGGATCACATCATCAGTTGCATCCGGAGGGCATGTCGCAAAGTTATTTTGAATCCACGTGAAAGCAGCTCCGGCTGCCTTCCTTTCCCTCTTCTTCTTCTCTTCTCCCTCCTCTACATCATCCTCAGCCTCGGTAGGAGCCACCCATCAGAATCGGTGCTCATACATAGAGGCCTCCCGTCGATAGCAAGACCGGTGATCAATGAGACATCCTCGAGCGTCACGGTCATCTCCCCGGTCCGAAGATGGAAACTGTGGGTCTCTTGCCTCCACCGATCAACAAGAGCGGACACCAGTGGAGCGTTCAGATTCGGCATGGACCGGCTGACCAAGAGAATCCACGGGAGTAGTCCTGCCTGCTTGATGTACGGTGTGTACCACTCATCGTAAGGCATGGCAGGACCAGAGACCCCGTGATACCGAATCTTCAGAGGTTCAAGCTTCTGCAAAAAACAAGTAATGACAAATCTTAGGGCATGTAAATTTCAACTAAAGGCAAATTTGCAAAATATTTAGATTACTCATTATTACCTTATCCTTCTTGCACATCATGTAGGCCCGGTGTTGCACGTCGTAGACATCGTCCAGAAGCCAAACCATCCTTACAATTTCAAACAATAAACATATAAAAGTTCATCTTCATCTCAAATATCGGTATACACTAAACATATAACATGTGTTCAACTACAAGAATCTCAAGATCTCCTTCTCACACAATGAATATGTCATATGTGTTCAAATAAACTAAACATCTAATATTTCAAATAAACTCAACATCTAATATTTGAAATAAACTGAACATCTAATATATATCTAAACAAACTTCTCATATATGTCTACAAAAATCAACATCTCATAGTTATCTATAAAAATAGGCATCTCATATATATCTAAAAAAACTAAACAATCTAGGGTTTCAACAACAAGAATCATATATTGTGAACTAATAAATAACACTACGGTACTACCAATATGAATACACATCCTAAATCGAGCAAACCAAACAAATCAAGGGTTCCATCAAATCATGGACAAATCTCTAGAATGGCAACAAATTTACGGAGCAAAAGAAAGAGAAGAGAAGAGCTTACCTAGTAGGATGGATTGGGGATTGAATCCACGGATCAAATCTTCAGATCTGAGAGGGATGTGGGGGGATTTGATGGGGGCGCCGCCGCTGCCGCTGCTCTCTGTCCAGAGAGCGGAGAGATGAAGAACTGCCTGGTCGGGCTGGGGCGGCCGCGCTTAAGTCACTGTGCAGCGCCCAAGGGCTAGGTGCTGCACGTCAAAGTGTGGCGCCTAGCTCTTAGGCGCTGCACAGGTGCGTGTGGGGCCGCAACTGGACCAGGGCTGCCACGCTGACAGGATGTGTGACGCCTAAGGGAGAAGCGCTGCACAGTAGGGTGCGGCGCCCAGCTGTCGGGCGCCACACCAAAGGGTCAGCAGAGTGAAATTTTTTCCTGAACAGGTCAGTTTGTGATTTGATTTCTGCCTCAGGTCAAATCTGTGATTTCTGCCACACATTCATAGATATGGTTTGATATCTAGAACATCAAGTAAAAGGTCGGACTTCCGAAACACAAAATCATAAGGCACAACTAGGGAGTAAATCCTACGAAGTCCTTATGGGAAGGTGGCCAACTTCTTCAATCAAGATACTACAATAATAGGTCTTTCGGCTGGGTGGTGCTGGCCACGACATCCACTTTACCGATTATTGAGGAACCAATATTATAGTTCTTGGGAAATATTCCAATCATCATATCTGCCTGAGATTCAGATCTGGTTGGTGTCAGGATATTCCAGACTCATCGAGTCTAGGAAGAAAAATGAAAGTTTGCAACACAATTCGACGAGATGATGTTGCGAGATTCTCGGCAAATGAACTACGATAGCAAGCTCCAAAACATGAGTTGGTTCTGCTACATACATGTGAACACGCTGTCTCAGACAAGCATGACCACGTAGTAGCCTTATAATAAAACACTATCGAGTTCTGATTGGGAACCATCATTGACGATATCGAAGTCTAGTGCATGTCTGTCTGGGCCCTTCAGGATTAGTGCATGAACTTATTTTCTTTGAACAAATCAATCAGTGGCTTGGTGTGCTAGGGAATACCGATGGAATGGAGGTAGCTAATCTCTCAAGCCATAGTATACTTCGCACGTGCATAACTGACTTGGGATGATTCCTGAGGAGGTAAAAAAAACATGCTTTCTCGAATTCACGGCGGCAACTTGCATCAAATGCACATGAAATAGAGGAAGTCACTTCTTTTCCAAGCATATGCTTCACGAACGGTCATGAAGAAAATGTTTACACAAGTTTCCAACACTAGCTTAATGTTAAACAAAATTAAGGAAAAGGTAAAGATGTTGTCGATGGGCTCAACAACAAATTATCCAGGTTTCCATGAAGATGGAATTCCATAATTATGTGACCAGGTGATAGCATTGGTCAGACCCAGAAGATATAATGGTGTATGCTCGAGGAATCAACCACGAGTAAGACAACATTACGAACATCGTTGGTTCTGATTTGATTTGAGGATAGCCCACACCCAAATCAAAGTTTTAACAAGATGATAGACCCAGCAATTGATCACGAGGACCAATCGATGAAGATATCATCTTTCTACAACAAACACACAACCACAAGATATCCCTTTGGAAATGAACTAGGTTAGACAAGCTTTTATCTTCCAACTCTCCAAGTTGTTATTTAGCTTGACCAACTAGCTCGGGGTATCCAACACAGATCCTTGGAGAAGGGGGTGGTTTACAAGAAACCAACTTGATCACGAACTCAACATAGCGGTCAGGTGACGACCTGGTGATACTTCTGAGAGGATAATCAGAAAATCACGAACCACCGGTATGTTACTAAGATCGAGATCAATCTTGCTTTTCAGGGCAAGACGATATGATCAAATGAGCGAGGATTTGTCAAAATCCTAACTCATCAATCAAAGAGTGCACCAGGAAATAAGGACTAGGTAGCACAATCTATCTTAGAATGATGATTCAATAACCAACATGCTAAGAATGAGAATATTGTCCATTTACTACCAAGCAACTAGTTGCTAGGGGGATTGATTTCACACATCATAGTTCACATGTCGGCATTCCGGTTGCAACAACACAGGGACCGAGGAGTGAATAATGATGGAGAGAAATATCACTGCATCAAGAATTCATAAGAGGGTGTGCAATTCCCATGATAACCTTAATATAAAGATGGTGATACTCCGAGGTTGAACAGAACGAAAGCTGGATTAGCATTTTGATCTGCGGAATACAATTGCTTTGACCCAATCCTGGATATGGATGAGGTACTGGAGTTTGTTTCTCCTAGTCATTCTGGAATAGAATGGCTTGATGGACCAGAGGAGTAATAGGCAACGATGAACGAATGCACGCATACTCTTGACTATCAATTGATAGATGGAGGTCAAAAGACAACTAAAGAGGGACAACTCAAAGGAACATATAATTTTCTGAGTTGTGGATGCATAGATTAATATGTCGAACCAAGTTCAACAAGTTTCTTCCGGATAATCCATGCAGAGAGGTAGGACTGACAGATTCACAACATAGAATGGAGAACTCATCAAGAGCACTCTGGTTGTGATCTTTTGGTTCAAAAGAACTTCTGCCAAAATGGTTCATGGTACTTGGAAGAAGGAAATACCACGGACCCCGAGGACTAATGCAAAGGTTACTAATATCCTAGAGGGACTAGCAACACTATCAACATCAAGTAAGTAGGATGAATCTCGGGTTTGGAGACCCAGGACTAGAATACCTACCAACTAAATGGCATCATGGGATGCTTTCGAGGATGACGGCCAGCATCATCACACTGGGAACACAAATCATGGCTAGCTTACTAGATGATCCCCTAAGACACCTAGGGTCATAATAATAGCTCCAACATATATGTCGAGGTAATAGAGTACCTCAACTCACCGATTAGTGTGGTCAAACTGGCCCAAAGAGACATCAGAAACAGAAGGAAGGGATTTGCAAATGCATCAGAATATTGAGGAAACCTAGGATGACTCGGACAGCATAACGGCTGTAAATGCTCCAAATGATTGGAGACATGCTACAAAAATGCTGGCATAGCCACTCAGGAGCACAATATCAAGGTTTCGAGATCAACAGTTAACATACAAAAGATAGTAGGAACTGAACGCAAGCGTAGAACCATCAATCCTATAGGACAACGGATTAGTAACACGTGATCCTGATAGAAGAAAGAGAAATCCTAGTTCCTTAACACCGTAGGAAAGATAGGATGACTCAGATCAGAAGGGCATAAGGTATAAGGAGTAAAAAGAGCCTTACGTTCCATCCCACAATCAATTCCCTTATATAACTAAAGAATTTCTAGACTCAACTTCGACCAGTTTGGCTTGGTAATCCTACAGGACGTCAAGCTCTGATACCAAAGCTGTCAGGACCCCGATCCTGAGTCACACAGATCTAGCATGTAACACATCATATCACTTTGCGGCCCCACGCACGGTATTCCCACGGGTGCCACCTTACCTGGCCTAGGACCATTTGCGCATTTTGGCTCACGTATATGATAGTGCCGCTAGCATCCATATGACAAAGAACCCGGGCTGACATGGCTAGTCGTGAACCCAAAGTGGCACTAACTTACAGGGACAGGCATACATGACCCAACAACGAACGTGTCGGTCATCAGCGAGTGAATCCGGGCTGTAGCAACTGGGCTAGCAGGACTCCGGTAAATTGGGCTGTAGCAGGCTAACATGACTCCGGTATTCATCGTGTGACATTTCCCCGAAGGGACAGACACAGGAACAAAGAAGGACACATGCCGTCCAGCCTAAGTGTTCCGGAGCAGTAGCAAACTACCATGGCTCAGTGGAAGCACTAGGAGACATTTCCCGGTAAGAGAGGCTACTAAGGATAAACAACTAGATAGTCAGATCCCACACATACCAAGCATTTCAATAACATACACACAATATGCTCGATATGTGCAAATACAACATGGCATCACAACATGACTCTACGACTCAAGTATTTATTCAATAGGCTCCGAGGAGCGAGATATTACAAACATGGGTCTCATGACCCAACACTCAGAGCATACAAGTCAAAGCACAAGCGGAAGCTTAACATGTCTGAGTACAGGCATCTACAAATGAAAAAGGCTGAGAAGCCTGACTATCTACCGGATCCTGCCGAGGGCACAAGATCGTAGCTGAGGTAACAAGCTAAACGTCGAAGTCCAAGCGGAACTACTAGCGAGACTGAAGTCTCTCTGCAAAAACATAAAATAGGCAAACGTGAGTACAAATGTACCCAGCAAGACTTACATCAGAACTAACTACATATGCATCATTATCAACAAAGGGTGGTGGGGTTTAACTGCAGCAAGCCAGCTTTGACTCAGTGGCTATCCTGAACTACGACTGCAAGTAACTCTTTTGAGGTGGCGCACACGAGTCCACATATTCACCATATCAATACACCACTATGGATCCGCTCCCGTCTCCCTACGAGAACACCATCCATAGCACTCACGCTTATCTTGCATATTTTAGAGTATCCACTTTCACTTGTCTATGAACTGTACAGGCAACCCAGAAGTCCTTTTCCGCAGACACGGCTATTCGAGTAGATCATATTAACCCTGCAGGGGTGTACTTCTTCACACACGCTCTCACCACTTACCGTCGTTTACACGAGATGTACTCGGCAACCTTCAAGCGGAAGCCCAGCGAGGGTGTCGGCCACGACCTGACAAACCACACCAGTCTCCCGTCCAGGTTTATCGCCTATTCGGGTTCCATCCGCAAGGAGATCAGGCCGGGGTGTCGCTCACGGCCCCAAATGATGTGTGCAGGGTTCCCAAGCCCACCATCCGGGTGCTACTTGGTACACCGGGCGACTGTGCCTAGTCTGTCCCAAGCCCACCTGTACCGGGTGCCACTTGGTAGGCTACTAACACTACCTACAAACACCAGAAACTAGTTGCAACTCCTGGACAGAGATCAAGTTGGTTAATAAGCCGAGAGGGGCCGAGTTTCCGGAACCCAATGTGTGGTAGTAACTGGTCATGGATCACAAACACAGAACTCAGTTCCTGAGGACGGCTGCAATGAGAAAACCCACCATGTACTCCTACATGGCCTCTCACCGCTACCTTTACCAAATCATGTTCACACACTTAGCTCACACACAGTAGGACATGTTCACACGCCTCTGATTCATCCCCGATGAATCAGACCTGACTCAACTCTAAGCAATAGCAGGCATGGCAAACAAGCATGAATGAGTAGGCACATCAGGGCTCAAACAACTCCTACTCATGCTAGTGGGTTTCATCTATTTACTATGGCAATGACAGGTCATGCAGAGGATAAAGGGGTTCAGCTACCGCAGCAAGTAACAGATGAATCATTGTTGTCCTAATGCAGCAAAAGAGAGCAGGAGCGAGAGAGTGGGATTTTATCGGAATGAACAAGGGGGTTTTGCTTGCCTGGCACTTCTGAAGATAATATAGCTCTTCATCGGTGTCATCGATCTCATCGTCGGTATCACGTCTATCGAGAGGGGACAATACCGGCATCACAGAAGGAAACACAATCAATGCAATGCACGATATGATGCATGATCATGACATGGCAAAATGAATGTGTTTTGGGCTAATGCAAGCTAGAACAGATTGGAATGAGTCCATTTGAACCAAAGATTCAAATGCAAACCCATTTTATGAAGTCATAAAGGTGCATTAACTTGTTTCATCTAAACTTCAAGGTTAGGTCGCTCTAACATGCATGAAAATGATGTAGATGGATAGATTGGATTTTTCTGATCATTTTTCATATATAATTTATTTAATTTGGAGTTACGGTTGAATTTATATGAATTTTTGAAGTTTGGGATATTTTCTGGATTTTCTGATTTATTTTAAATCCAGAAAATGGTTAACTGCGTCAGCATTGCATCACTATGACGTCAGCGGGTCAACTGCGGTTGACCAGGTCAAATCTGACGTGTGGGGCTGGTCAACTGCCAAGTCAGCACGGTCAACTTTGGCACGTGGGTCCCGCTGGGTTAATAAACTAATCTTAACCAGGAAAATTAGCCCACTGAGTTAAACATGCAGTTCCCACTGTTAGTGACCCTATGGGGGGTTAGTTAGGTGCTAATGATGGTGCCATGTCACTAGCCACCGGAGTTGGACGCCGGAGACCAAACCCAATGGCAGAGGATCGCCGGAGTTGCTCGGAACGGCGCTAACGAGCACCGTTTCGCGCGTGGTTTGCGGCTACGGCGAGCTGGCGGTGCGGGCATCTAAATGAGGCAACAGGAGGTGCTGGGGTGCAGTGTAGCGGTGGCGGCGACGGGCGGAGCGGCGGCCGGAGTTCGGCCGGGTGCGGGAACGCGGTTGCAGCGCTCGAGAGAGCGAGTTGGGGTGCGGGTTGGGTTCCTGGCGAGGTCTGGAGCATGTTCACGTGCCCAGGAGCGACGAACACGGCCTCTAGCCACGGCGGCGAGGAGCTCAGGCGGCGGCACGAATCGGTCACCGGCGGAACGGTGGCCATGGCGAGAAAAGGAGCACGGGAGCAAGGGGAGAGGAGGCAGGGGCTCACGGCGAGTCGGTTGGAGCAGACGGCGAGCTCGGGAGAGGTCGGACAACGACGTAGCGAAGCCGGCGATCTCGGGCGGCCGGAGATGGGGAAGACGGCGTGGGCGGCGATGCAGGGCTCCCGGCGTTGTGTAGCTCCATGGAGAGGTCGGGGGCGTCGAGGCGGAGCCTTTGGTCACTCTGGTGGGGTGGAACGATGGTGGTGGCTACGACTGCGACGAGCGGCAGCGACGGCGGTTCTCGGTAGCGTGAGTGAGAGAGCCAAAGAAGAGGGAAGAAGGCATGGGAGAGAGCGAGTGAGGGGGAGGCTCGGGAACGCCTCGGTGGAAGCAGGAGGTGGAGGCCTCCCAGCGAGCGCGTGCGTCATCGCCTCTGCCTACTGGCAGAGGTTGAAGATGGCACGGCTGCCTGGTGGGCTGGGCTGCCTAATGGGCCGGCTACAGGTAAGGCCAGGTAAGTGGCCCAGGTACTCTCTCTCTCTCTAATTTCTACTTTTGTTTTGTTTTCTATTTTTTTGATATGTTTTGAATTAGTAAAAATACTAACTCATTTTATAATATCCTGACAAAAATTGTGGGCACTATTGGAATTATTTCCAATAGCCCCCAAGTACTTTCAGGATTATTTGGACATTTAAAATATTATAAGATTTAAATGTCCAAATTCAAATACTTATGAATTAATTCAAAAATCCAGAATAGCCTCCAAAAACATGAAACCATTTTTGGCAGAGGGTTTAGCCAGGACCAAAGATCGTGACCATTTATGAAGGGCATTTTGGTTTCATTGAAAAGATTTCATTTTGATCCTAGTTGGATTCTTTCTGATGCTAGGGTTTGATCAATCCCCATTTCAACTTTAATTGAAACTTAAACATGATGCACACATGAAGGGCTAGCCTACTGCAGACCAGAACTAGGGATGTGACACTTATGATCCCCGTAAACCGCCATGATATCTTCTCCCTGTAAACCTTGGTAAACCGCCATGACGTCATATTCTGAAATTGCAGTAAATCGTCATGATGTCATCTCTATATAAAAAAGTTATAAAGATTCCCTTCATTAATTAACTTCCAAAGATCGAGGCGATAGTTGCGCCCCATTTTGCCGCTTCGGGCTCCTCGATTCTTGCGCCTGCCCACTTTATCCATTCGCCTTATAAATAGACCCAGGGGTCCTTCCCTTTTCCCCTTCCGTACTTCTTCTCCTTCCTCTTGACGCTCAAGCCCGACAGCTCCGCCACCGCCATCGACCTTGAATCTCTGCATCATCCCTAGCCGCTGCATCAACCTGAACGCACCAAAGACCCGCAACTCTCCTCCGCTACTCCTATGAATCTGGTAAACCTTTTTCCCTCAACCCTAGATCTGTGTTAGGGTTTTGGTGCTCATCTGTGTTCATCAGTGTTCGTCTGTGCTCATTGTTTCGCCCTTACTGTCTCATTAAATCTAGATCAACTTGACATTTTTCTTCTGCGGCCAAAGGTTTTAGTTTATTTTGCCTCCGTATAATATTTTTAGGACCACGAACAAATCTCATCTGGCTCCTTTCTGTTCTGCTGTCGCCATTTTAGGGCCGTGATATTTTTCCTTTTCCTAAACTGTGTTAGATCCAAAGTAATAATCTTTTAGCTTGTGAAACCTGTTTGTGTAGCACTTAGTAATTTTCAGATCTGTTGCCCTTCGTGCCACTGTAGGCGGTTTAACATGTAGAAAACTACAATCCGCCAGGTACCATTAGCCCTTATGTAAACCGCCATCCTTTCCTGAATATCCATATCCGGTTTAATGTACACACACGCTTTGATTAGATTCTCCGGTTTGATACCAATTTGTGCATATCAATCTTGAGCCGTGAACCGGCGTTTGCACTTCATTTATAGTTTGTCCTCCAAAATGGCCAAGCAATTCTCCTCTTGCAACTGGGTTCCTTCCCGGATCACAGAAACACAACTCAATGGATATGTTCTAACCGGCGCTTTGGCAAACAAGGAAGTCATTCATTGGAGAGTCCCTGGTGCCGAAAACCCTCCTGGACCTCAAGATGGAGAAGTGGTTGTGTTTATGAAGCATCTGGACTGAGGGTTTAGCCCTCCCGGATCAAAAAAATTCCGTGATGTACTTGCCAGCTTCCAACTCCATCCTCAAGACACTGGACCGAACTCTGTGTCCAACATCTGCAGTTTCCAAGTGTTCTGTGAAGTTTACCTTCAAGAAGAACCGACTGTTAAACTTTTCAGGGACTTCTTCCACTTGAACCGCCGCACTGAATTTTCTGACGGCCCTAATACGGAACTTGGCAGAGTGTTGATTTAGAAAAGGAAAGAACTCGATTTTCCTCATGCCAAACATCACAACCACCCCAAAGATTGGAACCAAAACATGGTTCTACTGTTAGAACACCGCTCCCGCTGATGAGAATCCTTTGCCGGGTTACCGTGCTCACCGACTCAGCAATGGACATCCACTGTCTCAACAGCTTACTGCCAAAGAACGACAATCATATGCACCACAACTTGCTAAGGTCCGGGCTCTTCTAGCAAACGGCTTAATCGGCATTGACCTCGTCCGTTGCTGGGTTTCATGGGGTATCCTGCCCTTAAGTCGCCGCACCAGGTTGATGCATGAGTATACCGGGGACGTCAAGGACCCTCAACGGCACACTGAAATACAGATGACTGATGATGAAGTCACTTAGTATGTCAAAAAGATGCTAGATGAACCGATCGTTGAGTGCAGCAAGACTGGGCTGCGTCCCTTTTACACCTCCAACAAACCGCCAACAGTAAGAATTTTATCCTTCTGCTTTTTAATCCGTCTCCTCTTTAACATTTTTCTGACTACCCTTTGTTTATTCTTACAGGCCAAAGATCCTTTCTGGAAGAGGAAATCTCAAGACAAACCGGCAAAAGCTCAAGACAAACCGGCGAGAGCTCCTCGTGCTAAGAGCAAGGCCACCAAGAGGCCAGCCAAGAAGAAAACCGCCAAGTCCTCTGATCCGCCCGAAGATGTTGATGATTCAGAACAAGAGATGGAACTTGACTCCCTTCGTTCATTTTACATACATCTTATTGACAACGATCATTACCAGGATGACGCGGAAGCTAGCCATGCTGACCATGTAGAGGTAATCTCCCTTTCCTCCACTTCCGATCTTGTGCCACTAAGAAAAATCCGTCGCGCAGTCCGGAAAGTGAAACATTCACATACTTTCACTCATTTGGATCCACAGCATCCTGAAGCTCGTCGCACAACCTGGCATAGTGGTCAGCAAGTCACTTCCTCCGGTTTACCAGACAGCTCAATCCGGAAGCGCCGTGCAGAGGTTTCTTGCAATCTTAACAAGTCTTATCCCTTGGCGGGTAACTTCCGATATCCTCTTAATCTGTCTGACTCAAATTATGAGGTAACTTCCAATTCATCCTCTGGCGATTCATCAACCACGCAAATGCCTCCCCTCAAGACCGTCCCTGGGTAAGTATAATAATTTTAGCTTTTGCCTTCTTGCACCGGTTTACCATATTAATCCTCTCTTGCCAATTTGCAGCGCCAAAGCCCAATTTAGCAAGGAGGCAAAAACAAATTCTCCCACTTATGAGATTGAACCGGAGAGAACCTCAGAAGGTGCCAGTGGAGATGCTGATATTGCTATGGATCATCCTGCGCCACAAGGTCAGGACACTGATGCTGGTTCGCCAGAAGCTAACCCGGCAAGCCCTCATGTCAATCCGCCAAGCCCGCGTGCCAATCCTCCAAGTCCAACTACTGGTCCGCCAAGCCCAGCCAAGGCCTCAGATAATCCGGTGAGCCCAAATACAACAACTGATGATGTTGTGATTACTGTGTTTGGCCATACTTCTCCAAGTAATCATGTCGCTTTGTCAAAGCACAGTGCCAAAGTGGAGTCTGCTGCTGCTGAAGAGAAAGGCAAATGGAAGACTGATTTTTTAAGCTATGCTCATCTTCCCGCTCAAGAACTTCACTCTGGATACCTAAACCGCCTATATACAAGCCATGACTATGAGGCCGGTTTAGTCAACATGATGAAGCATCGCTATGAGGTAACTTCCAAGCACTTTAAAAAAATTCTTTGCACTGTATATCAACTCCATTGTAGCCCCCAAGGGACGATTTATCTCTTCAAGATGAACCAGGACTTTAAATAAAAAGACTTTCAACTGTGTAGCCCTCAAGGGCCGGTTTACCTTTTGAAGATGAACCGGGGCTTTCTGTTCCAAACTTGTCCTTGTTGAATTCCTTCACCTTTGATTTTTCTGATCAATTATGCATTAGCTCCCAAGTGCCAAGATTAATATTTGTATTGAGCCTTGGGACTTTAAAAAACAATCCGCATTAGCCCCCAAGTGCCAAGTGTATAACTTGTTATGTGCTTGGGACTTTTGACAAAAAATCTTAACATCTTCGTCATCTGTCTTTTGCAGGCTGACTTAGGCAACAAAGATTCCCAGATTGCCGATCTTCAGGAGAACATCAAGTCCCAGCAAGCAGAAACCTCCATGGCCAAAGATCAACTGAAGGGCGCTTTGACTGCCATGGAGGAATTGAAAGATGGTTTCAAAAGTGAGCGGGCGGATTGGGAAACAGAAAAAACTGCTCTTTTGAAGCGGGCTGAAGATGCCGAAGTAGCTCTTAAACCAGTGGCAGAGGAGCTAACTGGGCTAAAGCATCAAGTCAATGCTATGACTTCAGCAATATTTGGTAAGTACTCTTTGTAAGCATCTTCCTTAAGCATTTTTGAAGTTGCCGGTTTAACAGCAAATTCCTAAACCGTTTGCAGGTAGTTGTGTTGCTCATATGGGCTCGGACATGCGGATGAAGTTGAAAGCAGCCTACATGTCGATAGAACAATTGTATACTGGTGCTCAACGAGTCATCTGTGCATCCTCCTTCAACAAACTGGCACCAACCTTGATCAGGGATATGTTGGCCAAATTGTCTATGACCCTGGCCCAGATGGAAGAGGTCAAGCGGACTGCCGCAAGAGCTGGCGCTTTAACAGCACTGACTCGGGCCAAAGCTTGGATTGTTGATCTTGATCTGGCAGATATCGCAAAGGGCTATCCCGGTCAACAAGAAGATGTATCATACTTTGATAATGAAGCCCTCAAAGCCTTGACAAAAGAGATGCGCCCACTGGCAAGCCAATTGGCTGAAGAGGTTGACTTGTCTGTCTATCGGTCCAGCTATGACGCAGACAACAAGCGGGTTGATGCAGCTATGAAAGAAGCACATAATCTTATCCCTCCAATCCGTAAGCAAACCTATGCTCCTGACATTGAACCGTCCAATCTTATAAGCAATGAAGCTGTCTTCCAAGCCTTAACCAGGATTGATTGGACCACCCTTGACTTCCAGTCACTGGGTGAGGAGGAGGAAGTTGAACCGACGCGAGATGATCCTTCAACTTCTCGTCAGCCTGGTGATGAGTCATAATCCGGCAGCCGGTTTGATTTTCACATATAGTGTTGTGGGCAACAAACAATTATTATTTTGGGCATCAAAGCGCCTTGTAATAGGCTAGTTGAAATACTTTGATCTTATGCCATCGTGCACTCCTACCTGATATTGTAATCTGGCATGATTTTTTTATGCTTGCTTTATTTGCCTTTGTACTTCTTATAAGATCCTGCCTTCTGCATTTGAAAATCTTAAACATGTCCTGGCGGTTTACCACCGGACGGGTTATGATACCCAATACAGAACCAGAATTCTCATAACCAAGGTTATAAAGTAATGAAATATGAAATATATCATACCTGTGATATTAAATCACCTTTTGTTGGCTTACCAACTTTATGTAATAAGGGTGATAACCCAAACCTTTGAATGTTTGAAAACGCCCACCGCATTGTGCTGGTGCATAATAAGCCATGCCGGGTTATGATAAACACCGGATGATCATCCTGGCGACTTATAGTCAATGCCAGGCCGGATTAAGAGATGTCGGTTCATAATTGATTATGTGCTAACAGCTGATAACTGTAAGCCATGCCAGGTTAAGAAACACCGGGTTGATGTAATGACAATAGTCTGGGCGGGTCAATGGACACCGGTTTAACTTAGAACTTTATCAAAAGAGATGAAACTTTGCAAAATCAAAATCAAATAAAAACTTTTAGTCGAGCCTTTTCAAGGGCTGGCAGGCCCAAATTTGAGGCTTTTTGTGGGCTGCCAGGCCTCTGAGTTAAACCATTTGACAAAGCCTTTTAAGATGGACCTCCAACTAACCAATCGTCATTTTAACTTTGACAAGTTCAGGGTTTGTATAAGATTGACTTGTCAAACGTTCTACGGGTCATGCCAGGATTACCTGGATAGGAGTGGCTTACTTGATGAAGGCGGGTTAACCCGGGGTTTTAGGTGAATACACCAGGCTTCCAAGCCGTGGCTCGATAGCCAATTACAAGGGTCCTTTCAAACTCTTTGTTGCTTTGCACAAAGAGCCCCCAAGTAACTTTGTGAGCTATGCTCAATGGGTGCCTATGTTTGAGATGTGCTGTGAGCAACAGTACTCTCTTTGGCCCCTTGGGTGTGAAGCTCCCAAGCTTTATTGTGGCATGATAGCCGGTTTAATGAAAAAACAGGACATCGCTTTGTAAGCAGAAGCCCCCTTGTAACCACGAAATATTGGAAGAACGGCAGAGGCCTTGCTTGTAGCAAGGATGTCGGTTTATTATATTGATCATAATATATACATTGTCAAAATATGTACATAATGAGAGCCTATGGCTCAGGTGTAGTAAGGTCGTAGAAGAGCGATATTCCACGGCCGACGGGTATCCTCCTTCGATTTGCGTGAGTCTTTGTGCTCGCGAACGTTGATGAGGTAGTATGATCCGTTGTGTAGATTCTTGCTGACCACAAAGGGCCCTTCCCAAGGTGGGGATAACTTGTGCATATCAGTCTGATCCTGGATGAGCCGGAGCACTAAGTCGCCTTCTTGAAAGGTTCTTGTTTTAACCCGGCGGTTGTGATAACGCCGCAGGTCTTGCTGATAAACCGCCGAACGAGCCAACGCCATGTCCCGGTTTTTGTCTAACAGGTCCAGTGCTTCTTGACATGCTTGCTCGTTGTCCGCTTCAACATAATTGGCAACCCGGGGCGAGTCATGACGAATATCACTTGGGAGTACCGCCTCTGCCCCGTAAACCATGAAGAAAGGTGTATAACCTATAGATCGGTTTGGGGTGGTGTTTATTCTCCATAACAAAGATGGTAACTCCTCCACCCAACAACCCGGCGTCCTCTTCAAAGGAACCATAAGCCGGGGCTTGATACCCTTCAAGATTTCCTGATTGGCTCTCTCAGCTTGACCATTAGATTGGGGGTGAGCCACAGATGACACATCAAGCCGGATGTGCTCCCGTTGACAAAAGTCCTCGCCTTTGGAGAGGTTCGTGCCATTATCTGTGATAATGCCGTGTGGAAAACCGAAATGGAAGATCACCTTTTTGATGAATTGAAACGCCGTGGCTGTGTCACACTTGCTTACTGGCTCCGCTTCAACCCATTTAGTGAACTTGTCAACCGCCACCAACAGGTGGGTCTTCTTATCTTTGGGTCGCTTGAAAGGCCCTACCATGTGAAGCCCCCAAGTAGCAAACGACCAAGTGATGGGAATCATCCGTAGCTCCTGAGCCGGAACATGAGCTCGCCGTGAGATTTTCTGACAACCATCGCACAGCCTCACCAAGTCCTCAGCATCAGCATGAGTCGTCAGCCAATAGAAACCATGAAGAAACTCTTTAGCAACCAAGGATTTTGAACCGGCATGATGACCATAGTCTCCGTCGTGGATCTCTCATAAAATCTCACGGCCTTCTTCAGGAGAAATAAAATACTGGAACACACCACAGACACTGCAACGGTGTAACTCGCCGTCGTGAATAACCATGGACTTGGACCGCCGGACTATCTGTCTGGCTAAAACTACATCTCCTGGTAACTCGCCCTAGTTCATATACGCCAAGTATGAAACCGTCCAATCCGGAATAATGTGTAAAGAAGCCACCAACTGTGCCTTCGGATCAGGAATAGCGAGGTCCTCCTCTGTAGGCAACTGAACTGACGGGTTGTGCAAGACATCCAGAAAGGTATTGGGCGGCACCGGTTTACGCTGAGATCCTAGTCGGCTTAAAGCATCAGCCGCCTCATTTTTTCACCGATCAATGTGCTCCACTTGATAACCCTTGAAGTGACCAGCGACAATATCCACCTCTCGTCGGTAAGCCGCCATGAGTGGATCCTTAGAATCCCATGTACCTGAAACTTGCTGAGCCACCAGGTCCGAGTCTCCAAAGCATCGTACCTGGCTTAAATTCATCTCCTTAGCCACTCAAAGACCATGGAGTAAGGCCTCGTACTCAGCTGCATTGTTAGTACAAGGGAACATTAAGCGAAGAACATAATGAATTTTATCACCTCGAGGGGAAGTAAGGACAACTCCAGCCCCCGAGCCCTCCAATTGCCTAGACCCATCAAAGTGAATAGTCCAGTATGTGTTGTCCGGTTTATCTTCCGGTGTTTGCAACTCTGTCCAATCATTGATGAAATCCATAAGGGCCTGGGACTTGATGGCTATTCGAGGCATATACTTCAAATCGTGTGGTCCAAGCTCAATAGCCCACTGAGCAACCCGGCCAGTTGCCTCCCTGTTCTGGATTATATCCCCCAAAGGAGCAGAACTGACCACTGTGATGGGATGACCTTGAAAATACTGTTTAAGCTTCCGACTTGCCATGAAAACCCCATATACCAGCTTCTGCCAATGCGTGTATCTTTGCTTTAACTCAATGAGCACTTCGCTGATATAATAAACCGGCCTTTGAACCGGGTACTCCTTCCCAGCCTCCTTGCGCTCCACCACAATAGCTACATTGACAGCCTGGGCATTAGCAGCCACGTATAACAACAGTGTCTCCTTATCAATTGGAGCAGCAAGAACCGGCGGTTCAGCCAACTGCTTCTTTAAGTCCTCAAACGCCGCATCAGCAACATCATTCCAGACAAAATTGTCTATCCTCTTCAACATCTGATACAGGGGGGTCGCTTTCTCTCCCAATCTGCTGATAAACCGGCTCAAAGCTGCAATGTGACCCGCCAGACGTTGAACATCATTTATACCTGCCGGTTTAGCGAGGGTCGTAATAGCTTTAATCTTTTTCGGATTAGCCTCAATACCCCTGTTAGATACCAGAAACCCTAGGAGCTTGCCAGCCGGAATACCGAAGACGCACTTACCCGGATTGAGCATCATCTTATAAACCCGCAGATTATCAAAGGTCTCCTTGAGGTCATCTATTAGTGTCTCCTTTTTCCTGGATTTTACCACAATATCATCCACATAAGCATGAACATTGCGCCCAATCTGAGTATGAAGACAATTCTGCACACAGCGCTGATAAGTTGCCTCGGCACTCTTGAGCCCAAAGGGCATAGACACATAGCAGAAGGCTCCAAAGGGAGTGATGAAGGCTGTTTTCTCCTGGTCCTTAACTGCCATCTTGATCTGATGATAACCAAAATAAGCATCTAAGAAACTCAAACGCTCGCAACCCACCGTAGCATCAATGATTTGATCAATACGAGGGAGGGCAAAGGGATCAGCTGGGCAAGCTTTGTTCAAATCTGTGTAATCCACACACATCCGCCAAGTGCGGTTTTTCTTAAGTACTAGCACCGGATTAGCCAACCACTCTGGGTGAAACAGTTCCGCAATAAACCCTGCTGCCAACACCCGGGCTACCTCTTCACCAATAGCCTTGCGCCTCTCTTCATTAAAACGGCGAAGAAACTGTTTGACCAGTTTGAACTTCGGATCAATATTAAGAGTGTGCTCAGCAAGTTCCCTCAGTACACTTGGCATGTCAGAAGGTTTCCATGCAAAGATGTCCCGGTTCTCACAGATGAACTCGATGAGCGTGCTTTCCTATTTCGGATCCAAGTTGACGCTGATGCTGAACTGCTTGGATGAATCGCCAGGAAAAAAATCAACCAATTTGGTCTCATCAACCGATTTAAACTTCAAAGCCGAATCATGCTCTGTAGTGGGCTTCTTTAGAGAAGTCATGTCTGCCGGATCAACATTGTCCTTATAAAACTTCAACTCCTCCGTTGCACAAACCAATTCAACATAAGTTGCATCACCTTCCTCGCACTCCAGCGCAATCTTACGGCTACCGTGAACCGTGATGGTCCCCTTGTGACCCGGCATCTTTAGCTGCAGGTAAACATAACATGGCCTTGCCATGAATTTAGCATAAACCGGCCGTCCAAACAAGGCATGGTACGGACTTCTGATCTTGACCACTTCAAAGGTCACCGTCTCGGATCTTGAATCATGATCATCTCCAAAAACCACCTCCAGAGCTATCTTACCAACCGGGTAAGCCGATTTACCAGGTACCTCACCGTGAAAAATGGTGTTTCGCGGTCTAAGGTTCTTATTTGTCAACCCCATACACCGGAAGGTTTCATAATACAAGATACTGATACTACTCCCTCCGTCCATGAGTACCTTGGCGAACTTATAACCTCCAACCTACGGTGCAACCACCAAAGCTAGGTGGCCCGGATTGTCAACTCGGGGCAGATGATCCTCCCGACTCCAGACAATAGGCTGCTCAGACCAGCGTAGATAACGGGGCACTGCCAGCTCAACAGAATTTACTGCCCTTTTATGGAGCTTCTAATCGTGCTTGCACAAACTAGTAGTGAAGACATGATACTGTCCACCATTTAACTGCTTCAGGTTGCTCTGATAACCCGACTGCTGCTGATTCCCGTGATTGCTCTACTGATTGTGGCCACCTTGGTTGTTCTGATTGCCCTGATTATTCTGAAATACCGAATTTGAACCGCCGCCACCGTAACCCGTCCCGTGAAACCCTGGACCGAACCACCGGGTGGACCCTGATCATACCGGAAGAGATCAGAGTTTTTGAATTCCCTCATGATGTGACAACCTTCCAGAGGTGCGTTGCCGGAACCTCCTTTGTCCCGTGCTTTGGGCAGGGCTGGTTTAACAAGCGTTCTAGATTCATGCCTCCACCGCGCTGGGGCGGTTTACCCTTACGGCGCTGCATGTTGCCCTGCATATTGGTGTTAGCCACAAAATCTGAACTGTCCACTTTACGCTTACCATTGTTACCGTGGCCCGTCTGGTTATGCTTCCCTTTTGTACCGGCATTCTTTTTTCCCTTCTCCTGCTTCTCTTCATCAGAATCGGGGTCCTTGGTATTATCAGAATCAGCATACTTAACCAGAGCCGCCATGAGCGTTCCCATATCATTGCAGTGATGCTTGAGCCGTCCCAACATCATCTTCAGTGACTTCAACCGACAATTACCTTCCAAGGTCACAATCGCACTGTCAGGATTGATGCGGCCTGACGAATGCAAAATTTCTGAAACCCGGCGCACCCAATGAGTTGTTGATTCATTCTCTCCCTGGACACAAGCCGCCAGATCTACAATGGACATAGGTTGCTTGCATGTATCCTTGAAGTTTGCTATAAATTTGGCCTTCAACTCATCCCATGAACTGATCGAGTTAACAGGCAGGCTTTTCAGCCAGGTACTCATACATCCATTTTGCATCATGCTTTTATATCAATTTTTATTGCATTACGGGCTGTTGTTACACATTACATCTCAATACTTATGGCTATTCTCTTTTATTTTACAAGGTTTACCATGAAGAGGGGGAATTCCGGCAGCTGGAATTCTGGCTGGAAAAGGAGCAAACATTGGAAACCTATTCTGCACAGCTCCAAAAGTCCTGAAACTCCACGAAACATCTTTTTGGAATTAATAAGAATTTTTGGGCGAAAGAAATACACCAGGGGGCCCACACCCTGTCCAGGAGACAGGAGGGCGCGTCCCCCCTACTTGGCGCGCCCCTATCTCCTGGGCCCCCTGGTGGGCCTCCGGTGTCCATCTTCTGCTATATCATAGCTTTTACCCTAGAAAAAAATCGTGGGCAAGCTTACGGGACGGAACTTCGCCGCCACGAGGCGGAACTTTGGCGGAATCAATCTAGGGCTCCGACGGAGCTGTTCTGCCGGGGACACTTCCCTCCGGGAGGGGGAAATCATCACCAACGTCATCAGCAACGATCCTCTCATCGAGAGGGGGTCAATCACCATCAACATCTTCACCAGCACCATCTCCTCTCAAAACTCTAGTTCATCTCTTGTATCCAATCTTGTATCAAAACCACAAATTGGTACCTGTGGGTGGCTAGTAGTGTTGATTACTCCTTGTAGTTGATGATAATTGGTTTACTTGGTGGAACATCATATGTTCAGATCCTTTATGCATATTATTACTCCTTTGATTATGAACATGAATATGCTTTGTGAGTAGTTACGTTTGTTCCTGAGGACATGGGTGAAGTCTTGCCATTAGTAATCATGTGAATTTGTTATTCGTTCGATATTTTTATGAGATGTATGTTGTCTTTTCCTCTAGTGGTGTTATTTGAACGTCGACTACATGAAACTTCACCATTATTTGGGCCTAGAGGAAGGCATGGGGAAGTAATAAGTAGATGATGGGTTTCTAGAGTGACAGAAGCTTAAACCCTAGTTTATGCGTTGCTTCGTTAGGGGCTGATTTGGATCCATATGTTTAATGTTGTGGTTAGGTTTACCTTAATACTTCTTTTGTACTTTCGGATGCTTGCAGTAGGGGTTAACCATAAGTGGGATGCTTTTCCAAGTTAGGGAAGTACCCAAGCACCGGTCCACCCACATACCAAATTATCAAAGTACCGAACGCGAATCATATGAACGTGATGAAAACTAGCTTGACAATAATTCCCATGTGTCCACGGGAGCTCCTTTCTCATTATTAAAAATTGTCCAGGCTTATCCTTTGCCACATAAAGGATTGGGACACCTTGCTGCTCTTTATTTACTTTATTTACTCGTTACTCGTTACCATTTATCTTATCACAAAACTATCTATCACCTACAATTTCAGTCCTTGCAGAGAAAACCTTACTGAAAACCACTTATCATTTCCTTATGCTCCTCGTTGGGTTCGACACTCTTACTTATCGAAAGGACTACGATTGATCCCCTACACTTGTGGGTCATCAAGACTCTTTTCTGACGCTGTTGCCGGGGAGTGTAGCGCTTTTGGTGAGTGGAACTTGGTAAGGAAACATTTATATAGTGTGCTGAAATTTTCTATTACTTGTCACTATGGAAACTAATCCTTTGAGGGGCTTGTTTGGGGTATCTTCACCCCAACCAGAAGATCAAAGAGTTGCTCCTCAACCTACTGAACTTTATGAAAATATTTACTTTGAGATTCCTTTGGGTATGATAGAGAAACTGCTAGCTAATCCATTTGCAGGAGATGGAACATTGCATCTCGGTTTACACCTTATCTTTGTGGATGAAGTTTGTGGATTGTTTAAGCTTGTAGGTATTCCCGATGATGTTGTCAAAAGGAAGGTCTTCCCTTTATCTTTGAAGGGAGATGCATTGACATGGTATAGGCTATGTGATGATACGAGATCTTGGAATTATAAGCGATTGAATTTGGAATTTCACCAGAAGTTCTATCCTATGCATCTTGTTCATCGTGATCGTAATTACATATATAATTTTTGGTCTCTCGAAGGAGAAAGCATCGCTCAAGCTTGGTGGAGGCTTAAGTCATTGTTTTATTCGTGCCCCAATCATGAGCTCTCTCGGGAAATGATTATTCAGAACCTTTATGCTCGGCTTTCTCTTGATAATCGCAACCTGCTCGATACTTCCTGTGCTGGTTCTTATATGCTGAAGACTATTGATTTCAAATGGGACTTATTGGAAAGAATTAAACGCAACTGTAAAGATTGGGGTTCCGACGATGGTAAGGAGTCAGGTATGACACCTAAGTTCGATTGTGTTAAATATTTTATGGATACCGATGCTTTTCGTGGATTTAGCGCTAAGTATGGACTTGACTCTGAGATAGTAGCTTATTTCTATGAATCTTTTGCTACTCATGTTGATCTCCCTAAAGAGAAGTGGTTTAAATATAATCCTCCTGTTGAAGTGAAAGTAGTTGCACCTATTACAGTCGAAGAAAAGACTATTACCTATAGTGATCCTATTGTTCCTACTACTTATGTTGAGAAACCCCCTTTTCCTGTTAGGATAAAGGATCATGCTAAAGCTTTGACCGTTGTTCGTAAGAGTAATACTAGGACTTGTACAGCTCCTGAGAAAATTAATGTTGAACCTAGTATTGCTGTGGTTAAAGATCTCTTGGATGAGGATTTTGATGGACATGTTATTTATTTCTATGGTGAGACTGCTAATATTGCTAGACCAGATACTAAGACACGTATACATGTCGTAGGCATGCCTGTTATTTATGTTAAAATAGGAGATCATTGTTATCACGGTTTATGTGATATGGGTGCTAGTGCTAGTGCAATACCTTATACCTTATATCAAGAAATTATGCATGACATTGTACCCATTGAATTAGAAGACATTGATGTTACTATTAAGCTTGCTAATAGGGATACCATTAAACCCTTTGGGATTGTTAGAGATGTTGAAGTTTTGTGTGGGAAGGTTAAATACCCTGGTGATTTTCTTGTTCTTGGTTCCCCACAAGATTATTTTTGTCCCATTATTTTCGGTAGACCCTTCTTGAATACAGCTAGTGCTAAGATTAATTGTGAAAAGAATACTGTCACCGTTGGCATAGATGGTATGTCTCATGAGTTTAATTTTGCTAAGTTTAGTAGACAACCTCGTGATAGGGAACCACCTAGTAAGGATGAGATTATTGGTCTTGCTTCCATTGTTGTTCCTCCAACTGATCCGTTGGAACAATATTTGCTAGACCATGAAGACGATATGTTTATGAAGGAAAGAAAGGAAATAGATGAAGTGTTCCTTAAACAGGAACCTATGCTGAAACATAACCTTCCCGTTGAAATTCTTGGGGATCCCCTCCACCCAAGGGTGATCCCGTGTTTGAACTCAAACCGTTATCTGATAATCTTAAGTATGCTTATCTTGATGAAAAGGAAATATATCATGTTATTATTAGTGCTAATCTTTCAGAGAAAGAAGAAGAAAGATTATTGAAAACTCTTAAGAAGCACCGAGCAACTATTGGATATACTCTGGATGATCTTAAGGGCGTTAGTCCTACGTTATGCCAACACAAAATTAAATTGGAGGACGATGCCAAACCAGTTAGAGATCCTCAAAGATGATTAAATCCCAAGATGAAAGAAGTGGTAAGAAAGGAGATACTAAAGCTCCTTGAGGCAGGTATTATTTATCCCGTTGCTGATAGTGAATGGGTAAGCCCTGTCCATTATGTTCCTAAAAAGGGAGGTATTACCGTTGTTCCTAATGATAAAGATGAATTGATCCCGCAAAGAATTATTACAGGTTATAGGATGGTAATTGATTTCCATAAGTTAAATAAAGCTACTAAGAAAGATCATTACCCTTTACCTTTTATTGAACAAATGCTAGAAAGACTATGCAAACACACACATTTCTGCTTTCTAGATGGTTATTCTGGCTTCTCTCAAATACCTGTGTCAGCGAAGGATCAATCTAAAACTACTTTTACTTGCCCTTTTGGTACTTTTGCTTATAGACATATGCCTTTTGGTTTATGTAATGCACCTGCTACCTTTCAAAGATGCATGATGGCTATATTCTCTGATTTTTGTGAAAAGATTTGTGAGGTATTCATGGATGACTTTTCCATTTATGGATCCTCTTTTGATGATTGTTTGAGCAACCTTGATCGAGTTTTGCAGCGATGCGAAGACACTAGTCTCGTCCTGAATTGGGAAAAGTGTCACTTTATGGTTAATGAAGGCATTGTCTTGGGGCATAAGATTTCCGAGAGAGGTATTGAAGTCGAAAAAGCCAAAGTTGATGCTATTGAAAAGATGCCATGTCCCAAGGACATTAAAGGTATAAGAAGTTTCCTTGGTCATGCCGGTTTTTATAGGAGGTTCATTAAGGACTTTTCTAAAATCTCTAGGCCTCTGACTAATTTATTGCAAAAAGATATCCCTTTTGTCTCTGATGATGATTGTGTAGAAGCATTTGAAATACTTAAGAAAGCTTTGATCACTGCACCTATTGTTCAGCCACCTGATTGGAATCTACCTTTTGAAATTATGTGTGATGCTAGTGATTATGCTGTACGTGTTGTTCTAGGGCAAAGAGTCGATAAGAAATTGAATGTTATCTAGTATGCTAGTAAGACTCTTGATACTGCCCAGAGAAATTATGCTACTACTGAAAAAGAGTTCTTAGCAGTTGTGTTTGCATGTGATAAGTTTAGACCTTATATTGTTGATTCCAAAGTTACTATTCACACTGACCATGCTGCTATTAAGTATCTTATGGAAAAGAAAGATGCTAAGACTAGGCTCATTAGATGGGCTCTCTTGCTCCAAGAATTTGATATACACATTACTGATAGAAAGGGAGTTGAGAACCCCGTTGCATACAACTTGTCTAGGTTAGAGAATGTTCTTGATGACCCACTGCCTATTGATGATAGCTTTCCTGATGAACAATTTGCGGTCGTTGATGCTTCTCGTACTGCTCCTTGGTATGCTGATTATGCTAATTACATTGTTGCTAAATTTATACCGCCTAGTTTCACATACCAGCAAAAGAAAAAGTTCTTTTATGATTTAAGACATTACTTCTGGGATGACCCACACCTTTATAAAGAAGGATTAGATGGTGTTATTAGACGTTGTGTGCCTGAGCATGAACAGGAACATATTCTACGTAAGTGTCACTCTAAATCTTATGGAGGACACCACGCTGGAGATAGAACTGCACACAAGGTACTACAATCTGGTTTTTATTGGCCTACTCTCTTCAAAGATGCTCGTATGTTTGTCTTATCATGTGATGAATGTCAAAGAATAGGTAATATTAGTAGACGTCAAGAAATGCCTATGAATTATTCTCTTGTTATTGAACCGTTTGATGTTTGGGGCTTTGATTATATGGGACCTTTTCCTGCCTCTAAAGGTTATACACATATTTTAGTTGCTGTTGTTTATGTTACTAAGTGGGTAGAAGCTATTCCAACTAGTAGTGCTGATCATAACACTTCTATTAAAACGCTTAAGGAAGTTATTTTTCCGAGGTTTGGAGTCCCTAGATATCTTATGACTGATGGTGGTTCACACTTTATTCATGGTGCTTTCCGTAAGATGCTTGCTAAGTATGACGTCAATCATAGAATCGCATCTCCTTATCATCCTCAGTCTAGAGGCCAAGTAGAGTTGAGCAATAGAGAGCTCAAATTAATTTTGCAAAAGACTATGAATAGATCTAGAAAGAATTGGTCCAAAAAACTTGATGATACATTATGGGCCTATAGAACTGCATACAAAAATCCTATGGATATGTCTCCATATAAGATGGTTTATGGAAAAGCGTGTCATTTACCACTTGAACTTGAACATAAGGCATATTGGGCTATCAAAGAGCTCAATTATGACTTGAAACTTGCCGGTGAGAAGAGGTTGTTTGATATTAGCTCACTTGATGAATGGAGAACCCAAGCATATGAGAATGCCAAGCTATTCAAAGAAAAAGTCAAAAGCTGGCATGATAAGAGGATACAAAAGCGTGAGTTTAATGTAGGAGATTATGTGTTATTATTCAACTCTCGTTTAAGATTTTTTGCAGGAAAACTTCTCTCAAAATGGGAAGGTCCTTACGTTATCGAGGAGGTCTATCGTTCTGGTGCTATAAAAATCAACAACTTTGAAGGCACAATGTAACGCCCCAAGACCGACGCTCCAGAAGACTTCCAGCTACTCTGAGTTTCGTCGTGTGATTTATTTGTTTGATGCATTCATCTTTGCATCATGTGCATTGCATCATGTCATCATGCCATCATGCCATTTTAATTTTTAAAACTCAACTAAATAAATTGTATGGATCTTCGATCCATTTAAATCGAGGGAAGGGTGACTTCTCTTTATAACATACCCTCCCGATATTTAGGGAGCTATAATAAAATATTCCATTGTTTTGGAATCACCTTAACACACTTGCAAAATATCCCAATGCCTTTATTATCTTAATTCTTGGTCTCCAACTCTGCCCATAAATTATTTCATCATTTTCCGGAGCTCCACCAAAAATCCGAAGATTTTTGGACCTTCCCAAACCTAACTTCCTATTCAAATCATTTGAATTTAAATCAAATGAGTTTGAATTTAATCTTTCAATCATGCCTCTTTCTATTTTTCTTGGTACGAGCATATTTTTGTGAGTCCAAGGAAATTATCCCCTTGCGCATTTTCTTTCCCTAACCCTCCTTTTCTTTTCTTCTCTCTTTTTGCTTTTCTGCTAAAGTAAATATAAGAGAGAGAGAAGAGAGAGGTAAGCCCAGCCAGGCCTCTGGCCATTTCCTCTCCACCTGGGCCGACCCAACCGGCCTCTCAGGCCCAGCCCACCTAACCCTCTTAACCTAGCCCGACCCCCTCCTCCGCATCTCTCTCCCCTCGTTCCCTGCCAGCGCCGCCTACACACGCATCGAGCAGGGAGACGAGCTCCCTGCGCCCGATCCTCTCGCGGCCGCTCCCCTCGATCCCCTCTCCTCCCTCCTTGCCCGATCTCATCTCCCTCGCTCTCTCCCTCAGCACGCAGCGCCCAGCGCGCAGCTCTCCCTCCTCCCTCATCTCCCTCGCAGCCTCTCTTCCTCCCCAGCGCCGCGGCCTCGCCCTTCCTCCTCCTGCATCGAGCGCCCCCGCTCCTCCTCGCCCTTCTCCTCGCTCCGCCTCATCCCTTCCCTGCGCCCGTGCGCCTCCTTTGCCAGCCTTCGCCTGCAGGAGCAGAGCCCCGAGGTCGCGTCCCCACCGGCGACCTCTCCTGTTTCGCCGTCGCTCAGGCCCGTTGCGGTGCCCTGCGTCGCCGGAGCCCTGCGCCAAGACCTCCCCCGCCTCGGTTTCGGTCCTCCCCGCGCCTAGTCCCTCTGCTGCCCCCTGCTTTGTGCCTGCAGAAGTCGTCCTCCACGCCCGCAGGAGCGCCAATGCCACCAGGACGCCGTCCCGCGCCCAAGGCCCGGGCGTTCTAACCCTTGCACATCACTGTTGACCCGAGGAGACCACCGCCAAGTTCCATCAAGCCAATCGTGTACGTCTACCGTCACCGTGGGTTTTCATCAAGTTCGGCTACAGCACAAAGATACGTGCAACTACGTGGATTCGCCGAGTACGACTACTCATGGGACCCGTCAAGTTCATCTACGGGAGCCCGAACGACTACTTCCACGACGCCCGAATACCGTGGATGCGACAAGTTCCTCTCCGGACATGTACGACTACCGTTGCCAAGATCGCGAGTACCTCTACCGTCGCCGTGAACAACTACTTACCTCGATGACTCGAACCGCTCCGAAAACGCACGCTTCGAAGGTATAACCGCCGAGAACGACCGCCGTGGAACGAATGCATGTGCGTTGTATGAGATGCCCGTGTTTGCACCATGTCCGAATTGTCATTGCAAGTTCCTCCTCGTTTCCAGGCCACAATCCCGTGGGAACCCGGTAACCGGGAGCACCCCACCATCTTGCATGACTCGCTCACGCTCACTTCCTTTTGTATCGGTATCTCCGTGAGCTACCGGAACTGATATGTTGCCGTGGCATCATTTTCGGATATGTTGCCGTGGCACCATTTTTGTTTCGCCGCCGTGGCACCTTTTCCCTTCCGCCATGGCGACTAATGCTTCTTATCATGCTCATGTCAACATTTTCATAAAAATTGCATAAAACTTGCATATGTCATCTGCATCATGATAACAACAATTAAAATGTTTAAAATTGTTGTTTGCTTTAAATTGCTAAATAACATGGGGATTTTCCGGAATTGTTGTTTGTTGTTTCCGGCCTCATTTAAACTTGCCTAGATAGGTAGTTTTCTTTTGCTTCACCCTCTTGCCATGTTTAACAACACTTAATATTGTTGGGTACATAACGAGAGATAACTAAATAATTGATGTGGTGTTTTGTCAACATGCACCTCGTTGCATATTGAGCTCCACTTAACTTGTAGTATTGTTTGTTGCACTTTGCCATGCCATGCCTCATTAAACCGGACATGCATCATACTTGTTTGTGCATCATGACTTGTTTATGCTTGTGTATTTACCATGTTGTTTGTCTCTTTCCGGGTTGCTTCTCTCGTTAGTTTCGGTTTCGTTCCGGAGTTGTGAGGATTCGTTCGTCTACGTCTGTTTGTCTTCTTCATGGACTCGTTCTTCTTCCTTGCGGGATTTCAGGCAAGATGATCATACCCTCGAAATCACTACTATCTTTGCTATGCTAGTTTGCTCGCTCTTTTGCTATGCCAATGCTACGATGCCTACCATTTGCTTGTCAGCCTCCCAAATTGCCATGTCAAACCTCTAACCCACCATGTCCTAGCAAACCGTTGATTGGCTATGTTACCGCTTTGCTCAGCCCCTCTTATAGCGTTGTTAGTTGCAGGTGAAGATTGAAGTTTGTTCCTTGTTGGAACACGGAGATGTTGTTCCTTGTTGGAACATGTTTACTTCTTGGGATATCACAATATATCTTACTTAATTAATGCATCTATATACTTGGTAAAGGGTGGAAGGCTCGGCCTTATGCCTGGTGTTTTGTTCCACTCTTGCCGCCCTAGTTTCCGTCATATCGGTGTTATGTTCCCGGATTTTGCGTTCCTTACGCGGTTGGGCTATTATGGGAACCCCTTGACAGTTCGCCTTAAGTAAAGCTCTTCCAGCAATGCCCAACATTGGTTTTACCATTTGCCACCTAGCCTCTTTTTCCCTTGGGTTTCGCGGACTCAAGGGTCATCATTATTTTACCCCCCCGGGCCAGTGCTCCTCTGAGTGTTGGTTCGAACTGGGCAGCCTGCGGGGCCACCTCGGGGAAACTTGAGGGTTGGTTCTACTCGTAGCTTGACCTATCTGAGTGTGCCCTGAGAAAGAGATATGTGCAGCTCCTATCGGGATTTGTCGGCACATTCGGGCGATGTTGCTGGTTTAGTTTTACCCTGTCGAAATGTCTTGTTGTACCGGGATACCGAGTCTGATCGGAACGTCTCGGGTGGAGGTCTATTCCTTCGTTGACCGTGAGAGCTTGTCATGGGCTAAGTTGGGACACCCCTGCAGGGATTTGAACTTTCGAAAGCCGTGCCCGCGGTTATGGGCAGATGGGAATTTGTTAACGTCCGGTTGTAGAAAACCCGAAGTTGACCTTAATTAAAATACATCAACCGTGTGTGTAACCGTGATGGTCTCTTTTCGGCGGAGTCCGGGAAGTGAACACGGTGTTGGAGTTATGCTTGACGTAGGTTGCTATAGGATCACTTCTTGATCATACTCTTATCGACTGTGCTTTGCCTTCTCTTCTCGCTCTCATTTGCGTATGTTAGCCACCATATATGCTAGTCGCTTGCTGCAGCTCCACCTCATTACTCCATCCTTCCTATAAGCTTAAATAGTCTTGATCTCGCGGGTGCGAGATTGCTGAGTCCCCGTGGCTCACAGATACTTCCAAAACCAGCTTGCAGGTGCCGATGAGTCTGTGCAAATGACGCAACCAAGCTCAGGAGGAGCTCGAAGAAGATCTTGCCCTTTGTGTTGTTTCGTTTTAGTTGATCAGTATTGGAGCCCAGTTGGGGTCGATCGGGGACCTTTGTCGCATTTGGGGTTCTTCTTTTATTTTGGTTCCGTAGTCGGACCTTGATTGTATCTGGATGATGTAATGCTTTATTCATGTAATTGTGTGAAGTGGCGATTGTAAGCCAACTATGTATCTCTTTCCCTTATGTATTACATGGGTTGTGTGAAGATTACCTCACTTGCGACATTGCTTTCAATGCGGTTATGCCTCTAAGTCGTGCTTCGACACGTGGGAGATATAGCCGCATTGAGGGCGTTACAAGTTGGTAATCAGAGCCTTCCCCGACCTTAGGAGCCCCACTGATTGATCGTTTTTAGCGGCCGAGTTTGAGTCTAGAAAAAAATGTTTTGAGTCATTTAGGAATTATATATCGGAGAGTTTAGGAATTCTTTTTACTTCCCAGTCTCCTCATCGCTCTGGTAAGGCATCCTGACGTAGAGTTTTGACTCTTCTCTTCTCAAATTTCACTAGAAAAAATTTAGGATCACGCGGGTATCTTGGAATCGTTCCGATGGTTTTATGATGAGAACATTGTCTTGGTGCCTCCTGTCAGGGGTTTAGTGGAAGTGTCCCGGGGAGTTGAGCTCTGAGGTGTTGTCATCATAATTTTATCGTTGCAGTTCTGGAATACCTGAGTTTAGTACGCCGACATCGAAAATCTCTTTTATGCAGTTCGTTGGTGAGATAACCTCGATAACCCAGTACTGAGGTGAGTACGGGAGTATTGCCATGACTTGTATAACGGATGCTTTTCGAAGGTTGAGGTAGACGATTTCCGAAGGTTTCTTGGTTATGTGTTGAAGGATGGATACAGCTGGATGTAGGATTTGTTAGTTTTGGGTGAGATATTATGCTTCCCCTGTATCCCCAACACCTGATTGCATAACCTGAAAATTTCGGGAGTTTCATAGGTGGGAATTCAAGTAGCTCTTAGGATATCTTTCCGACGGATGTATGATATGAAATTGGGGTTCGACGTCTAGTGGTCCGCCTATTCACGGTCGATTTTACAGTGGTCTCGTTGTGTCTTAAAGAGTCCTTGGCTATGCCGACTCGGGGACACTTCGTATGTCATGTGCACTGCCTTGTACATGATGGTGCTGTACACTCGAGCCCGTGTAGGCCCCACCACGAAAACTTCGGACGAAATCTCTATCATATGTTTGTTCTGGCTTATTTTGCAAGGCAATCCTTTGTTTTGTTTTGAGTTGTGGTATTCGAGTTGCTTCGAAGTCAAATGTTGATTCCATACCTTCCCCAAATGGTGTTTTCATACTCCAATGTGAATACCAATCCTTCTCGACAATCGAGATTGTCATGTCAATCCTTTTCAACCGGCGTCTTTCTCTTCAAGTGGATCCGATCACTTCAACATCAGCAAGATCAATTATCTCTTCTTCTCAACGGTGTTATTTCATCCGTCTCCAAGTTGCCTTTGTTTTTCCCACCCTCCCTCCCTTTTGTTTTTCTTCAAGGACTCAGATTTCTTAATCGAGTATCCATTTTATTGATGGGAAGTTTCTCCATTCTTTTCCGTCAATGTTCTTATCCGGTGATTCTCATGAAGATTCTAATGGAGCTTCAAGTTCGTCATTCCTCATTCCTTTCTCTTCTCCGGTGGATTCAAGTCAAGTTTTGTTGATCATACCTTTTTCCTCATTTCAATACCTTCTCTTGACGGTGCTCCTCATATTTATTCATTTCTCGCTATTCTATTGTTCTGGAATGCTCAAGATATCTCAAAGATTCGTGTTTCCACTCTATTTTCGTTCAAACTCTTTTGAGGATGTGATCTCATTCTAGCCATTTAATTCAACCAGTGCTTTCTCTCTTTTAAATCATTTCAACGGTGTTTTCTTTTGAGTGAGCCCTAACCCATAGGTTTTTTTCCCAGGATCTTACCTGACTCTTCTAATTATTCTGGTGCTATTCCCAAATTCTTCTCCAAGTTTGACGTAAGAATGAGTTATCATTAGTCAAATGCTTTTCTCCAAGATCTTTCAAATTCTTTTCATAGTTGGCTCAACCTCTTCGCTTTTGATTCTTCCGGTGTGCCTCAATAATTCTTGGTGGTGTTTCTCGTTGTCATTCTCATCATTTGAAGACCGAAGAAGAGTTTCTCTTTAATCTCGCTCCATTCTCTTCAAGATTCGTGATTCTAGCTTGTTGCCATCCTCTCGTAATTGTTTTGATCGTGAGAATTCTTTTCATCCATCCGGAGTAATTCAAGAGTCTTCTCGGTTTGATTATCCGGAGTCCATCAATTCAGGTTTATTCATTCTCAGCTTTCAGCTATCATTCTCCAAATTTTACCGATGCTTCGTGCAAGTGATCTTTAATCGGCTCGTGATCTCGTCGTTCTCATGTATCTAAATCCTCTCAAGCATCTTCATGTATTTGCAAATTCTTCCCGGTGCCTTCCTTATCTTTTCATTGTTCATTTTTAATTCTTACCGTGGTTCTTTCAAGATCTCTCTTCCTTGTTCATCATATCAATTCATTTGTTGTTCCAATGCTACCGGTGGTTCATTCAAGAGTTTTCTTCCTTCGTGTATCATATCTATGCATTCGTACTTTCTAAATTCTACCGGTGGATAGTTGAAGACTTTCTCAAGTTTGCGCAATATCTATCTTAATCCTTTCTACGAGAATAAGTAGTATGCCAAATCCGTTGCTTGTCATCAATTTTAAAATGGTGAAGGATAAGCATAATGTAATTCTTATTCTTGTTTCACCCAAGATATTAATTCCTTATTCCTGAGGCTCATCAAATTCTTGTTTCCATTTGTTTCATCTTCTCTTTTTCCCGGAGTTCCAAGCTTTAATTATCACGGAGATCCATCTAAATCATTGCAAGGATTCACCTTGTGTTTTCAATTTCTCTTTCTTTTTTATTCCTTTTGTTTACCAGAGTTCTTCATGGAGGTTCTACATGATGGTTCATCAAGGATTTAATTCCCTTCTCAAAGTTTTCATCGAGATTCTTTCTTAAGGAGCTCAAGCTTTCTTCATATGGTAATCCGGAGTGCAATTCTTTCTACCATATTTTGGAGGTGGTATTATGTCATTCTTGATAATTTGAGTTCATGTTCCATGATTCACATGTTGTTAAGAATGAGTTATTTTTAAATCCATCAACCTCGTTGTTGGAGTTATCTTGTGTCATATTCCACCTAAAGCCTTCCCTAAGGTTTGTTGCTGTCTATGGTGCTTATAAATGACCCAAGTTCTTCATTTATCCTCCTGGCGGAATAAGTTTCTCGTCTCCTTGTCATATAAATCCAATCAATTCTTTTCCCGTGAGTGGCAGGCTATCACCTCATAATTTGAGATGTTTTCCATAAGACCATATCAAGTTTATTCTTTTCGTTGTGGATTGTTTCAACAACTCCGTGTGACCCTTCTCTTTAAGATGCTTTTCAAGCTCATTGGAGGTAGAAGATGTTGTTTTCTTCTCCGTTCTTTTGTTCCGTCGATACAACTTCTATTCTTTCGTTCCGGAGGCATCGTGTTGTTGTTCTCTTCAACCCATCTTCTTGTTGTGTCAAGATCATGTTCTTTTCATGATTGTCCATTTAACCGGAGTGTCGTGCCCTCTTTTCAAGTTCTATCACCTTATCAAGTTCTTGTTCAATTACTTTCTTTTTAACCGGAGTGCTACCCGAATTTGGTCTCCCTTGATCCCCTTCCTTAACCGGAGTGTTTTCTATATATATCTTCCCTTCAACCTCAAAGGTTTCGCAATGTTCTTTGTCTCTCTTTTCTAATGGAGTGTTTTCAACTTCGTTCATCTCCGTTGTATTCTTTTCTCGAAACGGCCTAACCTTTTTTTTCAAGGTTTGTGGTTTCACTCGTTTGTCAAAGAAGCAACTTAGTTTTACCTATTCTCTTTCTCCTTCGTTTTCCCTCCGGTGCCATTCTAGATCTCGGGACGAGATCCTCTTGTAGTGGTGGAGTGTTGTAATGCCCCGAGAACGACGCTCGAGAAGACTTCCAGGTACTCTGAGTTTCGTCGTGTGATTTATTTGTTTGATGCATTCATCTTTGCATCATGTGCATTGCATCATGTCATCATGACATCATGCCATTTTAATTTTTAAAACTCAACTAAATAAATTGTATGGATCTTCGATCCATTTAAATCGAGGGAAGGGTGACTTCTCTTTATAACATACCCTCCCGATATTTAGGGAGCTATAATAAAATATTCCATTGTTTTGGAATCACCTTAACACACTTGCAAAATATCCCAATGCCTTTATTATCTTAATTCTTGGTCTCCAACTCTGCCCATAAATTATTTCATCATTTTCCAGAGCTCCACCAAAAATCCGAACATTTTTGGACCTTCCCAAACCTCACTTCCTATTCAAATCATTTGAATTTAAATCAAATGAGTTTGAATTTAATCTTTCAATCATGCCTCTTTCTATTTTTCTTGGTACGAGCATATTTTTGTGAGTCCAAGGAAATTATCCCCTTGCGCATTTTCTTTCCCTAACCCTCCTTTTCTTTTCTTCTCTCTTTTTGCTTTTCTGCTAAAGTAAATATAAGAGAGAGAGAAGAGAGAGGTAAGCCCAGCCAGGCCTCTGGCCATTTCCTCTCCACCTGGGCCGACCCAACCGGCCTCTCAGGCCCAGCCCACCTAACCCTCTTAACCTAGCCCGACCCCCTCCTCCGCATCTCTCTCCCCTCGTTCCCTGCCAGCGCCGCCTACACACGCATCGAGCAGGGAGACGAGCTCCCTGCGCCCGATCCTCTCGCGGCCGCTCCCCTCGATCCCCTCTCCTCCCTCCTTGCCCGATCTCATCTCCCTCGCTCTCTCCCTCCGCACGCAGCGCCCAGCGCGCAGCTCTCCCTCCTCCCTCATCTCTCTCGCAGCCTCTCTTCCTCCCCAGCGCCGCGGCCTCGCCCTTCCTCCTCCTGCATCGAGCGCCCCCGCTCCTCCTCGCCCTTCTCCTCGCTCCGCCTCATCCCTTCCCTGCGCCCGTGCCCCTCCTTTGCCAGCCTCCACCTGCAGGAGCAGAGCCCCGAGGTCGCGTCCCCGCCGGTGACCTCTCCTGTTTCGCCGTCGCTCAGGCCCGTTGCGGTGCCCTGCGTCGCCGGAGCCCTGTGCCAAGACCTCCCCCGCCTCGGTTTCGGTCCTCCCCGCGCCTAGTCCCTCTGCTGCCCCCTGCTTCGTGCCTGCAGAAGTCGTCCTCCATGCCCGCAGTAGCGCCAATGCCACCAGGACGCCGTCCCGCGCCCAAGGCCCGGGCGTTCTAACCCTTGCACATCACTGTTGACCCGAGGAGACCACCGCCAAGTTCCATCAAGCCGATCGTGTACGTCTACCGTCACCGTGGGTTTTCATCAAGTTCGTCTACAGCACAAAGATACGTGCAACTACGTGGATTCGCCGAGTACGACTACTCATGGGACCCGTCAAGTTCATCTACGGGAGCCCGAACGACTACTTCCACTACGCCCGAATACCATGGATGCGACAAGTTCCTCTCCGGACATGTACGACTACCGTTGCCAAGATCGCGAGTACCTCTACCGTCGCCGTGAACAACTACTTCCCTCGACAACTCGAACCGCTCCGAAAACGCATGCTTCGAAGGTATAACCGCCGAGAACGACCGTCGTGGAACGAATGCATGTGCGTTGTATGAGATGCCCGTGTTTGCACCATGTCCGAATTGTCATTGCAAGTTCCTCCTCGTTTCCAGGCCACAATCCCGTGGGAACCCGGTAGCCGGGAGCACCCCACCATCTTGCATGACTCGCTCACGCTCACTTCCTTTTGTACCGGTATCTCCGTGAGCTACCGGAACCGATATGTTGCCGTGGCATCATTTTCGGATATGTTGCCGCGGCACCATTTTTGTTTCGCCGCCGTGGCACCTTTTCCCTTCCGCCATGGCGACTAATGCTTCTTATCATGCTCATGTCAACATTTTCATAAAAATTGCATAAAACTTGCATATGTCATCCGCATCATGATAACAACAAATAAAATGTTTAAAATTGTTGTTTGCTTTAAATTGCTAAATAACATGGGGATTTTCCGGAATTGTTGTTGTTGTTTCCGGCCTCATTTAAACTTGCCTAGATAGGTAGTTTTCTTTTGCTTCACCCTCTTGCCATGTTTAACAACACTTAATATTGTTGGGTACATAACAAGAGATAACTAAATAATTGATGTGGTGTTTCGTCAACATGCACCTCGTTGCATATTGAGCTCCACTTAACTTGTAGTATTGTTTGTTGCACTTTGCCATGCCATGCCTCATTAAACCGGACATGCATCATACTTGTTTGTGCATCATGACTTGTTTATGCTTGTGTGTTTACCATGTTGTTTGTCTCTTTCCGGGTTGCTTCTCTCGTTAGTTTCGGTTTCGTTCCGGAGTTGTGAGGATTCGTTCGTCTACGTCCGTTTGTCTTCTTCATGGACTCGTTCTTCTTCCTTGCGGGATTTCAGGCAAGATGATCATACCCTCGAAATCACTACTATCTTTGTTATGCTAGTTTGCTCGCTCTTTTGCTATGCCAATGCTATGATGCCTACCATTTGCTTGTCAGCCTCCCAAATTGCCATCTCAAACCTCTAACCCACCATGTCCTAGCAAACCGTTGATTGGCTATGTTACTGCTTTGCTCAGCCCCTCTTATAGCGTTGTTAGTTGCAGGTGAAGATTGAAGTTTGTTCCTTGTTGGAACACGGAGATGTTGTTCCTTGTTGGAACATGTTTACTTGTTGGGATATCACAATATATCTTACTTAATTAATGCATCTATATACTTGGTAAAGGGTGGAAGGCTCGGCCTTATGCCTGGTGTTTTGTTCCACTCTTGCCACCCTAGTTTCCGTCATATCGGTGTTATGTTCCTGGATTTTGCATTCCTTACGCGGTTGGGCTATTATGGGAACCCCTTGAAAGTTCGCCTTAAGTAAAGCTCTTCCAGCAATGCCCAACATTGGTTTTACCATTTGCCACCTAGCCTCTTTTTCCCTTGGGTTTCGCGGACTCAAGGGTCATCATTATTTTACCCCCCCGGGCCAGTGCTCCTCTGAGTGTTGGTCCGAACTGGGCAGCCTGCGGGGCCACCTCGGGGAAACTTGAGGGTTGGTTCTACTCGTAGCTTGACCTATCTGAGTGTGCCCTGAGAAAGAGATATGTGCAGCTCCTATCGGGATTTGTCGGCACATTCGGGCGGTGTTGCTGGTTTAGTTTTACCCTGTCGAAATGTCTTGTTGTACCGGGATACCGAGTCTGATCGGAACGTCTCGGGTGGAGGTCTATTCCTTCGTTGACCGTGAGAGCTTGTCATGGGCTAAGTTGGGACACCCCTGCAGGGATTTGAACTTTCGAAAGCCGTGCCCGCGGTTATGGGCAGATGGGAATTTGTTAACGTCCGGTTGTAGAAAACCCGAAGTTGACCTTAATTAAAATACATCAACCGTGTGTGTAACCGTGATGGTCTCTTTCCGGCGGAGTCCGGGAAGTGAACACGGTGTTGGAGTTATGCTTGACGTAGGTTGCTATGGGATCACTTCTTGATCATACTCTTATCGACCGTGCTTACCCTTCTCTTCTCGCTCTCATTTGCGTATGTTAGCCACCATATATGCTAGTCACTTGCTGCAGCTCCACCTCATTACTCCATCCTTCCTATAAGCTTAAATAGTCTTGATCTCGCGGGTGCGAGATTGCTGAGTCCCCGTGGCTCACAGATACTTCCAAAACCAGCTTGCAGGTGCCGATGAGTCTGTGCAGATGACGCAACCAAGCTCAGGAGGAGCTCGAAGAAGATCTTGCCCTTTGTGTTGTTTCGTTTTAGTTGATCAGTATTGGAGCCCAGTTGGGGTCGATCGGGGACCTTTGTCGCATTTGGGGTTCTTCTTTTATTTTGGTTCCGTAGTCGGACCTTGATTGTATCTGGATGATGTAATGCTTTATTCATGTAATTGTGTGAAGTGGCGATTGTAAGCCAACTATGTATCTCTTTCCCTTATGTATTACATGGGTTGTGTGAAGATTACCTCACTTGCGACATTGCTTTCAATGCGGTTATGCCTCTAAGTCGTGCTTCGACACGTGGGAGATATAGCCGCATTGAGGGCGTTACACACAACCCCAAGGGTGGTAAATGGTCAAAGAATTGAACATTATATTTCAGGTAATCCTATCAATGTTGAAACTAATATTATTGAAACCGTAACCCCTGAGGAATACATAAGGGACACTTTCCAGAACGCTCCAGACTGCGAAAAGGTATAGGTATGTGGTAGTGTAAGTAAACCGACTCCAAAACAACTCCAATGGCAATTTTTATCAGTTTTGGAATATTTAAGAATTTTAGGAAGAAAGAAGTAGTCCTAAAGGGACACGAGGCCCCCACGAGAGTGGAGGGCACCCCCCCTACTGGGTACGCCCCCTATCTCGTGGGCACCTCGTGTGCCTCCCGGACTCCGTTTTCTTGCACGTTACGTATTTTGGTCGGTAAAAATTCATTATATACTCCCGAAGGTTTTGACCACCGTATCACGCAATTATCCCCTGTTTTCGTTTTGAGCTGTTTCTGTTACAGATTAAGAGCACCATGACGTCACCCTCCTTCAACAATGAAGACAAGGATGATTGGTTATTGAAGATAGAACTGAAAAGAGAAGAACCAGAGGAGATCAACAAGGATGAAGGGATCAAGAAGGCCATGGAGGTTCAAGCTCCGGCGGTGAAAGAAGAAGACATCCCTCAACCTTTACCTAACCTTTTCACTCCAACAGAGATTGAAGCTTTCAAGATGATTGAGTTAGCTCGCATACAGAACAAGTATCTCACACAGGAGAATATTCTGTTGAAGGATCATATCGCCGGACTCAAGGGCATTATCCACAAGTTGGAGGAGCTTCTACGCTCAATGTGCGATTATCCACCGTCATCATCACCACCCCCATCACCTCCGAGGACATAATCACATGGGTATGGGCACTCCCCTTGGCAACTGCCAAGCTTGGGGGAGGTGCCCCAGTATCGTATCACCATCACACTCCTATCTTTACCGTTTTATTTAGTTCGATCAATTTTAGTAGTATCTTTATCTAGTAGATTGAAGTTTTGATATCAAGTAGTTTTGAGTTTTGCTTTGTGATCTCTTTTTGTAATCGAGTCCATGAGCTATCTATAATAAAGATTAGTGTTGAGTCAAGGGATTTGCTATGTTGCTATGATCTTGAGAAAGTAGAAAGAATAAAAGAGTCCATATTGATCTTATGGATAATGATAACTTCACACATAGAAAGTATGAGGCATAAAAATTGTTGAGAGTTGATGAATGTAGTTTTGGTCATCGTTGCAATTAATAGGAAGTGATAAGGAAAGAGGGGTTCACATACAAATATATTATCTTGGACACCTTTTTATAATTGGGAGCACTCATTAGGTATGACATGCTAAAAGAGTTGACATTGGACAAGGAAGACAACGTAATGGTTTATGTTTTCGTGCATCTCAGTTAAAGTATATTGCCATTGACCTTACAAACATGTTGAGCTTGCCTTTCTCCCCCATGCTAGCCAAATTCCTTGCACCAAGTAGAGATACTACTTGTGCTTCCAAATACCCTTAAACCCAGTTTTGCCATGAGAGTCCACCATACCTACCTATGGATTGAGTAAGATCCTTCAAGTAAGTTGTCATGTTGCAAGCAATAAAAATTGCTATCTAAATATGTATGACTTATTAGTGCAGAGAAAATAAGCTTTGTACGAACTTGTTGTGGAAGTCATAAAAGCAACGGACTGCATAATAAAGGTCCACATTCAAGGGGCAATATAAAGTGACGTTCTTTTGCATTAAGATTTTGTGCATCAACCCTAAACGCACATGACGACCTCTGCTTCCCTCTGTGAAGGGCCTATCTTTTACTTTATGTTTTTTACTTTATGCTTGAGTCAAGGTGATCCTCACCTTTCCCTTTTTCATTTTATCCTTTGGCAAGCTCCTCATGTTTGAAAGATCATGATATATGTATCCAATTGGATGTTAGTTAGCATGGGCTATTATTGTTAACATCACCTAAAGGTGAATACGTTGGGAGGCAACACAATAAGCCCCTATCTTTCTCAGTGTCCGGCTAAAACTCCATAACCACAAGTATTGCATGCATGTTAGTAATTATAGAAGACTACAAGATAGTTGAGTATGTGAGCTTGCTGAAAAGCTCTATTGTTGACTCTTTCTGATGTGACGATAAATTGCAATTGCTTCAATGATTGAGATTATAGTTTGTTAGTTTCCAATGAAGTTTTTGAACCATACTTGACATTGTGAATTGATTGTTACTTGAGCATAAGAAATCATATGATAAAATCTATATATGTTGTTGTTATAAGAATAATCATGATGCCCTCATGTCCGTATTTTATTTTTATCGACACCTCTATCTCAAAACATGTGGACATATTTTTCGATTTCGGCTTCTGCTTGAGGACAAGCAAGGTCTAAGCTTGGGGTAGTTGATACGTCCATTTTGTGTCATGCTTTTATATCAATATTTATTGCATTATGGGCTGTTATTACACATTATATCTCAATACTTATGGCTATTCTCTCTTATTTTACAAGGTTTACCATGAAGAGGGGGAATGCCGGCAGCTGGAATTCTGGGTGGAAAAGGAGCAAACATTGCAAACCTATTCTGCACAGCTCCAAAAGTTCTGAAACTCCATGAAACATCCTTTTGTAATTAATAAGAATTTTCGGGTGAAATAAATACACCAGGGGGCCCACACCCTGTCAAGGAGACAGGAGGGCGCCCCCCCTACTAGGCGCGCCCCTATCTCCTAGGCCCCCTGGTGGGCCTCCGGTGTCCATCTTCTTCTATATCATAGCTTTTACCCTGGAAAAAATCATGGGCAAGCTTACGGGACGAAACTCCGCCGCCACGAGGCGGAAATTTGGCGGAATCAATCTAGGGCTCCGGTGGAGCTATTCTGCCGGGGACACTTCCCTCCGGGAGGGGGAAATCATCACCAACATCATCACCAACGATCCTCTCACCGAGAAGGGGTCAATGTCCATCAACATCTTCACCAGCACCATCTCCTCTCAAAACTCTAGTTCATCTCTTGTATCCAATCTTGTATCAAAACCACAAATTGGTACCTGTGGGTTGCTAGTAGTGTTGATTACTCCTTGTAGTTGATGCTAATTGGTTTACTTGGTGGAAGATCATATGTTCAGATCCTTTATGCATATTATTACTCCTCTGATTATGAACATGAATATGCTTTGTGAGTAGTTACGTTTGTTCCTGAGGACATGCATGAAGTCTTGCTATTAGTAGTCATGTGAATTTGGTATTCGTTTGATATTTTGATGAGATATATGTTGTCTTTTCGTCTAGTGGTCTTATGTGAATGTCGACTACATGAAACTTCACCATTATTTGGGCCGAGTGGAAGGCATGGGGAAGTATTAAGTAGATGATGGGTTGCTAGAGTGACAGAAGCTTAAACACTAGTTTATGCGTTGCTTCGTTAGGGGCTGATTTGGATCCATATGTGTGACACTCCAAAAATTTTATTTGGTTTTTATCAAAAACTTTGTGGTTTTGAGGAGAGATTTTTTTTTAAGTGAAGCTCTATGAAAATTTGGGATTTTCATATCTTGGAACCACCATGACTTGGCATTTTTGCCCATGTGGTAAAAACCCTCCAAAACCTCCCCTACAACTTGTGATCAACCTGAGTTCTCTGTCCCAACTAATCCAAACTGGTTTTGGATTTTTATTCTAATTATTTTTCCCCTCAATTCAATTCTGAAAATTATTTGGAGCCTGAGGGATTTTCAAAGCAAGTGCCCTATTGCATTTGAGTTTTGACCTCAAACCAATTCTCCTGGATTGTCCTTAGCATCCATAACCCAGAACCATCTTGATCCACTCCTCCTCTTTTCAAAATTTTAAAAATTCAGTCTCTGCAAGTTTGGACCAGATTTGCCAAATTTGGTGAAATTCATATCTACACTCCTCCAAAAATTCCACCAAAATTCAGGCAGCCTATTTGAGCAATGAGTAGCCACTCCACCAAAAATCAGCTGAAGGAAAAATCCCTACATGCCTGGATCATTCTGTTGAATACCTTGCATGCACTGTTTTCCTTACACTTTCAGAAATTCAGTTAAATTCAGTTTTCAGTTTCGACAGTTTCAGTCACGCGGCCACAGTGCACTTGGCACGTTGCGCGCGGCCTCGCTTGCTTGTCCGAAGCTTCACACATGCACTTGGCGCGACCCTGGCATCGGTGGCGCCCTGGCCCGCCTGCGCCGGCGTGTCTTGCGGCGGCCGGCTCCTCGTAACGGCCGATAGGGAGGAGAACGGCGGCGCAACGCCGTTCGGCACCGCCCAAATCCTCTGGTGGCTCCGCGTGGCCTTCTCCGTGCCAGCGCACGCATGCGGCACCGTCGCCGTGGCGCAGCACGCACGGAGCGCGCTCTCTGCCGCCGACGGGCCCGCGCCACCCCGTTCCGTCGAGCTCGACCCAAACACCCAAACCCCGGCCAGTTTAGCACTAAAACGAACCCATTGAACCTCCGTGATGACGCTCGACTCCCTAACCACCCCGACCGAGCACTGCGCCACCGTAATTGCTCGCCGGAAATCTCCGTTCACGGCAACCGCCTCGGGCCGCCTATAAAAAGGGCCGCGAGCTCACCCTCGTGCACGCAGCATCACCACTCCTCACCAAAGCCCCGCCAGGCCACTAGGGGGACCTCGAGGAGGTCTCCTTCCCCAGCTCCGGCCGCCCCGATCCGCCTCGGCCTCCAGCTCGATTCACTTCGGTGAGGCCACCTCCGGCGCCCAAACCTCGTCCGTAGCCCTCTCTTGCACCCAGTAGTCTAACCCCCACCTCAATTTAATCTTTGCAGCCCTCTCGGACGACCTCCATCCACGCCCGAACCACCGTCCGACGGAGTTGAGACCGCCGTCGACCTTGTGCTCACCGGCGACCAACACCACCACCCACCGTTACGGAAGGACACGGTGAGCACATTGGTAACCTCTGATCCCCATGCCTCGCCGTGGATCGCCGCCGGCGACCACAGCAGCTCTCGGGCGCCGACGAGCCTCGTCCCTCCCATTTGAAAATTTAAACATGACAAGTGGGACCCGCTGTCAGCCTCTCTGTCCTTTCTAAACGAAGCGTTATCTGAAAACGCCTACTGCCAAATGCGTTTTCTCTTCGGGCTGGCGTAGTCGCTACCGAAGCGTTTTCTATTTTTATAAACTAGCCCCTGGAAATCTTCTGTTTCATTACAGATAAGTCCCTGGACAAAAACCCTTATAACTTTTAATCAGAAAAGTATTTTTGATTGATTCTTTTTCTGTTCTCTTTAAAATTTTGTCTAGTTTTTTATCAGATTTATTTGAAAAATATTTGGTTTACCTTCTGTGCTCTCCTTGGTATTTACGTTAGCGCATATATTTTCTTTAAACCGTAGATACCGAAGGAGGTGACGGAGCCGCGAACTTCACCGAGCTAGGCTCCGACTACTCTGAACCAGGCAAGCATGTTTGAACTTTTGATATGATGAGTGTCTCGGCATGTTTTGCATTTAGTTAATTTCATGGCATGTTGGTAAGCATACCGATGAACGTTATTTTATGTGATAATAAGGTGAGTGAGTTCAATGACCCATACGTGGATGAATGTGAATATGAATGGCCATGTGTTGGCATGAGGATGGGTACGATGGCAGTGTTGTAGCATGCCAGTCTTACGCCAGACTATGTGACTTCAGTGTCAAACCATATCGGTCCAGTACCTATCATTTCCTTCCTTGTACTACCACATGTTTTCCGCAAGGAATATGGTTTAGTAAGTTGCAAACCACTTTCATGGTACACACCAAAGAGGAGAGGCCGTGATGATGGTTCCATGGCCCTGGATTAAAGCCAGTCATCCGGTCAGGGGGCATGGGTGTTTCCGGTTGGGACCGAGAGGGGGGCACCCCTTAGAGCGCGCGTATATAAATTTGATCCCATGCTATTCGAGATTGTGATCTCCCCGTCTCAAAAGTTTTTCTTGGACGATGACTAGGGTGATTCCTAGCATCGAGAGGTAGGATGGGTGTGTACCGGTTAGCTGTGTTTCTTCCGAAATACCATAAACGGAACTAGTCCTTCGTGACTACGGAAATCCGTTGACTGTGGGAAAA
>NC_041393.1:267442253-267447167 GCF_002162155.2 Triticum dicoccoides
TTTAAAGCCCTTTCTGCGATGTCGCTCAGACGTCTGACTGTGGCATTTCTTTTAAAGCCCTTTCCGCGATGTCGCTCAGACGTCCGACCGTGGCATTTCTTTTCAAGCCCTTTATGTGGTGTCGCTAAGATGCCCGACTGTGGCATCATTTCCTTATTTTTATTTGTTCACCTTTCGAGGCGTCGCTTCAGACACCCGATCGGTCCTTATTTATGTTCTGTGGAATTTCAGGCGGACTACCACCGTTTCCCTTTTTACTTACCCGTTATGCCAATTTTATTTATTGTGCATTAAGGAATTAATCATGTTGCATCCATGCACGCATTTGTTATATCTTACGTCCGAACTGTCTTGCGAGTACTTTCAAAGTACTCACTGGCTTGTTGATTTGGCCAGATGCTGACGAAGGCGATCTCATGGATGAAGAGTTCGATAGCGAGTCCGACACTTAGAGGAGTCCCAGTCAGTCTCGTGCGACCCTGGATTTGGCCACTGTTTTATATCCGCTTCCGCTACCAAATAAATTTATCGAGCCTCACCTCGACGTTCGATGAAATGATATTCTTAGAGTCTTGTATTTCCCTTCCCGCTGTGCTTTTCCACCACCAACCTATCCATGAGTCAGTAGTATGTCTCCACACCACTGTGTCCTGTCCGCCATTATGTAAGATTATTGGCGTGCTTGTAATAATTTGGTTGAGCGACCGCAGTTCAACCCTGTAATATATTTTATGCTACTGGCTTATTGTATCAAGAAATTGTCTACCAGTGAGGAGGATTTCTCTCATACTGGACTCAAAAGACTGGTTTATCAATAAATATTTTTATTGGAAAACCGGCCGTGACAAGCTTGGTACCAGAGCTAGGCTGACTGTAGGAAGCCACTAGGTGCGATCACTAATTGGTTATTAGCCTGATAGAGCTAATTTATATTTTTGCAATGGTAGTCATTTTCTGTCAGTTAGCATAAATTTATGATCTGACCATGCAGAATTTTTGCCTACTTTTGTAGATGGCCGACAATAGCTGCGAGTCTCAGACCTTCGCCAACGTGCCCGATGGGTTCGTCAAGCTTCTTTCTTTGATCGTTCAGGTCGCGATGGGGCCATCCGTGCGCCCAGTCTTCACACTCTGCCAGCACCGAGTCAACGACAGTCTGACCATGCACCAGGCCGCGGTGCAGTTCAAGGGAGGGCGTGGTGAGTTACGCCGCTTCCGGTTCGTGGGAAGAGCCATGCCTACGGAGAGGCATGCTATGCAGATGGCAGCCCGCGAGGCGATAGCTCGTCTCAGGGATGTCCTTCCCGTGATGAAGACTCGTCGTTACCGTTATCTTCCGTGCCATGTGCCTTACACCTGTCACTACGCATACTCCTGCCCCAGAGGAGAACGAGACGAGGCTTTTGAGATGCTCATTGAGTATCTCCGGGCCCTGGAGGCAGCCTTCGACAACCTGGTGGACGACTTCGTAGCTACCCGCATGGACTCAGTCCATGGCTGTGCTGCCAACAGAAGGGAGCTCCTACCCATCGCTCCGCCACCGACTTTTGTCTCGTCGTCAGCATCTTTTACGCCTACTCGTCGCCTGTCTTCTACCGAAGAATTTAACCAAGTCATTGCACCCACTCCAGCGCGCACTACACCAACCTTCGCGCCCACTCCTGTACGTGTTGCTCCGCCCCTGGCAACCGCTCCGCCCGCTCTGCGCAACACTACACGTATGGAGCCCATTAGCGAGGAGGAAGTCGAGTCCCCAACCTCGCTACGCCTCGCCCTCGGCAGGGCAAGGGAGATCGTCAACATCTCTGCCTAAGTACGCTTAGCTGCCGTGTATTGTATCACTTTGTAAGATATGTGCATAGGCTGTGAGAAGTAGCCTGTTTGCGCATCATGTAGGATCGGGAGAAGTGCACTAGCCTTAATAACATGTCAGGATTATGTACGCATATCCTGAGTGATGTATTGTATAATTACCGCCCGCGTGTAAGATATGTAATGAGCAGTCCTTCTCCGTGCGCAAGTCGATTTGTTTTTCTTAAGTAAGCTTGGGTATTTAATAATATCTGCCAGCTTTATGCATTTATGGTTTTATTTTGGCGACTCTTTCCGCTTTTCTTAAGAGTTTTACAAAAATACTTTTCCCAGAGTGAAAAATGTCTCGTCCTTGGACACGTTCCATGCCAACTCCACCAGAGGAAATTCATGATACTCAACCCAACAATGAGTTCACTCAGGGACAGTCAAGCCAACAAGGCAGTGAATCGGCACTTTCACAAATGTGCCGCCTTTATGAACAGAGTCAGCAACAACATCGCGAGATGATGAACCAAGTCATCAACATGGGGAATCATCATGGACAGTATCAGCAACATTCCAAGTTATCTGAGCTACAGAAGACACGTCCTCAAACATTTTCTCACACTGACAAGCCTCTTGAAGCTGAGGACTGGCTTCGAGATATGGAGAGGAAATTAATTATTGCAAAGTGTTCAGATCTCGAGAAAGTACTATATGCTCCACACTATCTCACAGGAGCAGCCGCATCGTGGTGGGAGAATTTTCTGCACATGCATCCCTACGAAAATGACATAACCTGGGATGATTTCAAGGAAGGTTTCCGTGGTGCACACATTCCTAAGAGTATTATGAAAATCAAGAAGAGAGAATTCGATGACCTCAAACAAAGGAACATGACAGTGTCAGATTACAACAATCAATTTACTCTATTGTCCCGCTACGCCAATGAAGAGCGTATGACTGAAATCAAGAAGATGGAGAAATTCCTTGACGGTCTGGTGCCCGCACTTAAATGCCAACTGGTCGTGCACACTTTTCCTGATTTTAAAACGCTGGTGGACAAGGCCATTACTCTGGAAAATGAGAGACGCAGTCTGGAAGATATCCGCAAGCGAAAAAGGGACCAGACTAATCACACTCGCAATCACCGAAGCAAGATAGATTTTAAAAAGGGTGGGACACCCAAATTCTCATCCAATGTCTCACGCCAAATCAAGAATTTTCATGCAAGGGACAAGGAATTCACCTATCGCCCCGGCGTTACTTGTTACGCTTGTGGAGAAGAAGGGCATTATGCCAAACAGTGCCCCAAGCCAAGGAACTCAACCCCAAAGCCGAACAACGGCGGCAATAATTCAGCGCCCAAACGAAACAATTTCAATCCCAACAATAACCACAGGAAGGGTCATCTGAACCACGTAACCAAAGAGGAGGCACAAAATGCTCCGGATATCGTACTCGGTACGTTCCCTGTCAACACAATACCTGCAATGGTTTTGTTTGATTCTGGAGCTTCTCACTCTTTCATCTCGAAAAGTTTTGCTTTGCAAAATAATTTTTCGATGCTTCCTTTGGAGAAATCCATAATAATCAAGTCCCCCGGGATTCAGCAAGTTTCTCAGAATTACTGTCAGAATGTGGTCATTGAGTTTGAAGGATTGGAGTTTTACGCAAATCTTATTGTATTGGAAAATAAAGGACTGGATGTCATCTTAGGGATGGATTGGCTAACCACCAATAAAGGTTTTATCGACTGTTTCAACAGGACCGTGATTCTCACACACCACCAAGGGAAGACAATAAGAGTATCAGCCAAGGAAGGAAAAAGACCCCGGCAACCGAGATTAAATAAGGTGGACGTTTCTGAGCTAAACAAGGTTCCAGTAGTGTGTGAATTTCCAGATGTATTCCCTGAAGAGCTGCCAGGCATGCCACCAGATCGAGAAATAGAATTCCGCATTGAGCTAGCACCAGGAACCACCCCCATATACAAGAAACCATACAGAATGGCACCATCCGAGTTGATCGAATTGAAGAAGCAAATAAAGGAATTACTGGATAAAGGATACATTCGGGCCAGCTCCTCACCTTGGGGATCACTAATTTTATTTGCCAAGAAGAAGGATGGAACACTGAGATTGTGTATCGACTATCGAGCACTTAACATGGTCACAGTCAAAAACAAATACCCGATGCCAAGGATAAACGATTTGTTTGATCAACTTGCTCAGGCCAAGGTATTCTCAAAAATTGACTTAAGGTCAGGATACCATCAATTGAAGGTACGAACGGAAGATATCCCCAAAACAGCCTTCACCTCCAGATATGGACTGTACGAGTTCACAGTGATGCCATATCGGTCCAGTACCTATCATTTCCTTCCTTGTACTACCACATGTTTTCCGCAAGGAATATGGTTTAGTAAGTTGCAAACCACTTTCATGGTACACACCAAAGAGGAGAGGCCGTGATGATGGTTCCATGGCCCTGGATTAAAGCCAGTCATCTGGTCAGGGGGCATGGGTGTTTCCAGTTGGGACCGAGAGGGGGGCACCCCTTAGAGTGCGCGTATATAAATTTGATCCCATGCTATTCGAGATTGTGATCTCCCCGTCTCAAAAGTTTTTCTTGGACGATGACTAGGGTGATTCCTAGCATCGAGAGGTAGGATGGGTGTGTACCGGTTAGCTGTGTTTCTTCCGAAATACCATAAACGGAACTAGTCCTTCGTGACTACGGAAATCCGTTGACTGTGGGAAAAATTTTGTACAAACTCTGCAGAGTCATATATTCCTCCAAATCATCTCTTCCATGTCAAGTTTCGTTCCATCTTATCCTAATCAATTGTCAGCTTTGATGACAGAGACTCCGGTGAATCGCATGAGTGCTAAGTCCGATTGAATGATTATCCCTGTGGATGGACTAACCCGTTTATTCTCATGGATTGAATGTTTATTATGAGTATTGTTTACTGGTGAATTTAAAGCCCTTTCTGCGATGTCGCTCAGACGTCCGACTGTGGCATTTCATTTAAAGCCCTTTCTGCGATGTCGCTCAGACGTCCGACTGTGGCATTTCTTTTAAAGCCCTTTCTGCGATGTCGCTCAGACGTCCGAC
>NC_041393.1:267447177-267466832 GCF_002162155.2 Triticum dicoccoides
CAAAGAGGAGAGGCCGTGATGATGGTTCCATGGCCCTGGATTAAAGCCAGTCATCCGGTCAGGGGGCATGGGTGTTTCCGGTTGGGACCGAGAGGGGGGCACCCCTTAGAGCGCGCGTATATAAATTTGATCCCATGCTATTCGAGATTGTGATCTCCCCGTCTCAAAAGTTTTTCTTGGACGATGACTAGGGTGATTCCTAGCATCGAGAGGTAGGATGGGTGTGTACCGGTTAGCTGTGTTTTCTTCCGAAATACCATAAACGGAACTAGTCCTTCGTGACTACGGAAATCCGTTGACTGTGGGAAAAATTTTGTACAAACTCTGCAGAGTCATATATTCCTCCAAATCATCTCTTCCATGTCAAGTTTCGTTCCATCTTATCCTAATCAATTGTCAGCTTTGATGGCAGAGACTCCGGTGAATCGCATGAGTGCTAAGTCCGATTGAATGATTGTCCCTGTGGATGGACTAACCCGTTTATTCTCATGGATTGAATGTTTATTATGAGTATTGTTTACTGGTGAATTTAGAGCCCTTTCTGCGATGTCTCTCAGACGTCCGACTGTGGCATTTCTTTTAAAGCCCTTTCTGCGATGTCGCTGAGACGTCCGACTGTGGCATTTCTTTTAAAGCCCTTTCTGCGATGTCGCTCAGACGTCCGACTGTGGCATTTCTTTTAAAGCCCTTTCTGCGATGTCGCTCAGACATCCGACTGTGGCATTTCTTTTAAAGCCCTTTCTGCGATGTCGCTCAGACGTCCGACTGTGGCATTTCTTTTAAAGCCCTTTCTGCGATGTCGCTCAGACGTCCGACTGTGGCATTTCTTTTAAAGCCCTTTCCGCGATGTCGCTCAGACGTCCGACCGTGGCATTTCTTTTCAAGCCCTTTATGTGGTGTCGCTAAGATGCCCGACTGTGGCATCATTTCCTTATTTTTATTTGTTCACCTTTCGAGGCGTCTCTTCAGACACCCGATCGGTCCTTATTTATGTTCTGTGGAATTTCAGGCGGACTACCGCCTTTTCCCTTTTTACTTACCCATTATGCCAATTTTATTTATTGTGCATTAAGGAATTAATCATGTTGCATCCATGCACGCATTTGTTATATCTTACGTCCGAACTGTCTTGCGAGTACTTTCAAAGTACTCACTGGCTTGTTGATTTGGTCAGATGCTGACGAAGGCGATCTCATGGATGAAGAGTTCGATAGCGAGTCCGACACTTAGAGGAGTCCCAGTCAGTCTCGTGCGACCCTGGATTTGGCCACTGTTTTATATCCGCTTCCGCTACCAAATAAATTTATCGAGCCTCACCTCGACGTTCGATGAAATGATATTCTTAGAGTCTTGTATTTCCCTTCCCGCTGTGCTTTTCCACCACCAACCTATCCATGAGTCAGTAGTATGTCTCCACACCACTGTGTCCTGTCCGCCATTATGTAAGATTATTGGCGTGCTTGTAATAATTTGGTTGAGCGACCGCAGTTCAACCCTGTAATATATTTTATGCTACTGGCTTATTGTATCAAGAAATTGTCTACCAGTGAGGAGGATTTCTCTCATACTGGACTCAAAAGACTGGTTTATCAATAAATATTTTTATTGGAAAACCGGCCGTGACAATATGTTTAATGTTGTGGTTAGGTTTACCTTAATACTTCTTTTGTAGTTGCGGATGCTTCCAATAGGGTTTAATCATAAGTGGTATGCTTGTCCAAGTTAGGGCAGTACCCAAGCACCGGTCCACCCACATACCAAATTATCAAAGTACCGAACGCGGATCATATGAATGTGATGAAAACTAGCTTGACGATAATTCCCATGTGTCCTCGGGAGCTCCTTTCTCATTATTAGAAATTGTCCAGGCTTATCCTTTGCCAGATAAAGGATTGGGCCAGCTTGCTGCACTTTATTTACTTTATTTACTCGTTACTCGTTACCATTTATCTTATCACAAAACTATCTATCACCTACAATTTCAGTGCTTGCAGAGAAAACCTTACTAAAAATGCTTATCATTTCCTTCTGCTCCTTGTTGGGTTCGACACTCTTACTTGTCGAAAGGACTACGATTGATTCCCTACACTTGTGGTTCATCAGGTACGAGCCGTTCCTTCCAACATCGTGGTGAAGTATTTTGCACACATCGCTTCATCCACATCTAGCATCTCCATTGCCATCTCATAACTTTCAACCCACGCCTCAGGGGTTTGATCGGCGGTATAATTAGGCACTTTACGTGGACCCTTGAAAACCTTGGGCAGTCGCACATTACGTAGAGCCGGGGTGAGGCACGGTACTCCCCAAGAGCTAAAGGCCAAACCACGTTCAACTGATGCCGCTGGCAGAACCGGAGTGGGTTGATTCTGGTACTGCGCTGCCAACTGTGCTAATAACTCTGCTTTGCGCCATGCTCTGCCGTTGTTCACCACATCCTGAGCATTCAAACCTCCGTGTGTGCCGGATTGGGCCCTCGAGGGGCATCACGAGGCCGCACACTGCTTGACACAGCCGGTTCGTCCATGTGCCTGCTATAACTCTTGCTTGGACGGGGGGTTGAATGTATTCTATCTCGGCTGTAGGAGTAAGCCCGCTGCTGCACAACAACGGTTTGAAGAAGATCCCTGTCCCGTCATGTCTCAACCACCGCTAGTGAGTCACCCTCCATTGGAATAGCTTCCAAACAAGATGCTGTAGCAATCATGTTATCCAAAGGGCTAGAGAAGTGACTTGCTGGCGTTGTTACGTATTGCAGCGGGTTGTCCGTCCTTCGAGGTGGGTCCATCACCCGTGGCTGATCCGGCGCTGCCCCAGGTGCCTCGGTCCGGTTTACTGCTGCCGGATTACTGGGCCCGGGTCTTGGCGTATTGAAGAGATTCATACCCTCGTAAACCGGCGGCAAACGAGATCGGTACTTCCTTCTCATTACATCGTTTGACGCATTCAGATCCAACATAAGCCGGTAGTTCTGCACCTGAATATGTTGTGATTGGGCATCTAAAGCGGCCCGCTCTTCATTCATCCTGACCTCCTCAGCCGCCAAGTCCGCCTTGGTCTGAGTTATCTGATCTTTCAGCTTTGTAACATCTGCATTATGCTGATCTTGGGTCTCCGGGGTGACTGCCATGGTCAACAATGTCGTCAGAGCGTCCAGTAACCCGGCAAGAACTTGAACCGGCCGGCGCGCAGGGCCTCCTGCCGCGACTGTCAATCCAGAGATCATTGCTGCTGTGGATGAAGATTGCATGGTGGGCTGTGTACCGGCCCTGAAGGGTTTGGCGGTTCAAAGGGGCCCGGAATACTATCACCATCGAAATATCCCCCAATCCAGCCATCTTGCAATTGGTATAGTGACTCGGTTTTGCCAGTGGATGATTCACCATCTGAGTAGATGGCCGTCTCACCATCGGACACCGGTTCAGATTCCGCACCATGGATGAACCCTACGAACGCACGCTTCATGGCACGCTGAACCCGGACAGGAGTTGCACGCTGAGCCGTTTCAACGAGGTCGGTGGAGATGTCCAGCTCAGGGCCTAGTTCGCCGATCTTGCCGACGAAAACATGAATTCCGCCAAAGGGGACCCGGTACCCGTACTCGTTTGAGCCGGCCTCGGGACCCCAGCCTGCGTTGTCGATGTAGAGCTTGCCGCGACGACTCTTGGTCATCCGGCCAACCGCGTACCCTTTGAGTCCTTCAAAGTTGCCCTTTAAGAACTCGAAACCATCGTGCTATAGCTCCACGATGGGCGCCAACTGTTGTGGAATTAACACGTCAGATATCCTAGCAGAAGGACTTAGTCGTGGAGCCATTGCAACGAGATTAGCTTAAAGGGGTTAAACCGAAACAAAGGACATGAGAGGTTTATACTAGTTCGGCCCCTTGCGGTGAAGGTAAAAGCCTACGATCCAGTTGTTGTGGGATTGATTGATCTCGAAGAGCAGGGAGCGAATCCGCTTTACCTATCTCTCGAGCTGTTGTTTCTTGTCCCTGAACCGCCGCCGGGTCGTCCCTTTATATACACAGGTTGACGCTCGGCCGGTTTATAGAGTCCCGAGGCCGGCTCATACAAGTGTCCGTCTCGATCTCTTCCTTTCCCCATCTTACAATACAAGTTATACTACTATGGCGGTTTACAACTATGGGCCCTAATCCGCCTTTGGGCTCTAGGCGTCTAAGATTTAATTGTAAAGCGACATCTTCTTTGTCTTCATGGGCTTCAATATAGATGAGCGTGAACCGGCCCCTCCTGGGCGGTTTACACTCAGTAGTTATATCCTCAACACCTAGTAACTTGAATTCGTGGATCCGCCACTGCGCACAAATCATATACGCAGGCCAGTACAAATTAAATGAAATGCATGGACTTATGCTAGCTCGTTTACAGGCTCACTGCAGCTCTGCTTGCGCTTGGGATGTTCCATGTACAAGTCCATATTACCACTTGCTTGGATGTGCAGGCCTTGTGCTCCTTGCATCCCCTCTGCATTTTTGACACGATGAATGGTTGATCAAATAAGAGGAATCGACCTTGCTGTTGTATCGGAGGAAAGGTTCTTACAAGGTAATACCGGTGTGCAGGATGTGTACCAGATCCTGTAGCACCGTCATGCTTCACTAAAAAATGGTTTTGCTTGTTTTAGATGATATCTCCAGAAGAAATAAGAGTTTAGGTCAGCGTTGCATAGGTGTGTAAGCTAAGAGAGCAGTGAAAGGATATCCAAACATCATCGGAACAGTGCACAAGGGAGTGATATGTGGATACCTAGTTCGGGCCGGCGTTTGGGCATGCTCGCCTAGCTAGAGTGCGGGTCACTTCAGAGTCGTTGAGGGTGATGCGCTGGCATTGGCTGGCCGTGCACGGATGCAGATCTTGAGTGGCAGCGAAGCGCTACGATGCAGTGCATGAGACCGTTGGTGAAGCCTCAACAGCCTCGGGGGGCGGGGGTGCGATGATGTGCTCGGTGAAGTTGCCCCGGTGAAGCGCACCTGATGTGGTGGAAGTCGGTGTCTGTGAGGCACGTCGGTTGCAGTGGCCGATGTTGTCGGTGGACCACCCGGTGCGGTGGACGAGGGCGTAGATGAGGTAGCTCCAATGCGGTGGTGAAGCGTGATAGTCGCCTTCGTCATCGTCGTCCGACACAGAGGTGGGGAAAGAGACGAGACGAGAGGCGATTCGAACTTTTCTTGGGTTGGTGGTGAATTAGGTATTTGAGCGCTCTGGGCGCAGAAGGGGACGATGGAGAAGGGAGATTTTGCAGGGCTAGAATTGGGGCCGTCAGATATTTCAATATGAAACATGGAAGGAAAAACTTATTTTGTCATCATTCTTTTGGGGGGGGGAGGGAGGGGGTGGGCGGCTGGGTGCTAGCATCCATACGACACAAGCGACCACCACGGCACGACCCTGGTCTGCCTGGTGCGCCTACATGTGAAAATGCAAACAAATCTTCTTTCATTTGCAAACGAATCTATATGTATTACCATGCCCGTGTTTTTGCAAATAATTAGTCATTTAAAATGAGATACTATAAATTAGTTAATGAGGAGCTATTTGAATTAGAGTGTGTGTCACATAGCGATCTCCAATTCTAACGTGGATTTCGCGTTTCACGGTATCCACGCTACTTTTTAATACAAATTCATATGTATATGATGAAAACCATGGTAGTGAGAAAACTTTGGATGGATTCAAACATATGACCTACAAAATAGCACAACAATCGAGTCAATGTCAAATTTTCCAAACCTAGTATGGCACGAAATCGAAATAGTTACGGAAGCCATATGCATGGTCCTCAATTCAAATCTTACAATGTACAATAAATTGAAACGGCGATATTAAGTCTCGTACTATCTATATTCAAATGTTGTTTTTAGCCCCCCCCCTCGACACACATGCTACATACCTCCTGTATCGATCAATCTTCCTCTCCTAACCACCTTAGGAAGCCATCGGTTTCCGACACACGTTCATTCTTTCTCTTCATGTTTTCGATCTCTAACTCTCTCAACTGCACAACCCCCTTTTTTCACTCTGTTACCAAATGTATCTACCTCACACACCCGCCATTGCACTCCATGTCGAGCTCTCTCTCTCTCCCTCCCACCCTCTCTCCCTAGATACATGCATTGTCTATTATACCCCCCCTCTCATGTGCACGCATGCATGTTGTCTACCTAGGTCACTCTCTCGAGACTGTCTCACTCTTTCTTCCGTACGGCGGGCCACAGTCGCTCAATCTCCCTCTCTTTATCTAAGTCTCGATTAACCTCGCTTTCTTTCACACACAAATGATATATCTCCCTGTTGGGCCTCGATCGACACACTCTATACTCTCTCACGCAGATTGTCTATCTAGATCAGTCCATCCAAGCCGCTCCCACTCTTTCGACCTCATGGCAGGCCACGCTCGCTCAATATCTCTCTCTCTCTCTCTGTCTCTCTCTCTCTCTTTGTATGTCTCGATTAACCACGCTCTTTCTCGGACGCTAACGATATATCTCCATGTTTGAGCCCAATTCGACATATTCATACTATATACTCTCTCACGCACATTGTCTATCTAGGTCACTCTCTCCAACCCTTCTCACTCTTTCGATCGCACAACGACCCACACCCGCTCAATCTCTCTTCCTTTAATATGTAATCGATTGACCTTGCTTCCTCCCATGCACAAAATATATCTACATTTCTGTGACTGGATCATCTCTCAAGCTCTATCTTACAGCCCTCACCCTTCCCAAAAGCTCAACCGGACAATATCTCCACAGAGCATATATATCTTTTCAACGAATGCTGGACCACACGCACTTTGTCTCTATATCTATCCGTGTCTCGATTGACCTTTCTTTCTCGCGCCATATCTTCCATACATTGAAGCTACCTCTACATCCCTTGCAGAGCTGGAGCTACTTACATTGCGAGGGGGACTCCAACCTTGGATTAATTTGTGAAGGCATTTTTTCCGGTGGGTTTAGATTATATTTTCGTAGCATTCAGCCCACAACTACTCCAAACACCGTTGCAACCCCTGCACCTCCCCCAATTGATTTCCCTCGGGCTCGGTCATTGCTCTCTCGCACGTCCTTTCTCACCTTCAACGTCGCATGATGGTATTTTTGCAAAAAAAAATCTATTGTTCTCTTTAATTATTAAGCTACAAAACTACACACCAATAGTCCACATGTAATGGAACAAATTTCGACGCACAAATTAAAGTGCTACAAACTACACACCGAGGGCCCCACCTGTCATGAAACAAATTCGGACTCATATATAAATTAAAAATTAAAAAGGACGAGGATCGAGCATGCGACCAGGGCCTTCAAGCCGCACGTCAATAGGCAACATAGTACAACAATGTTTGTTGTACCCCTGTTTGTTGATATAATGTTTTTATATTACCACAACCTATTTAATGGATAACATGTTTTAATATTATTTTTATTACATTAGTGGGACCGGCTCGTTGGCATGTACTACTCGCCTTCACTTATTGTTGGGTTCCATGTCTGCTATATCTCTCTCCTCCCCTTCTATGTTTAGATGCACGGACAAACACAAAGAACTCGCAGGCGATGTTGCCGTTGACCATATCTGGACGTGGTCACAAGTTATGGCACCAGCTTCATGTACTAGTAGTACTAGTCAATGTGCACGTGCAATGCACGTTAATTTGTAAGTATATTAAGTGCATGCGGATATTAAGAAGGATATTATTTGTGTGTTATTATGTGATTAGCACTATTTTTGGCATGAAATTAACCGCATACTAAATCTGTTGAGCACTCGATATTGAAGCAGCCTAGGTCGTTGGATTGGCATGCTTCGATGGCGGAGATTAATTGGATCTGCCCCTTTGGTATATATGGTATAGATATAGATTATACATGTAACAAGTTTAGGAACAAAAGTGACCGTGACGGACAAGTTATCTAGTACTATTTATCTACTACTCCGTAATAATTAAATGCGTTGATAAATAGATGTATCGCCTAGTGCTCGAAGAAGGGGACTTGCCGTGCCCTACAAGTATTTGGAATTGACTTCCCTAAGAAAATATTTGGAATTGACGTAGCATTTAATATGAAATGTTTGCGATGAGAAGGAATACATGTGGCTTGATGACGTTTTATATTTAATTTGATACAGCTCTAGCAGAACATTCAATCGATCAAATCATAGATTTCATTTAGTCTGACTCCGACTTTACATTCATACGACGATCGATCTAAAATAAACGGAAATGATAAACTTCGGATTTTAAGCATGGAAATCCGAACATTTTTCATGGCAAATTTAGATTACGCGGCAGCGGCGGGGGCGTCTTGCGGTGGGAAGCGGCTCCTCTTCCGTGCTCTGTGTGTCGTCGGGCCACTGACCGACGGCAACAGCGACGATGGCATCTTGTACCGTTGTTGGCGTACTCCTGGACGTTGGCCCTAGCTTCAAGGAAGGCCAGAATGTTCTGGACTTCGGTCTCCAGGAGCAAGTCAACTTGCGGGAGTAGGCGACTAGCGTTGGTGCTTGGAAGCCGTTGACAGCGGCCATCCATGCTGCTGTGGGGGCCACTGGCACACACGCGGGGACAGGCGCTGGCAACGGCGCGGCGGAGACATTCGTGTGCACGGGCACCAGCACAGGCGCGTGCGTCAGTGCACGCATAGGCACTGGCGCTGGTAGGTGCACGGGCGCGTGAAAGTTGGCGGGGACCTCATGGAACCCCGTGGCATCAAACTCGGTGACAATGTGCATCTCCCAGACCATGAATGCCACAGGGATGGGCGCTGGCGCAGTCGGGGCGACGGGAGCGGGGACAGGCGTGGCATCTTCCCGCGAGGCCAGTTCAAGCTCGTCCCAAAGCACCTTATGTTCTTAAGACTCTGGCTGGGTGTCTTCCTCAAGAAACTGGAAGACTAAGGGCAGACCATCATGATGCGGCATGTCATACGGTTAGGTCAGGCTGGTTGGAGGTAGATGACAGGAGAATCGGAGAGGATGAGAGAAGATTGTAGCAATACCGGGTAGTGCGGGGGTAATTTTAAATTGCAGCGCCAACACCATTAAAAGTGGGGGCAGTTGGGACGAAGGTGGGCGGCGGAGCCTGGTCAAAGGGCTCGCCTCCCGGTGAGCCTGCGCAGCGGTCTGCTTGCATGCCTCCTGGTTAGCCAGTGCAGTGGTCTGCTCGCACGCCTCCCGTCGACTCACACGCTTGCTCGGATGGCACCTGTCAATGAGAAGCGGGACTTGTGGCGGCACGTAAATGCCCACTGTTTGAATAGTGAAATCGTTTGCCTTAACGTGACAGGCCTTTGTTCCAAAATACCTTGGCTCTTCATTTGTGCAACTTCTCATAAGGAGCTTGTCTCAAATTGAAGAAAAAAATTACATAGGAATATTTATGCCATATCACGAGACAATGTGCAGTTCCATGAATTTCCAGTTACTTTTTGATTTTCTGAAATTTAAAATCCAGGATTCGAAACAATATCATAACCTGCATCATACAATAAATTTTCAAGCGATACATCTTTACTATTGTAGATGTTAATATTTCTTAAGAAAGGATTTGGTCAAACATTTTGCTTAGTTAGACTTCAGACAAGTTATATATGCAGAGTAAAAGGATAATCCCTCTGTACCAGTGCATTGCCTGATATATTAACTCAAGTACTAGGCACGAACAAACGGGGCTCAGTTCTATGCTCATCCTGGTGCAGTACTCCTATTAGTACTAGGCAATGGAGTTCACGGGTAACCTTGGGTAGCGGCGACCGAGGGAATTGAACCGTGCTCGGCATGGTAGGTAACGTTGTCTAGTTACTAATGCATCCCTCCATTTTTCATCGGTAGTCATTATGGACCGGGGACATGAGGGGAATTTCCTAGGGCTGTAATCTTGGCCGCGAGATATTTTGACTCGAAACGCTTAGGCTCGACTGGTTGGGGTTGGCTAACATGCGTACCACGCACACCACCAGAAGGACACGAGCCCGTGGTTTTTTTTGGGATCAACACGAGCCAGGGTCTGGCTTGTACGCTGTTGGGTGCTACCATTCGAGAATACGAAAGGAATCTTTTAAATTGCCGAATGAATCTATATGTATTACAATGCCCGTATTTTCCTTGCAAATAGTAATCTCAATGTGGTAATTGATTTGTGAAGAGTTCTTGAATTAGAGTGAGTTTGTGATATAGTGATCTCAACGTGGATTTCACGTTTCATGGTATCCCTACTAAGTTTTTCATTGCAAATTCAAATTTAAAAGATGAACGGTATGGTGGTGAGAAAACTTTGTATGCATCAAGCATATGACCACAGACACACACACACACACACGAATACAACAACAATACAGTAAGTATAGTGCATCTATTTTTCCAAACAATGCATGTATGACACGAATTAAAAATTACTCCCTCTATTCCTAAATATTTGTCTTTTAGAGATTTCAACAAGTGAATACATACGGAGCAAAATGAGTGAATCTACACTCTAAAATATGTCTATATACATCCGTATGTGGCAGTCCATTTGAAATCTCTAAAAAGACTAATATTTAGGAACGAAGGGAGTAAAATGTAAGACATGCATGGTCCTCAATTCAATATTTAAAATGAACAGGAAACTGAAACATGAATATTAAGTCTAGTACTACATACATGCAAATGTTGTGTTTAGGCGGAGCTATGTAGATTGTCGGGGGTTAACCCCTCGACCTTAGATAAAATTTATGATTGTTTAGATTGTATTATTTGAACATTATATTTGTCCCCACCCTCCCAAATACCGATTGGTTGTGCACCCCCCCTCCCTGGGAGAATATCATGTGCCCCCACACCTTAGATGTTATATGCTGATATGAGTTGCTTAGAGCTTGTAGATATGAGATATAGCAGCTCACAGGATGTCTTAATATTTTTACAGGTAACCTTTGTGAGTTTGAGTATTGCACACAATTTGTACAAAAACTACTCAGATGCCCTTGGATCCCATATCCAACGACCTTGAAGCTCGTATCACTGTAGCATCTAAGATGAAGGAGGACATCATATTCTACTGTATGTAATAATATCATGTGCTAACACACCTTAGATGCTTTGGTGATACAAGAGTTTGGCCACTGCTTAGAAGCACAAAGACTGCTCAGATGCCATTGGATCTCAGACTGAACGACCTCGACGCTCGTATCACCATAGCATCCAAGCTAAGAGAGCACCTGATGTTTTCTCGCACGGGAGAATATGAGGTGCACCCACATCGTAGATTCTATGGTGATACGAGTTCCCGGAGATCTAACGGCTCATAGTAGGAGGTTTGAATGTTTTTGCAATATACGCCTGAGAGAGTTTGGGAATTATGCATAAAGTACAAGTACTACGCATGTGGCATCTAATCACAGATCATATGACCTAGATGCTCGTATCACCATAGCGGCTAATTAAGCTACGAGGAGCACCTAATATGAGCAACTGGGAGCCGTTGGATCCAAGATGCAGCGGCACACACGAAGCCTGAATGTTTTATTTGCAAAAAAACTTTGGAGAGTTTGGAAATTGCGCATAATTACAAAGTCTACTCCCAAGCCATTGGGTCTCAGTTATCACCATAGCATCTAAGATGCGGGGTGGATGTGATATTCTATGCCGATGTCATTTTCGTTCCTAAACTTGCAAAATACGTGTAACTCATGCCGTTACTTGTCTAACCGTGCAAAGTGTTTGTTCAAAAAAACCATCCTACACTGAAATATCAGAACAACACATGGGGGTTCCACTTGTCATTGATCAAATTTGGACCTAAAACTAACAAATCTGAAAGACGAGATTCGAACTGGCAACCTGGACTACAAAGTGTATGTCGGTAGCCTGAAACAACAATGGTTGTTGGCTTTGTCCCATAACTTGATTTTATATAGTATTACGTTGAGTAGAGTAGAGGGAGTGGGTCGTTAACGCGTGCATGACTGTTGACTCACTTACTGGTGGGTCCCAGGTCTGTGATCTCTCTCTCCTCTCCATCGTGTAATATTTAGATGCACGAGCATACACAAAGAGCGGAGCTAGCTTGCCGTGGTGTTCTTATAACTAAAAAAAGCTTGGAAAATAGAAGAATCGCCTAGGACAAGATACGTCGTGGCTGGTCGAGACGGAGCTAACCACACCTATTTCATTGCCACATTAGCATGATGAAGCTGTGCGGATAGTGGGGTGTTTTCGACCGACTGGCTGGCTCCCGAGGTCAAACCATAGGTAGTACATCTAATAGAGTATATTTTTATACGCAAATTTTTCCTCCGTGCTGAGACATGGCACACCCTACCGCATGGTTTCGGGGTCCTCCCGGGTGGTGCACGCATATTTTCTTCCTTGCCGAGATATGGGATGCCCTACCGCTTGTTTTCTGGGTCCTCCTAGGTTGTAGCACCAAAGCAAGTAAATGAGTCATCAAATCAGGAAAGACCACCTTTCCGGCCGAGTACATCAGTGAAGCACGATGGCTAGCTAGTTGGGCTAGTGCGGCCGATTAGCTAGACCGCCACCACATTTGTTTTTTCACCCCTTTTTTATCTCCTTGCCGGTAGGTAAATTTAAATATCCAAAGCGCGTTGCTCGGGTCTTTGGGTGTGGTAGGCGCGGCAGGATTTTTAATTTCTTGATTGACGGGAGCAGGTGCGGCAGCAATTAGTCACGATGACTCCACCTGTAAAACCCATTGCTCCCTGATGTGAAAAGTCGTCGACTGGTGTTTTCCCATGGTGAAAACCAAAAGATTCACCCCACTCCTTGGCTGGCTGCCTCTGCATTCCTGTAGATTGCATTGCCTTTCAGTTGTTTCATCCCCTTTGCTTCCTCTCCCCATTGCGTCTACCTGGTTCCATAGCGGCGCACCAGGTCACGGAGTCTGAGGTGAGGCACCTGACATAGGAGCTCCAGGCCAAGGATGCGGAGCTCAGGGCCAAGGGGAGCTCCGTGAGCTCAAGGAGGAGAGGAGTGCCATGCTCCTCCTATATGTGTGGGAGTTCACGGAGCTTCAAAAGCGGCAGGAGTCCACCACAAAGATACTCGAGGTGTCAGTAGCGTTGCTGCAGAAAGTGGGAGATATGATAGGCGGTCAGGCGAGCCGGCTGGAGTGTGAGCGGGCCGATCATGACGAGATCCATGATCGCCTCAGTCACTTGGTGGACCATGTTGCCACGCACGTGTTGCAGCCGCATGATGCCTACCTTCGTACCAATGCAACCATGTCGGGCGTCGGGCTAAGCCCATTCGACCACCGTGTCGACTTCAACAAGATGTGGCTTCCTGACCTGGTCTCCTTCTTCACCTATATATTTGAGGAGCTGAGCCATCTCCGCGCGATGGTGGGGGCGGAGCTGGAAAAGGAGGGGCAGCGGGCTGCCGTCGCCGTTGCTGGGCGAATCCTCTTAGGGCTCCGTCACTGGAATCCATTCGTGGCATTGGACGTCGTCTTTGACGAGCTGGCTTCCATCGACTGGGAGTGGGCTCTGCAGGCGGTGGAACCTTGCATCCCCAACTTCGTGTGCCTCAAGAAGCAGAGGGACTTCGGTGGCGTTTAGGCGTCCTCTGCATGGGCATGTCCATGTCTCGACGCAACATGACCATTGATCAAATTTAGATGGTGCAGATCAGTCACTATTGCACAAAGTCTGTGGGTGTGTTTGGTTGCATTCTCGTCTCAATATAATTGTTCCTTCTTCATGCATGCTCATCTCAGCACCCCTCTTCATGCATGCTCCTAGTGTATTTGTGTTAACCTACTAGTGTGGACTCATGCACCCTTCATGCACTCTGCCAAACACCCAAAAGTGGGTCGAGAAGGGAACTTTTGCTCCCATCCCATGCACCCCTTCATACACCCTGCCTACTAATGATTCGTGCTTCATATGTTTCATGTTTCGTGGAGTACTGTAGCACCGTACTCTCTATGCGATGTAGACCTAATTCTGTTAACATTGATCTCACCGTTCATTCTCGACCGGACAGTCAAAAAAGGGGTACTATGTTACATTACTGTTCATATAGTTGACATGTGCACAAAATCATTTGTTATCGTCATCTCTTACTACACTAGCAACAAGATTATGTAGTACTGACGTATGAACCACTGCACATGCCTACTAGTAGGAACACTATGTAAGTTCAAGTGGCTGCCGTGTTTCACTCCTTCGTTGTAAGAGTGGAAACGCTTGCTGTAATCATTTTTTCTTCAGAAACAATTGACTCTCTCTACCGTGCGGATCCTTCTGAACGGTAGTCGGGAACCTTGCTACTCACTTTCGCCGACATGTGGGACATCCAGCATCGGGGTCCACTAGCCATGAACTAAATTACTCTGTACTAGAGTGCCCAGCTGTATGGTAGACTACCCCGATCAAAGCATCGCAGTAATGCCCAATGATCCGTCAAATCACAAAACCCCACCTTTCGAGCAGTAAGTCAGACAGATGAAGAAACCATCATTTCGCTCTTCTCCCTCAGCTTCCTCTCTTGAAGAAAACCCCAACTCGCTTCTCCCTCATCTTGTTCCTCATTTCTTCAAGAAAACCCCGACCTAGTTCTGCCATTTTTCTTCTCTCCCAAAGAAAGAAAGGTGAGCGCATCAATGGTGTTGATTCTGGCCAAGGCCCAGTATTGCAACCCCGAGACTGATCCTATAACTCCATCTCTGTTCTTGTTTTGGGTTTGTGATTATGGTTGAGGGAGTCCTGGATTAGGGGGTATCTGGACAGCCGGACTATATACATCGTCCGGACTATTGAAGCGTGAAGATACAAGACTCAAGACTTCCCGTGTCCGGATGGGACTCTCCTTTGCGTGGAAGACAAGCTTGGCAATCCGGATATTGTATTTCCTTCCTTGTAACCGACTCTGTGTAAACCCTAACCCTCTCTGGTATCTATATAAACCGGAGAGGTGGGTCCTTAGAAGGCCGATCACAATTACAATCATAATCATCATAGGCTAGCTTCTAGGGTTTAGCCTCTACGATCTCATGGTAGATCTACTCTTGTACTACTCATATCGTCAATCACTGTTCAAGATATCTTCCGATTTCCCGATAAATCGGCCGATTTATCGCTTACCGGTGTCTGACTAATAAGATAAACCGATCGATAAATCAGCCGATATGGCGATAAATCGGCCGATATGCCGATAAAATGGCTGATTTACCCCTTATCTTGGGTCGACCGATAAGTTCCCGATAAGCAATATCCCCAACATTGTCGTCAATATTAATCAAGCAGGAAGTACAGTTTTACCTCCATCGAGAGGACCCGAACCTAGGTAAACATTGTGTCCCTTGCTTCCTGTTACCATCAGCCTAAGACGCATAGATCGGGACCCCCTACCCGAGATCCACCGGTTTTGACATCGACATTGGTGCTTTCATTGAGAGTTCCTCTGTGTCGTCGCTGCAAGGCTAGATGGCGCCTTCAATCATCGACAACACATTCCAGTGCGAGACTTTTCTCCCCGGACAGATCTTTGTGTTCGGCGGCTTCGCACTGCGGGGTAATTCGCTTGCCCATCTGGAGCAGATCGACAGCTACGCCCCTAGCCACCAGGTCAGATTCGGAAACCTGAACTACACGGCGGACATTCGCGGAGACTTGATCTTCGAAGGATTCGGGCCCGTGCCAGGAGCGCCGGACAGTCATGATGTGCAGGCTTAGACCTGCTATCGGACAATGCTCGGGATATCACCCCTGCACTAGCCCCAGACCTAAATCCGGAGCAGGCTGTGTTGCCTAAGGACAGAGGGATGGACCCCGCCATGCAGGCCGCACACTCATCGGCGGTAGAGCCGAACACAGGATTCACTTCTAAGGAAGCCTGTGACTCTGGACCCCCGGACTCGTGTCCGGTTGTAGGTTCCAATCCGCGCGCTCCCGAGACCGCCGAGCCTGGTTGGGCTCCGGTAATGGAGTTTACTGCTGCGGACATCTTCTAGCACTCGCCCTTTGGCGACATGCTGAACTCATTAAAGTCTCTCTCTTTGTAAGGAGGCTCTTGGCCGAACTATGTCCAGCTCGAGTGGGAAGCAGGCGACGAAGGAATTCGCTGTCCACCCACCACCCACTTCATTGCCACGGTCGATGATCTAACCGACGTGCTTGACTTCGACTCCGAAGGCATCGACGGTATGGACGACGATGCAGGAGAAGATTCAGAACCTCTGGGGCGCTGGACTACTACCTCGTCACACGATATATACATGGTGGATACGCCCAAGGAGGACGACGGCGACAATCCGGAAGATAAAAGCCCCGGGCAAAAGCCAAAACGACGGTGCAGACGCCTCTCAAAGTCCAGCAACAGTAAAAATAGCGAGAAGAGCGCCAGAAAGATCGACATACCAGTCAACTCCGAAGGTAATAACGACCACATGGAACCAGCGATGGAGTAGGACGAGCCAGGTCACGTCGAACCCAGTTCGGAGCAGACGCCCGATCATATTGATCTCGAGGGACGAGTCCATCAAACCACCCCAGGACAAGAACACAGTCCGGACGATGATGCATTCATCATCTCGGCAAAACGCGTGGAGCAAGATAACCTCCACAGAAGGCTTATGGCCACAACGAGAAGTCTAAAGAAGCAGAAGCAACGGCTAAAAGCCGCACAGGAAACGCTCAATCGCAGATGGAATAAAGTGCTAGACACCAAAGAAAGATACGGCGACGTTGCCATACAAAGAGCTATCCAAAACGCAAGCTACTGCCAGAATTCAACGACGAGGCCATTCCACCAAAGAATAACACGACCAGGAGGCCAGACGTACCACTTCATAACCGCAATAGAGCGGCTACCGACGACGCGCATGATCTACGTGAGCACCTGGATAAGAAAGCCGACGCGGCCAAATCCATCTATGGATCTAAGGGACACACCCCGATGAGGGAATATGGTCACGAAAACGATCATACCAACCAAATACCAGTTCGGAATAAACACCGGACACAATAACAGCCGACGGCATGCCACAACACGTCCAGATACAGAGGGGCTTCTCACCCCCTGTGCTTCACCGGAGAAGTACTGGACCATGAATTTCCACAAGGTTTTAAACCTGTGAACATAGAGGCATACGACGGAATGACAGACCCAGGGGTCTGGATCGTGGATTTTATCCTGCATATTCACATGGCTCATGGGGACGACCTCCACGCCATCAAATACCTTCCCCTTAAGTTGAAGGGACCAGCTCGACACTGGTTGAAGAGCCTCCCCAAAAATTCAATTGGGAGTTGGGAGGAACTCGAGGATGCTTTCAGGGCCAATTTTCAAGGGACTTATGTCTGGCCTCCGGATGCGGACGATTTAAGTCACATAATCCAACAGCCTGGAGAGTCCACCCTCAAGCTTTGGAACATATTCCTCACTAAGAAGAATCAAATTGACGATTGCCCGGATGCCCAAGCTTTAGCGGCATTCAAACACAGCATCCGCGACAAGTGGCTCGCCATACACCTCGGCCAAGAAAAGCCAAGGACAATGGCAGCCTTAACAAGCCTTATGACCCGCTTTTGCGTGGGTGAAGATAGCTGGTTGGCCCGTAAAGGCACCAGCAACCCAAGCACATCCGAAATAAGGGACGGCAACGGGAAGCCACGACGTAATAAAAACAAACGTCAAAACAAGGAAGAGAGCCCGGACAACACAACAGTCAACGCCGGATTTAGGGGCTCTCAACCCGATCAGCAAAAGAAGCCATTTAAAGGCAGTAAAGAGGGTTTGTCCAGTCTGAACAGAGTCCTGGACAGACTGTGCCAAATTCATGGCACCCCCGACAAACCTGCAAACCACACACACAGAGAGTGCTGGGTCTTCAAGCAGGCCGGCAAATTAAATGCCGAACACAAGGGAAGGGAAGCACCAAGTGAAGACGAGGATGAACCTCGCCAGCCGAACACTGGGGGACAGAAAAAATTCCCACCAGAGGTTAAAACAGTAAACATGATCCACGCGACTCACACATCCACGAGAAGGCACGCATGCGTACGGTATAGAGCCCATCGTACCCACACCTAACTACTGGATGACTTGTCCGATCACCTTCGATCACACGGACTGCCCAACTAGTATTCGGCGTGGAGGATCAGAGGCCTTGGTGCTTTACCCAATAATTGACGGATACCATCTCACCCACGTCCTCATGGACGGCGGCAGCAATCTCAATTTAATATACGAGGACACTGTTCGCAGGATGGGGATAGACCCATCTAGAATTAGCCAAAGCAACACCACCATTGAAGGGGTGATACCAGGCGTTGAAGCCTACGGCAGGGGCTCCGTCGTACTGGAGGTAACATTCGGCTCCCCAGGCAACTCTAGAAGTGAAGAACTACTCTTCACCATCGCACCCTTCCAAAGCGGCTATAATGCATTGCTTGGAAGAACCGCCTTCGCCCGCTTCAACGCATTACCACACTATGCCTACCTTACACTCAAGATGCCTGGTCCGCGTGGCGTCATCACCGTTAACAAAAACACAGAGCGCTCTTCATGCGCAGAGGAACACGCGACGGCCCCAGCGGCCGGACTATAAGCGGCCTCCAACATTAGAAATTATGACTGGTCGTTAAGACCACGGACACGGTTAGACGAGTCCGGCAGCCCGGATAAAACTGAACCAGGGCGCCGCATATGTCATCCCATAAAGGACACCAGGGGCTATAAATATTTAATATAGCCCCACACTTGGCTCAACCTTATGGGCAGGCCATCGTCTTACACTTTTACTATCATTGCATACTTACGTTGTACTCTCCTACACTAGTTTTCTTTTTTACAAACAACATTCGCGCGATACCCTTCCAGGGTACGACACAACGGAGACAAAGGCGCAGACGTGCAACAGGGCCCCGCTCAAAAAGTTTCTCTTTAGATTAAGCCCCTGTGTAAACCTTTTCTATTGCCTCTTGTTGTTTAAACATCCCATGGGTTCCATGCCCACAGAGGATACTGCCGTTATTGGCATTTCGCCACGACAGACTAATGCACATACCTGGAAATATAGGGTTTATAATGAATTGGCATTCTTCAGCCCATTTTCTGTTATAAAGTCCAAATACCTTCGGTAGTGTTCGGCGTCATGAGTTTGGCCTTATATGCGTCAGCTCTGAATCATGTCTTTGGTCAAATGTTTGGTTTGCCTGGCTCCTGGGTTTGCCGCCTTATGTTCCGTTCTTATCGGCTAAGGCGGCCAAAGGAGAACTACTGCGATTGTGCCTTGGTTATTCCGGATGAGCACCTAAGTAGAGAAAGCCGAAAACTGACTGTCATGATACAACGAGAGACTGTTCAACCACTCGAAGACTTATCAGAATCTTTCGGATCACTCCGCATTAACAAAGGACCGTTTCCCGGTCATGTACACGCACGCCCGTATTCGGGTGCACGCGAAGGTACCAGGGGCTACATAGTAGCCCTGCCGTTAGACTCCCATGGCTAAGAGAAAGTGTTACAGCTATATAGTCCGGTTGCCTAGTTCGACGTGCGATCACCTCCTTAATGAACCAAGAAGTTGGATCAAGTGTGATCACACATATTTTTCGCGAACACCCCCGCATTGTATGTGTGGGGGCTGAAGCCAACGACTGCTAACTTTTGGATTAGATA
>NC_041393.1:267467416-267488357 GCF_002162155.2 Triticum dicoccoides
GGCACGGTGCGGCCATGACGCAAACCACTCCCCCGCCGCCTGGAACCAACCGCCACCGAGCCTCCCTTGCATCCTCTCCGGTCCCTCCCGGACGCAGTCCATGCCTCCGGTCGGATCCTCTCCGACTCCACCTTGCAGGTGAGATTTGCGACAATGTTTACCATCAAGGCGCCCTTCTTCCTTCTATTCTTCTTCGAACAGCAAAGCATCTAGTAGTGCCCTGCTTATCTCTTCCTTTCTTGCAGTTCGCTATGTGATTCACAGAAAAAAAAATCGTTTTCTAGTGCAGGGAGCAGGGCGGGGAGGCCACGACGACCATGGCTGGGATCCCTCGGCCACCGCTGCGCTAGGGGATGGATCTGTGCTCTCTCCCTCACCGCTGCCAAACTCCACCCACCGGCGGCTACTACACGCGCGAGCGTCGGGGGAGGCTCTGCTCTAGCGCAGGCTAGCAACCACGAGAGGGAGGTACTCTGCTTCTGCACCGACGGATGAGCAGACGACTCCCCAGGTAGTTTGGTGGCCTCCACTGTGCAGTAGGACTAGACATGCCATGCTGTTCGGCAGTGCTCTTCTGCACTTCAATGAATTTGTAATTTCTGAAGAGAGAAAAAGTGCAAACGAAGCCTGCTATTGTTTGCTATTGAAGGTCATTTTACTCATTTTTGCAGGGAAAAGATGAAGTGATGCAGTTCTATTGGATGCCCCGTTACTCAATTTCGTTGTTGTTCAAGAGTGCACTTCATTAGTTCATTGTAAAAACTGCAGCCGTGTAGTCCGCAACCACGGCCATGCAGCTCAAACAAGCCTGCAATGAAGTCCCGTCCTGTTTGCCTGGACTGTTGAAGTTTGCCTGGGTCGTCGCTGCAGTACGGTTAGGTGTTGAAAGCTATTTTTTTGTTGATTTTTCAGGTTTTCAGAGACTGCACTTCATTATAAAAAAGTGGCATCTAGTTCCCTTTGTAAAAAGCAATTTTTGTGGCACCCATTTACTTTGATAAATTGTCTGATGCAGTTTGGAACGCCAAAAAATTGTATAAAATGCACTTCATTAGTCTCCTCTCGGAGTGAGTGAGGAAAAGACAAAAATTATGCAGCTCGCTTGCCCGTCTGATGCAGTGCGGTTTTCATTTTGAAGCAGTGCGGATGGTTGTGTGATGTTATTTATCCCGTAAGTGCAAAAAAATGTTACGGAAGCAAAAAGAAGTAATGCGGTTAACTTCTTGATAGTGTTGTGGTTCATTTACTTCCGATGTGAAGTGCACTCTACCTTCTCGTTCTTAAAAAAATATGTTTGAATAAAAGAAACCATGCAGTTCTCTTACCCGTGTGATGCAGTGCGGTTTTTCGTCTGTTGCAGTGCGGTTTTGAGTCGGATGAAGTACCCACGTCGATTTGGGTGTCGCGAAAAACAGAGTATCCGCATTTCGGTAAATTCGAAATTCCTCTTAAACCGTAAACAATTAGAGAGAGTGTTCTACATGAAAGAGTTGCGTATCATTGATATCTTTCCAACTCTGTATTGTTTGAATCATTCCAACCAGCGGTTTGCAAAAATTTCGCCAAAAACGGTCGCTGCCACTCGTCGTCCGCCGCACGATTTTTAAAATAAACTTAAAACCGTAAGGAATTTCAAAAATATTTCAACATATGAAAGTTGTGCCTCGTTCGTAGCTTTCCAACGGCGTATCACACGCCTCGTTTCGACAAACGGTTCAAAAACTGGAGCAAAAACAGTACCGAAAATTTGAAAAAATTTGGAAAACAGAATTCCGCGATTTAGTAAATTTGAAACTGCTCTTAAACCGTAAGGAAGTAGAGAAAACATTATATATGAAAAAGATGTGCTTCAATGATATCTATTAAACAGCGTATCGTTTGCTTCATTCCAACGAGCAGTTTAGAAGAAATCGCGAAAAAACACTCACTGCCACTCGTCATGGGTCGCACCATTTTCAAAACTGCTCTTAAACCGTGTGGAATCTCGAAATGCGTTCAACATGTCGAAGTTGCGCCTAATCCATAGCTTTTCAACGGTATATTACACGCCTCATTCCGACAAATAGTTAAATAATTAGAGCAAAAACAGTACCAAAAAAATAACGCGTGCAGTTTTTTTCGACGAGAAGTTCACTCGTGTGAGTACTGCAGCACACTTGGTTCAAAGAATGATGTGCACTTGCATTCAGCGTGCAGTACGAAAGTGGTATGCAGAATAGTTATTCTGCTAATATTACCAGAATAGACCATCTGTATATATATATATATATATATATATATATATATATATATATATATATATATATATATATATATATATATATATCCCAGCTATTCTGCAACCTATTCCTAAATAAGCTATTCAGGAACCGTTCGTAACTACTCGAAAACAGAGAAGCTAACCGTGTGTCATATACTAGTTAACTGTCGGGGGGACTTTTTCTGGCACCTATTTTTCGCACTTTTTTTATCATAAATTTTGAACTGTATACCGGAATGATGCAAATTACATACCGTTGGATAGCTGCTGAATAGGTGGAACTTCTGTATGTTGATTGTTTTCCCAAAATACTTACAGTTCTTAAACAAAATTCGAAAAACTAGAAGTTCTTCAAATGCGTTTTTGGTGTTTCTGTGAAAGAAATTTTCAAAACATTTGTCGGAATGGTACATATGATACACCATTGGAATGCTATGGATTAGCCCAAACTTTGGTATATATACCTCGTTTCAAGATTCACCATGGTTTAAGAGTAGTTTTCAAAAAACTAATGACATTTTTGACATTTTTCCCGAACTGCTATAGTACATGCTAACTGCCCGACCAGAATAGCTAACTGAGCGTATGACGACCAAGCTAACTGTCATGACTTAAGACATTTTTTTGTTTTTTCCTGGTTTTCCCCGGATCAAGCTAACTGCCGGTATTGAAATAGCTAACTGTCAGGGATTGCGCATGTTAACTGCAGGACTGAAGGTACTATTTTTTTCCCTGCGTCATTCCAACTGCGGGGCCTGAAGTAGCTAACTACCGGTACTGTGGCAGTTAAGAACTAGTGAATTGCTTGACTGAAGATATTAATTATTTTTTTCGTTCTTCTTTTTTGCCAAGGTCACGCTAACTGCTCGAGTGCGCATGGCAGTTAAGTGTTCAAGTTAACTTCCACAAATCGCCCACTTAACTGCCATATGCAATAAAAATTGGACTAATAGTATAAAAAACTTTTTATACTGTTATAGTTTTGAAACACTTAACTATTGCACTTCATGAACTTAACTGACACATCACAAAAAACTAACTTCCCTGTTTACTAAAGTAAAAGCCTTTTCACCTTTTTAATAGTGAACTGCTACAGTATCATGGATTAACTTCTCCACCTAAAAATGATAGTAACTTCTAAAGAAACTAACGACTCCACCTAAAAATGATTGCGGCAGTTAACAACAAGTTAATTGCCAGACTGAAGACACTATTTTTTTCTTTTACATTTTGTTTGGTCGAACTAACTGCCGGGCCTGAAATAGCTAACTGCCTGGGGCTGCGGCAGTTAACACCGAGTTAATTTCTGGGAGCGAAGACACTGATTTTTTCGTTATTTCTTGTCGGGGTCACGCTAACTGTCATGAATGCCGAAGTTAACTACCACAAGCTGCCCGATGTTAACGGCCACTATGGATGATTTTTCTAAATGGCCAAACTTTTTCCATATTTTGTAATTCATTTTTTGCCGGGGTCACCATAACTGCAATGAATATCATGGTTACCTGCCATGCCGACCGAAGTTAACTGCAAATTTTTGTAATCCATGGAGATGTGCAGCTAACTACTATCTTCGCTCGCAGCCGGAATGAACATGAGATTGAAAAAAATGGAAGAAAAGATGTGCAGCTAACTTGCATCCTAATCAAAAGAAAAGTCACATGAGGAAGGAAAGAATGGAAGAAGAACAACGGAATCCAAGTGTACAAATCCTATATCCAAAATCCACATGCACACAACTCAAAGGAAATTCAATTAACATAAAGGAAATTCGGACGTAATTTTTTGCACAACTGCCGAGTCAACAAAAGTTGACTATTACCGCGATGACCATGGAATCTGAACTCAGTCTCAGCGGGCTAACTGATTAAAACCTTTAGGGCTAACTGCTGCTGCTGGTCACCTTCACCACCGGAAACAAGGTTTTCTACGGCCACCACGGCGCCAGGAGAAGAGGCAGGGCCAAAAGGAGTTTGGGTCAGCCATTGCTCCGGCGATGTCCGGCGGCCAGGGGAAACTATGAGCCCACCCCGTATCACGCGGACGCGCACAGCACCGGACCAAGGAAGCCAAGAACAGCTATGGAGCACCGGTGTAGGGAGATGGGGGCCAGATCCTTCGACGGCGAGCCACGGGCCCGGATCCTTCCCGGACGAGCGGCGGGGGCGGCAGATCCATCCATGGCGACGACGGGGGAGGTTCTTGATGGGCGATGGCGCGCCGGTGTGGTGGGTGGTCGTGGCGCACCGGCGAGGTAGGTGGTTGTGGTGCGCCGACGAGGTGGGTAGGTTGTGGTGCGCTGAAGAGGTAGGTGGTTATGGCGCGCCAGCGAGGGGTCCAGATCGTGGGGAGAAGATGGTGCTTCGAGCGTGGGTTGTGCGAGTAGTTAGCTGGCTCAGGTAGAAACATGTAGGAGTAGGAGGTGGTTCCTAAATAACCTTATTTCGGAACTCTAGAGGAGGGTCTCTAAATAGTCCCACCCATATATAGATATAAACGGCCGCACAGGAGACACAATAATACTTTCAGGCAAAAAGTATAAATATAGCCTTATAACCAAAATAACATTGTTTTTACAATGATTGGATTTGTCACTCGGACAAGACATTCTTCGAGCGCTGCGCCCCTATTAAGCGGGCACCTTCTGTTACCTGCGCCAAGTAGTGCTGACAGGATATTGGCCTCCCACCGGATTCTGGGTTGCTACAATGGTGGCCTCCATATCTGTCCAATAGGCTTTAACGCGGGTAAGAGCCATTTGTGCACCCTCTATGCACGCCGACCTCCTCATGGCATCGATCTGAGGCACGGCCCCAAGGAATTGTTGCACCAAACCAAAGTAACTGTCCAGCTTCGGCCCCTTCGGCCAAAGATGGTCTATTAGAGACCGCATTGCAAGCCCAGACAGCTTATGAAGCTCCGCTACAGCAGCCATCTTCTCACTTAACAGCAGCAGGCACGTGGGAGCACTGAATTGCGACCAGAAAAGCTTCTCCACTTCTATATCACCTTGATCCTCGAAAAACTTGGCTGCATTAGCTGTACTCTTCGCCAAGTCCGCATAGGCATCTACAGGACTCCAGCATCCATCCAGGGGAGCATACTTCGGATCCAAAAACTTCGTCCGCAGTAAATAGGAGCCCCCAACCACGATTTTACCGGCCTGTTAAAGCTCCTCCCGCACACCCCTGACCTCGGTCTGCATCTCCTTGGTGGCATTAAGTGCCTTGTTCAGGTCGGCGAACTAGCCTTATGCTCCTTTTCAAGGAGTTCATACCGGTCGGCGGCATTTTTCGACTCCACAGCCATTTCGGCTATCTTTTCCTCGCTTCGGCGATGAGCAGCCTATTCGGCTCACAATTCTTCGGCCGCCTTTAGGGCAGCCGCACTGCTAACCCGAGCTTGTTCCTTGGCCTGGGCAAGTTCCGCCCTGAGGGCTTCCACGATAGCAGCACCATCTGCAGTCCAAGCATATTGCATTAATATTATGCCCCTCTCATATTTTCATATACAACATAACAAGGAAAGCAGAGCGCATACCTTGTGACTCGTCCAGCCGCTCGTTCACCAGCGTGATATCAGCATCAATAGATCCGATCAGCCTCCTTAGCTCGGCAACTTCAACGGACTGGTCGGCTGCCGGACCCTTAGATACCTGCGCATATGTACAACGCAATCATTACTATATGATCCCCCGTTTGCCGCCTAGGGCGGGCAACCAGAGTCTCAGGGGCTACTATCCATATGGAGCATACCTAGCGCGTGCCTCAGAGCCAAAAAATAGTGTATTTTTCACTACATACCTCAAATCCTCTGAGCAAGCTCGTAAATGCTTCATTCAAACCGCTTGTGGCGGATGTAATCTTCTTGAGCACCGCGCTCATTAATGAGCGGTGCTCCTCCGAGAGCGCAGCTCTCCAGAAGACCTGTCAGTGGGAACCAAACGTGGGAGCCAAACGCTTCGGGCTCAAGGCGGCTGACGTATTAGCTTCTGGCTTCGGCAGACCCGGACTCCTCCGTGGCGACACCTCGATGTCACCCGCTTCATGAGGCGGAGAGGTGGGTGGGGTCTCACTCTCCATCATCTATGGAGGAAGATCCCTCGGAGAAGAACTCTGTTGAGAAGCGCTGCTAGCCGGACTGCAAAAGACGAATCCTAGTTATTGATCTCGGAAAAACGCAGTACCTTCGAATTAATGATTAACTTACAACTCGGTGGAGGGCTGGCCCGTTGGCGGGCATGACGCGGTGAGGGTGCCCGTCGGGGCAGAGCCCCCTAGTGATACCTTTTTCCCTGGGTTGGGCATCTCCTTCTCCAAGTCTTTGGAGGCGGCCCTTTTGTTCCCGCGCGGGGAGGAGGCTTTAGCCTCCCCTTCCCGACTATCTTCCTCGGGGGGGGGGGGTAACAATTCCCCCGGTTCGGATGTGCAGCGTGTGAAGTTTGGTTTCTTTGTTCTTCCCCTTGTCTTTCCCTGAGCGCATTTTGCTGAGCACCTCGTCAAGCATCTTGGCAATGGTGGGACTAGGCGAGCATTCAGGAAGTGGCGCCGGTCACCTGATTCTCTCCGCTTTGCTGAGCCATTCCTGGCCACGGATGATTTTCAGAATAACAACTATGACAAATATAAAACAAAGTGTCCGGTATCAAGGTTACTTACTTGGGTATCTAGGCGATTGCAGCTTAGGCCCGCATCCTCGGTGGTGTCGGGACACTCTACTTGTGGTCCGAAGAATAATTTACACATCCCTTCGAGCTTCAGGCCGAAGAAGTGCTTCATAGTCTGGACCCTCTGGATTGAACTCCCACACCCGGAGAGGCCGGCGTTGGCACGGCAACATCCGTCGGATTAACATCACTTGAATTATGCTGACAAGATTAATGTCCCTTTCAAGAAGCTCCCGAATGCGGCCCTGCAGTATTGGTACATCACCAGCGGGCCCCCAATTCTGTCCTACGTTGGTCCAAGACGCCAGTTGTGATGGAGGGCCCGAGCGGAACTCAGGGGCGGCCACCCAATTTGTGCCTCTGGGAGCCGTAACATAAAACCACCTCCATTGCCATACATTGGATACTTGTGGGAAAGAACCCTCTGGCCATGGGGCATCAGCGTTCCTGCTTATTATGGCACCTCCGCACTCCACATGTCGCCCCTCGATCATCTTTGGCTTCACATTGAAGGTCTTGAGCCATAAGCCGAAGTGTGGAGTGACGTGGAGAAAAGCCTCGCACACAATGATGAACGACGAGATATGGAGGATAGCGTCCGGAGCTAGATCATGAAAATCCAACCTGTAATAGAACATGAGCCCCCTCACAAAGGGATCAAGGGTGAGGCCCAAGCCGCGGAGGAAGTGAGGAACAAACATGACGCTCTCATTGGGCTCCAGTGTAGGGATGACCTGCCCTGGAGCAGGAAGCCTGTGCTGGATGTTGGTGGTCAGATATCCGACCTCCCTAAGCCTCACAATGTCCTCCTCTTGGATCGAGGAGGCCACCCACCAGCCTTGAGGGTTGGATCCGGACATTTGGAGGATATGGGGTGTTGGAGCTTAGGTCTCGGGGGTTAGAACTCAAGGTGCGAGAAGGCGCAAGGGAGGTGTAAAAGAGGTATAGGCCTCGGACCCTTTACAAAGGGGGTGAATATCAAGAGTCCTCAGGGTGATCGTTTGAGGCTTATCTAAAAGCACACGGAGTCATGCCAACGGTCATCATGGGGTTACGCACGCCCACATTGATGGAAGATCTCGTAATAAGAGGAACACGATCTCTGCTTTGGCAGGACATGCCAATAGAACCGCCTCGCAACGCGAGTCGAGGTGGGGCGAGAAACGCCGGTTCATGTTGGACCGAGCCACGATGCAAAGCCATGACGCACGAAGATTGCCAGCAGATCAGATTTATGCTATGTTCTCTACGATGGTATGTGAAGATCATTTTGCAGATCCGAACATGGTTTATGTGTTCGATGATTACCTTGGAGTATTCGGAGATGGAACCCGCCTTGCAATGCCGAAGACAAGACTGCGCGCCGGACTCATCGTCATTGAAGCCTGGTTTAGGGGCTACTGAGGGAGTCCTGGATTAGGGGGTATCCGGACAGCCGGACTATATACATCGTCCGGACTATTGAAGCGTGAAGCTACAAGACTCAAGACTCCGTCCCGTGTCCGGATGGGACTCTCCTTTGCGGGGAAGACAAGCTTGGCGATCCGGAAATTGTATTTCCTTCCTTGTAACTGACTCCATGTAAACCCTAGCCCTCTCCGGTATCTATATAAACCAGAGAGGTTGGTCCTTAGAAGGCCGATCACAATTACAATCATAATCATCATAGGCTAGGTTCTAGGGTTTAGCCTCTACTATCTCGTGGTAGATCTACTCTTGTACTACTCATATCGTCAATATTAATCAAGCAGGAAGTAGGGTTTTACCTCCATCGAGAGGGCCCGAACCTGGGTAAACATTGTGTCCCTTGCTTCCTGTTACCATCAGCCTAAGACGAATAGATCGGGACCCCCTACCCGAGATCCGCCGGTTTTGACACCGACAATGGTTTCTTTTCTTTTATTTCTATTTGACAGTTTCTTGATGGACCCTCGAGCACCGGCCGAAGTGATGTCTATGGCTCTGGTCAAAACTGTTGAGGCTCGGGGTACGAAAAAGTGTAAGCACCCCACCGAGACTACCACATACAAGCTCAAGGCCATCGCCTTGTCCAAGGCTCCCTCTCCAGGATCCCTCATTAAGCAATTCCAGGTAATATCTATTCTTGATGATCTTTTTCTGGATATTGATCGTGTTTTTTCATCTAACACACAGTACTAGTACTATTAGTACAACTTTCTTGGTGATCTTGCATGTGATTTTTGTGTGCCAAATGATGGTTCTCAATTCCTCTTTTGACCAAAACATGCGAGAGGTTGACACTGATTTCTTATAGATTACTTTCAACTACTTTATGAACATCAATGCTACCTTTGAAGAGAGTATATTAGCCTCAGTAACTTGTGTTATGGATATTGCAAGTAATCCCTCTGCTCTCATGCCTTTGAAGACATTCTCTAGTGTCTTTGTTCATTCATGTCTGTGTGTATATGTAGTCTTATATGGAGTAAAATATCAAAAAGCATCTTATATTTCTAAACGGAGGTAGTAATAAAATAATTGGTTTCTGTTTGAATTAGAACCAGGTCCATGGTAGATATGAAGTTCTCCAAGTCATACCATGTGAACTGGAACACCTGAGGATGAGTTCTACTTCTAAACTATCCAGCTATTATGTCCTTGTCGCCACGTGTCCTGAACTAGTGTTTTCTTGTAGCAGTGTTGTCAGGCGTGTTCTCGAGGGTGAAATTCACCACCAAAATTTCTTGGTTGTTCCTTCGATTACGAAGGGTGTGGTTCTTGTAAAGCTTACGGAAAAATCTAATGTTGTCTGTCTTCATCGTCATGTTTATTTGTGGAAAGACCACTCTGTTAGGTTCTCCAAGGTTGACGAAATGGTGATGGTTCTGGTAGACATCTCTCACGAAATCAATGGCCTAGTCAGTTATACGGGGTTCATCCCGTAGGTCGTTGGCAAGAAATAGTCTGCAGAGTTTAATTAGTGCAACTTTGCTTGTTTGTAGTAAGTACTATTGTTCATTACTTGATTTGTGTGTGTGAACCCGGTATTGTTTAGTACTATCGCTTTTGTTATGCGGTGAGTCCTGAGAACAGTCTATGTTAATGTCTGTCCACTCAATTCAGTCTGTATATTTTGAAGTATCTAGATCATCTTTTTCATGAGGACGGTTTACCAACTATGGTTACACTCCAATATCTAGATGTGTTGCACAGTGTATAGCACCCACCAGGATTTCCAGTCCCATCGATGTTCGGTCCGTACGACTTTTCATGACCTTTGGGTTGTCCTGCTTGTGGGAGTAAGCGGGGGCCCTGCATGCCATGCGTAATTGGACGATCAATCTTTTGTTTAGAACTTGAACATAGTGATTTCCTGGTAAGGATTAACTCATGTCACATCAAGTAAATCTTATTGATTTACTGTCTAAATCTTATTGATTTAATGTCATGTTTTCTTACTTTTGCTGCAACTTTATGATGCAAGTTTTGCCATGTGACATTCATCACAGAATAAACCGTTTGGTTTGCTCTATGATGGTTATTTCTGCAGGTTTCAATTCTTATATCATGTCAAAAATGAAGGCACTGTCCATCAGTTATATTACTACACACAATTGGATTAGTCTGTTGTCTGAGTACAATCTGAAGCCCTATGATGAACTACAGTTTGGTTTAACAAAGACGCCACAACTAGTCATTCTCGCGTTTAAAAGAAATGAAGAAAAAGACTAGATCATGGTCACGGAGCCTACTCAAGTTAGAAAGCTGATCATAGCAGACCAGAGACGATCGCTGCTATGTCGCACATCGGTACCACCTTCAGCAATGGATCGAGCACCGGCACCATCTCCGATTGCACTTGCTCTAGCACTGACAGCGGCAGCAGCTCAGTCTGATCCACCTGAGCATTGGGCACCGACCACATCGGCGGATCAGGCTGATCTACTAGAGGATCGGGCATCGACACCGTCACCTGCTCCGACACCGGCACCAGCTTCACAAGGAGCACCATCTTTGGCAGCAGTAGCACTACCAGTCACACTGGCACGGGCACCAGCAATGGCTCCGTCACCTGCACCAACACTTGAAGTTGCACTTGCATCTGCTCCGGCCTGTGCAGCGGCAACGGAACCAACAGTTGCACCAGCAACAGACTGGGCTACATTTCGCACTGCATATACCAAAGTCCTTACAAAAACTGACATCTCCACCTTCTTGGTAAGCATTGGCCGCCCAAGTGCTTCATTCTTTTTTCTTTCCATGTTGTTTCACATGATTCACTGTGTTGATCTAACTGTTTGTGTATGTCTTCTTGTTTGCAAACAGAGAATTCCTAGAGCAATGAGGGAGTGGTTCAACAGTCCGGGTGACCGTGGCCAAGTTTCTCTTACCATGCGCAGCCTTGATGTGAGTGAACCTGCTTAATATACCGTAAGTACAAAGGATGGTCGCATGATGACTGATGCTAAAGGATGGTCAAGGTTCAAATCTAAATCAAATCTCGCGGTAGGGGATGATGTCAAAATCAAACTTTCTCGGCAAGGGGAGCTGGTCCAAATCAACTTTGAAATTCTTCAGCAGCAGCACGCAACTGCCGAACTAATCTATCCTCCGAGAGATTTTGATGTAATAATATGGCATGGTGAAACAAGTGTCCTGTGTGTATAAGGAGTACGATAATATTATTTATCACGTAGGATATCGTGAAAGAATTGCAACTCTGATTGCTGGTTAGGAACTGTTGTTCAATTTCGTTCTAACAGTTGTCGTGCTTTATTCAATTTTCTGTATTCGCCTTGTGACATCATCTAAAACCAGCGCCGTACCGATCACTTGCAATATGAAATGCGCTGAGTTAGAACACATGGGTCCCCAAACATGCAGGCCCACCGGCCTGTGGCCCAAAGTCCAGAACCATGAGCCTGTCTGAGTATTATATTCTCAGCTGAACCCCCATATTATGTTATATATATTCCCCTTGATTTTTCTTATGTATAAAGTTGTGATATAAAAGATTTTTATATTTCTTTACAGAGGGAGTATCTCTCTGTCAAAAATATATTTATGTGTAACTAGTTACTCCAGCCTTTCTACTTACTTTTGCTAATATGTGGGGCATTCAGCAAGGGGTCCACATAACATGCACCAAATTAGAGTGCACAACTGTGAGGTAGACTCACCCCGGTCGTAGTGCCGCGGTAATGCCTAATGAGCCATCCAATCACAAAAAACCCCACCTTTCCAGCTTTAGTAGTAAGCTGGATGGATGAAGCAACAATATTTCACCAGGCCTGAATCCCCTTCTCCCTCGTCTGCTTGTTCAGAAAAAAAAACCCTCTCAGCGATTGAATAGGGTTTTCTTATGGAGAACCATGTATGAATTCTTTATCCATCCCCGATAAATCCAAGTCCCTTGGTCACGGGTAATCCTAAGACGGCAGCCGCCGCCATTGATGCATTTTTCTTCCTACTGGATCTAGTGTGTTTCATTTGAAGTTCCCAAAGTGCGAGGACCCTACAGGTTTCTGCGCCCTCGGTGAGACGCCACACTGTTCCTTCTCATCCTAACACAGGATTTTAAAACACGCACAGTATGTTCCTAGAATCCTCTTTTCTATCCGGGAGGGTGGGGTTTTCTGCACATGTTGTTGATTAATTTGGAAATTTGGATTGCTATATTTGGATAAAAGGTACTAGTACCATGGTCAACACTGACGTGAAGGAGGAAATTATTTCTAGATTTGGATAGCGAATACATTGTGTTCTCATATTATTTTTCCTGTAGTGCATTCCTTGCTCTGCCAGAACACATGTAATCAAGATGGCTGGCCTTGCCATAACTGAATACACCAGTTTAATGGTCACATTGAAGACAAGCCATGGATATAAATTCTGAGTTGGGTTCATGAACCAAGAAGATCGCTACTTTTTTTATGACCGAACTTAGATAAACTTTCTCAAGTGTTATAGAATGAAAGTTCGCGCACGAATGTTGATGGAAATAGTAGAACTTGGTGTCATCTTCACTATGATCTTCCACCCCAACGTCGTTGCAGTAGTTCATCCATGTTAGTTTTGTATCCAGTTCTTGCTTGTTGCCTCGATTACTTCTTAATCCACCTATTATGTCTAACTTATCATAATTTAACTTTAGAAGTAGCAACGATTTGTGATTCCCTTCTCTCATGAAGATGCTACTTCTGACTAATATTTCTTATAATTGGTGGCATGTGTAGGTTATTTCAAAGTTAAGCAGGCTACTCGTTTGTTATTCTATAAGAACTCGACTATTACTGATGGCACTCAAGTTGACTGGGACGACATCCACAAGTTCTTACACTTTATTGGTCGTCTTGAGGTCCTTGTGGGGCGTTTCAATGGTGGAAGGCCACGTGGGATATGTGTGCTACTGCTGCACACGTTGAACATGTCCAACTGTGTTGAGAAACTTATGGTACGAGCTGTTTTCTGTTATATATGTTGTTCATAAACTCTTGTTTATACACAGTTTTACAATTGTGATCTTCTTGCAACAGAAACTACCCAGTTCTATTGTTCCTATATAGATGCCTGACCATGGTCAGGTCAGACTTGCGCTTGGTCACAACATGATGCTTATGTCAACCTACTCCATTCTCCTTGGAGGTGAAATGATACTTATTCATGGTTGGTCTCAAATACTAAAGGCCCATGCATCTTGGATAATAGGACAGAAGGTTATGCTCATGATTTTCCATGGCTCTAAAGAGAATATCCTATTTATTGACCACATTGCGAGATGAAGCCACTTTCCGAAGGTTGTGGATGCGCGGGGTGGTGCCTGGGCCTTGTCCTGGGGCTTGGTGGCCTCACCCTTGGTTAACTGCAGGCAAAGTAGCACTATTCAAGACGTGCTTTGTATGGTTGAACCTGTATAAGTAGTCATACTACTTTCAGCTATGGTTGTTAAGTGCCCCTGCTGGTTTCAGTTAAGGTTGTTAAGTACTCCTGCTGATTATACAGTCTGTCATCTTTCTTCAGTCTTATCTTCCACCACCCGCCAAAATCAAACCAACACCGGCGGGGCTGCCTGCTTCCGCCTCCCACGGCTGGCTGCGCCGCAGCACACGCATCGCCGCTCCACCGTCTCCTAAATTGTTAATGCCGATGTCCGAGGCCTCGCCATTGCTACCTCTTGAGCACTGCGTTGGTTTTCCCTTGAATAGGAAAGGGTGATGCAGCAAAGTAGCGTAAGTATTTCCCTCAGTTTTTGAGAACCAAGGTATCAATCTAGTAGGAGGCTCCTCAAAAGTCTCTCATACCTACACAAACAAACAAGAACCTCGCAACCAACGAGATAAAGGGGTTTGTTAATCCCTTCACGGTGACTTGCGAAAGTGAGATCTGATAGAGATAATAAGATAAGATTAATATTTTTGGTATTTTTATGATATAGATTGGAAAAGTAAAGATTCAAATAAAAGTAAATGGGAAACTTATATGATAAAAGATAGACCCGGGGGCCATAGATTTCACTAGTGGCTTCTCCCAAGATAGCATAAGTATTACTGTGGGTGAACAAATTACTATCGAGCAATTGATAGAAAAGTGCATAGTTATGAGAATATCTAGGCATGATCATGTATATAGGCATCACGTCGGCAACAAGTAGATCGAAACAATTCTGCATCTACTACTATTACTCCACACATCGACCGACTCCTGCCTGCATCTAGAGTATTAAGTTCATGAAGAACAGACTAACACATTAAGAAAGATGACATGATGTAGAGGGATAAACTCATGCAATATGATATAAACCCCACCTTTTTATCCTCGATGGCAACAATACAATACGTGCCTTGTTGCCCTTGCTGTCACTGGGAAAGGACACCGCAAGATTGAACCCAAAGCTAAGCATTCTCCCATTGCAAAAAAGATCAATCTAGTAGGCCAAACCAAACTGATAATTCGAAGAGACTTGCAAAGATAACCAATCATACATAAAAGAATTTAGAGGAGATTCAAATATTTCTCATAGATAAACCTGATCATAAACCCACAATTCATCGGATCTCGACAAATACACCACAAAAAGAGTTACATCGAATAGATCTCCAAGAAGATAAAGGAGAACTTTGTATTGAGATTTAAAGAGAGAGAAGAAGCCATCTAGCTAATAACTATGGACCCGAAGGTCTATAGTAAACTACTCACAACTCATCGGAGAGGCCTTGGAGATGATGTAGAGGCCCTCCGTGGTCGATTGCCCCTCCGGTGGAGCGCTGGCGAAGGCTCCAAGATGGGATCTCGCGGATACAGAAGGTTGCGGTGGTGGAAATAGTTTTTAGTGGTGCTCCTGGATGTTTTTGGGGTATGTAGATATATATAGGCGAAGGAGGTAGGTCAGGGGTGCCACGAGGGGCCCACGAGGGTGGGGCGCGCCTACCCCCCTAGGTCGTGCCCTCCTGCCTCGTGGCCGCCTTGGCTGCTTCTTGACGTCCACTCCAAGTCTCCTAGATTGCGTTTGTTCCAAAAAGGTCGCTCCCGAAGGTTTCATTCTGTTTGGAGTCCGTTTGATATTCCTTTTCTTCAAAACACTGAAATAGGCAAAAAAAGCAATTCGGGCTGGGCCTCCGGTTAGTAGGTTAGTCCCAAAAATGATATAAAAGTGTAAAGTAAAGCCCATAAACATCCGAAACGGGTAATATAATAGCATGGAACAATCAAAAAATATAGATACGTTGGAGACGTATCAGCCATCGTCCTCCGCACGCTTTGGTGTGTTCGCCGCGGCGCCGCCCTCTCGTGTTGTCAACATGGTCAACAAACAAGAGGAATTGGGAGAGGACTGTACGTGGAGAGGATGACAGTAGGGGCCCACCATGTCCATGACCGTACGCAAGGAAGTTCCTCATTTTTGTTATATATACTCCATTGTTAGCGTATAGAAAAAGAAATGCTTCGCCCTAGTGGTTTCCTGACATATGGGACCCACGACATTGTCAGCTTATATAGTCAATAGACAAGAGAACAACACAAGATCGGCTGACACCTGGGACGTAGCTACTCGAGCAGTATTTTTTTGTTATTGTTGACACGGAGCCCGGTTTCAACTTGGCCGTGGCCCGTCTAGCCCAGGCTTATATTTTACGTTCACCACATGACTAGCCCAGCTATTTTTTCTTTGTGAAAATGAGCCCAATTTATTTTTTTCGAAGAAAACCCAATCTAGGCCTAGTTATTTTTCTAGGCCTTGATGGGCTACAACTCTTTCAACACGGCTCCAAATCTTGAAAGTAATATGAAATGGGCTGTAAATATAAAAAAACAGACAATGGCAATTACTTTATAATTTCTAAAAAAATCGCATTTTTAGATGCCAATTTCACTGGGCTTTAACCTAATTTAAATATATCTCCAAATTACTTTAAATCTGGCTCGACATTTCGTTAGTAAAAATAGTTTGGACCCCAATGAAATACGTGAAATTTTGTTTCAATTTTTAACCCTCGCCCTAGCCAACAAAAAAAGATGGACTACAATAAATTGCATAAGAAGTTGCAATGAGCTGTAAATTATTGAAAAATAGGTAATGGTCTGACTTGTGGGCTTGTTAAGTTGATACGTGTGCAAGATTTTTTTACTTATTATATATGTTAGCAAACGATTCTAGTAGATGTAATCGTTGGATGTCAATCCAATGGCCGTCATGCTTCTTCAATCTCTAATCTTCTTGCTCCAGCCGCCAAATCCAGCAACGGTGGGACCGCCTGCTCCCGTCCCGTGGCCGGCTGTGCAGCCGCGCAGGCCTCACCGCCCCCTACTACTCCCACCGCTGGCCAGGCCATCCCTCTACTCACCCACATCCCTCCATAGATGTGGCTTCGCCACCTCCAAGTCATTCCCTTCCTGGGTCTCGCGGCTGTCCATCGCGCTGGTGTTCTCGGCACGGCGTGGTCAACGTTGTAAAAAAGACAACATTAGAAGAGGGATGTACATGGAGAGGCTGACAGTTGGGACCCACATGGTCCATGGCCACATGCAAGAAAGTACCTCCTTATTATGCCAAAAAGAATGAATCCTCCCAATGACAGCTGGGACCCACCAGCTATATCTTGGCACGGAAGGAAGTGCGTCCTTATTAAGCGGAAAATAACGAGTACTCCCCATGACAGCTGGGGCCCACCAGATTTGGAGGCTGACTTGTGGCTCTACTAAGTTGACGCGTACGGAGGGTGTTGTCAACTTAGTCGACAAACAATTCTATCACCAGTGGCTGTTGGATTGTTAACATCCAATGGTCGTCCTGCTTCTTCAACCGCTGATTTTCTTGCTCCAGCCATCCAAACCACTGCGTGCTCCTGCCTCCCGTCGTCGGCTGTGCTACCGCAGAGGCCTCACCACCCCCTACTACTCCCATCGCTGGCCAGGCCATCCCTCTACTCACCCAGACCCCCTGTTATTCTGCGGCGACGGCAGCCTCATACCGTAGCCGAACCAGTCAACCCTTGTACTCCTCTCTGTGTGGGCATCCACTACCGCGTCTTCCCCGGCTCTCCATCATCCCCTTCCTAGGCCTTGCTGTCGTCCACCGCCTTGGTACTCTTGGCGCAGTGTGGCCAATGTGGTGAAGGAACGACTTCCATCGGAAGAGTACTGTACGTGGAGAGGCTGACAGCTAAGTCCATGGCTGCAGCAAGGAAGTGCAACCATATTACGTGTAAAATAATGATTCCTCCACCTGACAGCAGGGACCCACCAGCTATATCTTCGAACACAAGGAAGTGCCTCCTTATCCTCCCTGACAGTTGGGACCCACCTGGTCGATGCGTACATAGCGTTGCCAATCTGGTCACGAACGTGTATGTACATACTAGTTGATCGGTCTGTCTGCAGGCTGCAACGATGAACCGTGGCCGAGTAAGGAAGGGCACGTGTCATAGTAGAGGCGCGGACATAGCATGTCATGCAGTCCCATCAATATCGTGTACATGTACGTACAACCAGGGTGCAAGAAAGTAAATATGGCCATGTACGTACATACGGGCGGGGTCTCGAACGCCTACTCGCGCATATGTATGGCCAGGGCTTGTGTACATGGAGAGGCAGCGGAGAGCAGCGACGGCGTCCTGTTCATGGCAGCAAACTGGCTAGGTCGGAATGTAGAAACTGCGTCGATGTGTTCATCAGGAGGCAACGAAATGCGTCGTGTTCATCGGGGGCCAACCGGCTTGGGCGGAACAGCCGAAGCAAGGCCTGGCGTACCGCAGAATGGAGGAAACGGCCTTGTGTTCAATCTCCTATGGTCGAAACAGGATCCTGTTCATCGGGAGGGGTCTAGCGTACCGCAAAACAGAGGTAGAAGACTTCTCTTTGACCTCCTACGATCGAAACGGGGTCCTGTTGATCGGGATGGGTGTGGCATACCGCAAAATAGAGGAAACGGGCTTCTCTTCGACCTCCTACGGTCGAAACGGGGGTCCTGCTCATTGGGAGGGGTGTGGTGTACAACAAAATGGGACTCCACGGGCTACAGTTCATTCACTGTCTACTTCCCTGCTCTAGCCTCCATGGGCTATTGTTCATCCACCGTCGACCTCCTCCGGCCTCCACCTACGACTTTTCATCCACGGCGTCTCCCTCCTGCCTCCACCAACCACTGTTCATCTAGCCTCCACCACTCCTCCACCGACTACTCTTCAACCGCTCCTCCACCGACTACTGTTTATCCAGCCCTCCACCGGCTACTGTTCAACCAGCCCTCCACGGGGTCCTGTTCATCCACCCCAACCGGTTCGATCAGGGTCATGTTAATCTAGCGGCAACAGCCTCTACTACCACAGGGTCTTGTTCATCCAACCCCCACAGGGAACTGTTCATCAAACCCCCAACAACACTCACTGTTCATCAAGAGGCGGCATCTTCGACCGGCTTCAGTTAGCAGCAATAGCAAAGGAATCGCTCGATCGGGTTCAGTTAACAGCCACATCGATCGATCTCTCGGGTTCAGTAACGCGTAGCCTGCAGTGCAATTGCTCGGGTTTAGTAAGTGAGCGCCTCTATCGGATTCACTTAGAGCCCAATGCCTCACACCCATGCGCGTATGTGTATGAGAGAAATGCACAATCCCTCCATGTAGCGACCAGTCTCAAACAGTTCGATCTCTGTGCTTTAGTGTCATCTCTGGATCAGTAATGCTGACACGCACAATACTTGAAGGATTTATAAGAGAGTAGCAATCACACACTTATTACATTGAATGCCTCCAAAAGAGAACTTATTACAATAAATATGGCCTAAGGCCATCTAATAACGATAACAGCGGAAGGCTTGGAGGATAAGTGAGTCCATCAACTCAAATGGCATCACTGAGTATAGAACCATGACCTAAGGCACCTTACTCATCGTTTGAAAAGTCTGCAACATGAACGTTCCAGCCCGAAAATGTGTCAACACATGGAATATGTTGGCAATGTAACACATAGAGAGTAATGAACAGAAATATGCTATACTACATGCATATAGGGCTCGTGGAAAAGCTCTATGGTTACAGTTTTGCATAAAGCCAATTTTTCCCTACTACAAAGGAATAAATTTTATTTAACTATCATGGTGGTTGTTAAACATTAAGAAGATAGACATCCTCTCAATCCCAATTAAGCATCATCATTAAAAACCCAACAATATTAATTAAAGAAACATGATGAGATTCACATGATAATCCAAGTACTAGATACTCAAGATGTCCATAACCGGGGACACGACTAACCATGATTAGTTTATACACTCTGTAGAGGTTTGCGCACTTTTCCCCGCAAGACTCTATGTCCTCCATTAGATTTCTCGCACTACATGGTGTTTGAGAAACGGATGACCGAGACATAGTCTTTTAGAAGCGCTAGCACCTTACGACCGGGTAGACAGTTACACCTACTTTCCCCTACATCTGCTAGTCTATCACTATAAGAGTTCGCACGACTTAATAAACTATGCTAGAGCCCATAGTAGCTTGTGGCTGCACACGAAAGTTTCTAGCATGAATAATCTTATGATCCCTTTGAGCCTGGGTGGCGGTCCATAAAAAAAACAGGCAATCGCTGGAATACCCAGGTGCCTCAGTCCACCCAGATGTGTATTAAAGTTTCCACCTTAAATAAGCCATTAAATAACAATCTCACATCAGTCATGGAATACACTCACCCAATCCACGTCTACTAGCATAGCAGGGCATAATAAGTAAACATAGAGTAACACCCAAGGGTTTGATAATAAAACAGGTAATAGGTACTACCTCATCTACTTCCCGAAACCCACATATTAATCAGATCCTAATCATGCAATTGTTTGGGGATTGATCTAATGCAATAAAACTGGGTAGTAAAGAGGAATGATCAAAGTGTTACTTGCCTGGCTGATGATCCGTGAAACCTAGAGATTCAAAGTAGCAAGCGGCGCACTCCGGGTACACTATCGCAAACAAACAAACATACAACAAGTAATCAACTAATGCACGGGTAAAACTCAAATAGGAGAACTAACCAGAAAGTTCAACTTAAGAACTCTGGTTTGCAAAAAGAATCAAATCGAACGAAGAACCGAAACACAAACGGCAAAAGAAACAGGCTTCATTTACTAATCTGGACCTAGGTCAAATTTTACAGAAGCAAAAATTAGTTTGAGTTGGTTAAACATAAAGAGGGTTTCGGGACGAAACTCTAGGCGCTTGAATCACCTGATTCCGATAAACGAGTGAAAAGTTATACTAGAACGAAAATTGGATCAGAATTCGCGATCAGAAATAACCGCGGAAAGTCCAAAAAAAGGGAAAAACTGACAAACAGATTAACGAATGAACGTTTGTTAACTAAGATTAAACAGTGAACTCGTCCGTTAAAACGAATGAACGGCCGAACGATCGCTAAATAAATAAACCAAAAAAATCGATCTATTAAAAAACGAAACAAGGGTTTCTAAAAAAACCGGATCGGGTTTAAAAAAAATACCGGACCACGGCGGCGGCGGCGGCTATACCTCCGGCTCTGCTCCGGCGGGGCAACGGGACGGCGCGGGGT
>NC_041393.1:267488811-267564406 GCF_002162155.2 Triticum dicoccoides
CTGCTGCTGCGGCGGGGCGGGTCGGGTGGCGCGGTGGGGAAGGGTGGCGGCGACGGTATTTAAAGAGGGGGGTGGCTGCTTGGGGGAGGGGGCAAGGCGACGGGGAGGAGTCCGGCTCGGACTCCGTGTCCGGGTCGGCGGCGGCGGCGCGGGTGCGGGCCGGATTTTTTTTAAATAATTCCGTCGAAAAGAAAATAAATTCTAGATAAAAAAATAAAAATCTAAAAATGCCAAAACAAATTTTCACCATCTAAATAAAATATTTAGAACGAGATGAACATTTTCTTGGCCCTAAAATGCAGTTTTCAGAAACGTGCAATTTTTCCTAAATTCAAATAAAATAGCAAAACCTCCAAAATAAGTCTTATTTGATTTTTTTATTAAATCCTCAATATTTCTTTATTTTTTTGGGAAAGTCATTTTATTCCCTCTCTCATATTTTTTAATATAAATAATTGAAGATAAAATAAATAAAATCAAATGATCCTATTTTTCAAAATTTGAGAAAACCCAAATATGAAAATAACGAAATCCCCAACTCTCCCCGAGGGTCCTTGAGTTGCATAGAATTTCTAGGATCAAACCGAAAGCAAATAAAATATGATATGTATTGATGATCTAGTGTATAACATTCCAAATTGAAAATTTGGGATGTTACAAACCTACCCCCCTTAAGATGAATCTCGCCCTCGAGATTCGGGTTGGTTAGAAAATAGGTGAGGGTGGTCCTTCAGCAGATCTTCCTCTCGCTCCCAGGTGGCTTCATCCTCGGTGTGGTGGCTCCATTGAACTTTGCAAAACTTGATAACCTTGCTGCGGGTGACTCGGCTGGCATACTCGAGAATCTTGACTGGTTTCTCCTCATAGGTCAAATCACTATCCAACTGAATCGCTTCCAGCGGCACTGTATCTCTCAGCGGTATATCAGCCATCCCTGCGTGTCACTTCTTCAACTGGGAAACGTGGAACACATTGTGAACTCCTGACAATCCTTCGGGGAATTCCAACTTGTAGGCAACTTCTCCCATACGCTCCAAAATTTTGTATGGTCCCACAAAACGTGGTGCTAACTTTTCCTTAACTCCAAAGCGCTTAACTCCCCGAAGTGGAGATACACGAAGATAAACTCTATCTCCGACTTCGTAAACTGTCTCCTTGCGTTTAGAATCTGCGTAGCTCTTCCGCCTGGACTGGGCTACTTTGAGCCTATCGCGAATCAACTTCACCTTCTGTTTAGACTCCTTAATCAAATCCGGTCCAAACAACTAGAGGTCTCCAACTTCATCCCACAACAATGGGGTCCTGCACCTCCTTCCGTACAAGGCTTCGAAAGGGGCCATCTTCAAACTTGACTGATAACTATTATTGTAAGAGAACTCTGTATATGGGAAATTGTCGTCCCAACTAGATCCATAATCTAGCGCACAAGATCTCAGCATATCCTCCAAAATCTGATTGACTCTCTCGGTCTGTCCATCTGTCTGTGGGTGAAAAGCTGTACTGAACTCTAGCCTGGTACCCATAGTTTCCTGCAACTGATTCCAGAACTTTGAGGTAAACTGGGTTACTCTATCTGATACAATGCTCCTCGGAACTCCATGCAGACATATGATCCTGGTCATGTATATCTTTGCCAACTTAGCACTGGTGTAAGTGGTCTTCACTGGGATGAAATGAGCTACCTTCGTCAAACGATCGACAACAACCCAAATTGAGTCGTAGCCTGAACGAGTCCTGGGAAATCCCGTGATAAAATCCATGCCTAACTTATCCCACTTCCATTCGGGTATTGGCAATGGCTGTAACAATCCTGCTGGCTTTTGATGCTCTGCCTTCACTCTCTGACAGACATCACATACTGCTACATACTCCGCAATATCCTTCTTCATTCCGGTCCACCAGAAAGTATCCTTCAAATCCAAATACATCTTGGTATTTCCTGGGTGAATCGAGTACGGTGAATCATGGGCCTCTTGCAGAATCAACTTCCTGATCTCCGGATCATTAGGCACATAAACGCGGTCCTCAAACCATAAGGTATCGTGCTCATCCTCACGAAATCCTTTAGCTTTCCCTTTGCTCATCTTCTCCTTTATAGAGGCAATCTCCTTGTCGGTCTTCTGAGCTTCTCTGATCTTATCCATCAAAGTAGACTGAATCTCCAATGCTGCAATGTAGCCTCTCGGAACTATCTCCAGACATAGCTCACGAAGATCCTCGGCTAACTCCTTTGGTAATCTTCCGGTCATGAGTGTGTTTACATGGCTCTTACGGCTCAACGCATCGGCTACTACGTTAGCCTTTTCGGGGTGATAATGCAATCTCTTGTCATAATCCTTGATGAGCTCCAACCATCTCCTTTGCCTGAGATTCATCTCCTTCTGCGTGAAAATGTACTTCAAACTCTTGTGATCCGTGTAGACCTCACAATGGTTTCCGATGAGAAAATGTCTCCATGTCTTCAATGCATGCACTACGGCTGCTAACTCCAAATCATGTGTAGCATAATTCAACTCATGGGGCTTAAGTTGTCGTGAAGCATACGAAACAACTCTTCCCTTCTGCATAAGCACTGCTCCAAGTACTCGATGTGAAGCGTCACAATACACCTCATAATCCTTGTGCTAATCTGGCAAAATCAACACTGGCGATGTAACCAAATGTTTCTTCAACTCCTGGAAACTGGCCTAACATTCCTCAGTCCATTTGAACTTGGTATCCTTCTTTAACAACTCCGTCATGGGCTTCACAATCTTTGAGAAATTCTCAATGAATCTCCTGTAGTATCTTGCCAGTCCAAGAAAACTCCGGAACTCTCCAACTGTCGTTGGTGCTACCCAATTTGTCACAGTGACAACCTTGGTGGGATCTACTGCTATTCCTTCTCCGGATATAATATGTCCGAGGAATCCAACTTCTTTCAACCAAAACTCACATTTGCGGAACTTAGCATATAACTGATGTTCTCTAAGCTTCTCTAGTACCAAACGCATATGCTCCTTATGCTCTTCTTCATTCTTCGAGTAGAGCAAAATATCATCAATGAACACCACGACGAACTTATCCAGAAACTCCATAAATACCTTGTTCATCATGTTCATGAAATAGGCAGGTGCATTAGTCAGACCAAATGACATAACGATATATTCATATAGCCCATACCTGGTGGTAAAAGCCGTCTTAGGTATATCCTGCTCTCAAATCTTCAACTGATGGTATCTCAATCGCAAATCGATCTTGGAAAATACTTTAACTCCTTGCAATTGGTCAAACAAATCATTGATCATCGCAACGGGTACTTGTTCTTGATTGTTACTTCATTCAGTCCTCGTAATCAACAACCATCCTCAACGATCCATCCTTCTTTTCCACTAGAAGTACTGGGGATCCCCAAGGTGAAGAACTTGGGCGAATATAGCCTTTATCCAGTAACTCCTTAATTTGCTTCTTAATTTCCTCCAAATCTTGTGCGGGCATCTGGTACGGCCTCTTAGATATCGGCCCTGTGCCTGGCAAAAGCTCAATCAAAAACTCAATGTCTCTATCTGGTGGCATGCCTGGCAACTCCTCTGGAAATACATCAGGGAAATCCTTCACCACTGGTACTTCCTCCTGCACAACTCCTGATAAGGAATTTACTTGTGTCCTCTTCGACTCATGTCTTGATACATACTTGATCCTTCTCCCTTCCAGGGTGGTAAGCAAAATCGACTTACTGGTGCAATCGATGTTTCCTCCGTACATCGATAGCCAATCCATACCCAGAATTACATCCAAACCTTGCGATTCCAAAATGATCAAATCCGAGGGGAAAACATGCCTACCTATACTCAATGGCACTTGAAAACATCCTCGACTGGCCATATACTCTGCTCCTGGTGAGCTTACTAACATAGGTGTTCTAAGAACTTTGGTGGGAAGTTTATACTTATCCACAAATCCCCTTGATATGTATGAATGGGATGCACCAGTATCAAAAAGAATGATTGCAGTAAATGACTTAACCAAAAACTTACCTATTACTACATCTGGTTGGGCTTCAACCTCCTCCACGTTAACGTGGTTCACCTGTCCCCTATTGAAAGGGTTTGATTTCATCCCAAAGCTTCCGTTGCCATTTCCATTTTGGGTTTCAAGACATTCATTGGCATAATGTCCAGTCTTCTGGCACTTATAGCAAGTGACTTGGCTCAGGTCTCTCTTGGCTGGGGTTGACGGGTTGGTACGGTTCTGGCCGTTGCTTCCTCCATTCCTGTTACCATTCTTGGGGCCATTATGATTGTGCGAACTACCTCCTCCATGGGTATGCTGGAAATGTCCTCCTGATTTCGGGGTAAAACATGGCTTCTGCTGAGCTCCAGAATTGTACTTCCCTTGTCCATACTTCCTCTTGTGGTTCTCAATCTTCTGCTGCTTCCCTTCAAGCATGAGAGCTCTATCTACCAATTCTTGTTAGTTGTTGAAAGTTGCTACCATCAACTGCATGCTCAACTCATCATTCAGTCCTTCCAGAAACTTCTCCTGCTTAGCTGCATCTGTAGCAACGTCATCTGGGGCATAACGTGCTAATTTACTAAAGTCATCCACATACTGGCCAACTGTCCGTCCTCCTTGGCGCAAGTTGCAAAACTCACGCTTCTTCATGGCCATAGCTCCTGCTGAAACATGGGCAGTACAGAAAGCCTGCTGAAGTTGGTCCCATGTGACAATGTCGATAGGATAAGTGGCTGTGAAATTCTCCCACCATGATGTTGCGGGTCCTTCAAGCTGATGTGCGGCAAAATGCACCCTCTTCGCATCTGTGCATCCTGCAGTGGTCAACTCCCTTGCTGTCTTGCGGAGCCAATCATCTGCAACAATCGGCTCGGTGCTACTGGAGAACACCGGCGGATTCAGCCTAAGAAAACGGGTTAAGTGATCAACAGGTGGTGGTGGTGGTGGGTTGTTGTTGTTGTTGTTCCCCTGATTTTGATTCTGGACTAGCAACTGCATCAACACATTCTGCTGCTGGATCAACTGAGTGAGCTCCGGTGGGAAAGCAAATCCATTGTCACATCTTGGAGGCATCTGAGGGTTTAGAAAAGATGAGAATATAGAATAGAATGAGGTCTAGAGAGAAAACACTACCCATATGCACATGAGACCAAATGCAAACAAAATCACTTCACTCAATGAAACAAGGGCATACAACGGTCTAACTATCGTTATATAAGTGCTCGGACTATACTAAATACATGGGAGAATACTATTACTGTTATGGTGGTCGACTAGAAAAACTGCTCCAATGAAGACTCCATGATATCTGCTCCAGCTTCATCAACATAGTCATCATCGCTATCGTCTGGGTCCGAGTCGGTGTCGTCGATGATGATGTAGTTCTTTTGGACAAGTGCAATCATCTTCTCCTCCAGTTGCGGGAAATCCCATCAACACTTTTAGCTTCTTCTCCAGATCATCATTCTTCTCCACTAGTGTTGCTATTTCCTCCTCATATCCATCGCGTGTAGTCTTGAGTTCTTCCTCCAGCTCTGTGATCTTGATCATGGCCTTCTTTAGGTCTATCATGCCTGCGCACATCTGGTTCTCCTAGCGTCGAATGTGCTAGTTTAACTCCTAGATGAAAGCTGCAATTGATCTATCCTTCCTGGTGCTGATCATCTCCCATTGCTCATCTCGGCGCTCACAAATCTGGTAGATAGTATCCTTGAGATCCTTGTGGTAAACTTCTCCAATACGTCCCATTGTGATGTGGGCTGCCATGCTCTTTCCTAGACTCCAGGTTGGTGCATCAAAGGAAAACTCTATGGGCTCAATGACGGGCATGAACATCCTTCCTGGAACTTCAACTTGAATCATCCAGCGCTCCTCTTCAGGTAAAGTGGCTTTGTAGGTCCTGATGAAGCTTGGTACTCCGATGTTCAGGTATCTAGTGACTTCCTTCAAGTGACGTCCAAAGGGTGTATCTTCATCCGGTTGTGTGAACTTGTTCCTTGCATCCGCCATCCTAAAGAATAGAAAAAATGAGGAGTCACAAATGAGAAGAGTGAGTAGTGATCTAGGGCTTTTAGCTTAGAGGTCGTGTCCTACAGTCAGCGTGTGCTCTGATACCATCTTGTAGTGACCAGACCTCAAACAGTCCGATCTCTGTGCTTTAGTGTCATCCCTGGATCAGTAATGCTGACACGCACAACACTTGAAGGATTTATAACAGAGTAGCAATCACACACTTATTACATCGAATGCCTCCAAAAGAGAACTAATTACAATAAATATGGCTTAAGGCCATCTAATAACAATAACAGCGGAAGGCTTGGAAGATAAGTGAGTCCAGCAACTCCAACGACATCACTAAGTATAGAACCACGACCTAAGGCACCTTACTCGTCGTCTGAAAAGTCTGCAACATGAACGTTGCAGCCCAAAAACGGGTCAGCACATGGAATATGCTGGCAATGTAACATATTGAGAGTAATGAACAGAAATATGCTATACTATATGCATATAGGGCTGGTGGAAAAGCTCTATGGTTACAGTTTTGCATAAAGCCAATTTTTCCCTACTACAAAGGAATAAATTTTATTTAACTATCATGGTGGTTGTTAAACATTGAGAAGATAGACATCCTCTCGATCCCAATTAAGCATCATCATTAAAAACCCAACAATATTAATTAAAGTAACATGATGAGATTCACATGATAATCCAAGTACTAGATACTCAAGATGTCCATAAACGGGGACACGACTAAATATGATTAGTATATACACTCTGCAGAGGTTTGCGCACTTTTCCCCACAAGACTCGATCTCCTCCATTAGATTTCTCGCAATGAATGGTGTTTGAGAAACGGATGACCGAGACATAGTCTTTCAGAAGCACTAGCACCTTATGATCGGGTAGACAGTTACACCTACTTTCCCCTACATCTGCTAGTCTACCACTGTAAGAGTTCGCACGACTTAATCAACTATGCTAGAGCGCATAGTAGCTTGTGGCTGCACACAGAAGTTTCTAGCATGAATAATCTTATGATCCCTTTGAGCCTGGGTGGCGGTCCATAAAGAAAACAGGCAATCGCTGGAATACCCAGGTGCCTCAATCCACCCAGATGTGTATTAAAGTTTCCACCTTAAATAAACCATTAAATAACAATCTCACATCCATCATGGAATACACTCACCCAATCCACGTCTACTAGCATAGCATGGCATAATAAGCAAACGTAGAGTAACACCCAAGGGTTTGATAATAAAACAGGTAATAGGTACTACCTCATCTACTTCCGAAAACCCACATATTAATCAGATCCTAATCGTGCAATTGTTTGGGGATTGAGCTAATGCAATAAAACTGGGTAGTAAAGAGGTATGATCAAAGTGTTACTTGCCTTGCTGATGATCCGTGAAACCTAGAGATTCGAAGTAGCAAGCGGCGCACTCCGGGTACTCTACCGCAAACAAACAAACAAACATACAATAAGTACTCAACTAATGGACGGGTAAAAGTCAAAAAAAGAGCTAACCAGAAAGTTCAACTTAAGAACTCTGGTTTGCAAAAAGAATCAAATCGAACGAAGGACCGAAACACAAACGGCAAAAAGAAACGGGCTTCGTTTACTAATCTGGACCTAATTCAAATTTTAAAGAAGCAAAAACTTGTTTGAGTTGGTTAAACGGAAAGAGGGTTTCGAGACGAAACTCTAGGCGCTTGAATCGCCTGATTCCGATAAACGAGCTAAAAGTTATACTAGAACGAAAATCGGATCAGAAATCACGGTCAGAAATAACCATGGATAATCTAAAAAAAAGAAAAGCTGACGAACAGATTAACGAACGAACGTTCGTTAACTGAGACTAAATAGTGAACTCGTCCGTTAAAACAAACGAACGGGCGAACGATCGCTAAATAAATAAACCGGAAAAACCGATCTATTAAAAAAACAAAACTAGGGTTTCCAAAAAACGGATCATTTTTTTTAAAAATGGACCACGTCAGCGGTGGCGGCAGCGACTCGACGACGGCGGCGGCGGCGGGGCAGGTCGGGTGGCGGGTTGGGGAGGGGTGGCGGCGGCGGTATTTAAAGAGGGGGTGGCGGCTTGGGGGAGGAGGCAAGGCGGCGGGGAGGAGTCCGGGTCGGACTCCGTGTCCAGGTCGGCGGCGGCGGCACACGGCGCGGATGCGGCGGTGCGGGTGCGGGCCGGCCTGGCTCGGATGGGCCTTTGGCCCAGTCGGGCGCGGGATTTTTTTTAAATAATTCCGCCGAACAGAAAATAAATTCTAGATAAAAAAATAAAAATCTAAAAATGCCAATACAAATTTTTGCCGTCTAAATAAAATATTTGGAACGAGATGAACATTTTCTTGGCCCTAAAATGCAGTTTTGAAAAACGTGCAATTTTTGCTAAATTCAAATAAAATAGCAAAAACTCCAAAATAAATCTTATTTGATTTTTTATTAAATCCTCAATAATTCTTTAATTTTTTGGGTAAGTCATTTTATTCCCTCTCTCATATTTTTTAATAGAAATAATTGAAGATAAAATAAATCAAATCAAATGATCCTATTTTCAAAATTTGAGAAAACCCAAATATGAAAATAACGAAATCCCCAACTCTCTCCGAGGGTCCTTGAGTTGCGTAGAATTTCTAGGATCAAACCGAAAGCAAATAAAATATGATATGCATTGATTATCTAGTGTATAACATTCCAAATTGAAAATTTGGGATGTTACAGTCCGTGCATTGCTCGGCCCCGACCTCCCACCGTAACTGGGAACTCCCCTATATTTTCCTCGCCCTCACTTCTACCACAGTTTTTTCCGTCATGGACAGCCCAAAGAAAGTCATGCAGCTGCGTCTTCGGCCCGCCTAGGATGAAAAGCCCATTTTCTGTCATGATTTTTGTCATAGAAGTAGGATCCCACCACATCTACGATGATACCGGGTTTTGTCACAATTATCGTCATTGAAATGTCATAAGCATGACAGAATAAAATTCGTTCGGCCCAAAATGTCATGGATGTGTCTTTTTTTGTAGTGATTATAGACTGTGCTTATCTATGTGTTTGATACTTAGTGTTAAGAATTACCTGTTTGCCTGAACTTAAATAGCTACTTAAGCACGTAGATAGCTAGTCATATGTACTTCTAGGGTGCAGCAGAATTCACGTGTAATTTACGTTCTGATACACTGTTTGTTTAAATGGTTTGCTGTTATCACTTGTAGCACTAGTAATGTTTTTTTGCATGTTCATAGATAGACAACTCTCAGGTTTATATAAGGGCCACCGTCTTTTTAACTTATATATATATATATATATATATATATGTATTGTGTGTGTGTGTGTGACGCCCCCGATTCAATCGTACACTAATCATACACGCAAATGTGTACGATCAAGATCAGGCACTCACGGGAAGATATCACAACACAACCCTAGACACAAATAAAATAATACAAACTTCATATTACAAGCCAGGGGCCTCGAGGGCTCGAATACATAAGCTAGATACACAAGGGAGTCAGCGGAAGCAACAATATCTGAGTACAGGCATAAGTTAAACAAGTTTTGCCTTAAGAAGGCTAGCACAAACATCAACGATCAAAGAGGCAAGGCCTCCTGCCTAGGACCTCCTAACTACTCCTGGTCATCGGCGGTCTCCATGTAATAGTAGGCACCCTCTGGGTAGTAGCAGTAGTTAGCGGGGTTGGCATCATCTGGCTCCTGGGGGCCACCATCTGGATGCATCAACCGGAAAGAAGAAGGGGGAAAAGGGGTAGAAAAGCAACCATGAGTACTCATCCAAAGTACTCGCAAGCATCAGATCTATGCTAAGTATGCATTGGTATCAACTAGAAGGTTTGTATCTGTGGACTGAACTGCAGAATGCCAGAATAGAGGGGGAAGGCCTAGCCTATCGAAGACTAGCATCTTCAAGCAGCTCCAAGCATCTTGCAGCATGTAGGAGAGTAAAGAATAGCAGATTAATTAACAAGCATGTTGTAACATTAAGGCCCAGAGATCCTTCCTCGACTCCCTGCGAGAAAGCAATCCCGGAGCCAACAAATCCATCACATATCAAGTATCCATTTCTAGTTGTATAAGATCAGGATACAAGTCTGAACGTCCATTACCGTGGACACAGTATTCGAATATACATCTTCCCTGCAAGGGTGCACCATGTTACACAACACGCTCGATCACTCTGGTCGGACACACCTCGGAAGATCACCACGTCGCAACCCTACCTAGGCTCAGTAGAGAGGTCCCTGCCGGGTCGTTGTGCGCAAGGGGATACCAGCACCACCCGTGAAGTGGATGGCATGATCCGGCCCGGCCACAATGCTGAACTGGACGTCTGACAAAGCTTCGGTTGATACTGCGACGTCGAGGCCCATAACTATTCTCGCGTGATGGTTAGTGCGTAAAGGCCAGAGGCCAACTCAGAACAAATACCCAAACTTGTTATTGCAGTATTAAAAGAAGTGATGGCTCTCAGGACAAGTCTGGAGCTATCAACCCCTCCGGGTGATATCGCTAAACAGCCAGCCGCCACTATCACATCACATGGGTGCTCTCCGGGCCCGCCCGACTTTCACAACGGTCTCAAGTGAAGTCAAGGTAACTGTGTGTCCAGACATCAAGGGGAAAACCCGAGGAATCACCCCCAGTGGATTCCACTCGATGTAATCATCAAGGTGAAAATAAGAGGAACCACCCTCGAGGTTCACACTTGAGGTGTTGCACGACAGAGCCGTATCAGGAATGGTGAAGGAGGAACCACCCTCGATGACCACGACCGAATAGCTACATGATAACCCACAAGTGTAGGGGATAATTCTAGCCTCTTTCGATAAGTAAGAGTGTCGAACCCAACGTGGAGCTAAATGTAGAACAAATATCCTCTCAAGTCCTATCTGCCACTGATACGACTCTACACACGCTTAGTGTTCACTTTACCTAGAACAAGTATGAAACTGGAAGTGCTTTGTAGGTGTTGTTGGATAGCTCTGCAAGATAATAAAGAGCACGTAAATAAAAAGTAGGGGATGTTTAGATAAAGAAGCAATCAAGTAAATATAGTGAGTGTGGACAAGTGGTGGTAGGAGTTGTGAAATTGTCCCTAAGGAATTGACTACGTTACTAGACCGGTAATCACTATTGCAATTTTATTTGAGGGAGAGGCATAAGCTAACATACTTTCTCTTCTTGGATCATATGCACTTATGATTGGAACTCTAGCAAGCATCCAAAACTACTAAAGATCATTAAGGTAAAACCCAACCATAGCATTAAAGTATCAAGTCCCCTTTATCTCATACGCAAACAACCTACTTACTCGGGTCTGTGCTTCTGTCACTCATGCTACCCACCATAAGCAAATCATGAACATATTGCAAACCCTACAGCGGGAAACCCTCACGCTTGCGCGACACGGAGGGCACAATAGGATAACACCAATAATAAAACATGCAATTCAAACCAAGCATAGCAATTCATCAATCACTAGTAGGACAACGAAAATCTACTCAGACATCATAGGTTGGTAACACATCATTGGATAATAATATGAAGCATAAAGCACCATGTTCAAGTAGAGGGTACAGCGGGTTGCGGGAGAGTGGACCGCTGAATATAGATGGGGGCAGGTGATGGAGACGTTGGTGAAGATGATGAAGGTGTTGGTGAAGATCGCGGTGATGATGATGGCCCCCGACGGCGTTCCGGTGCCACTGGAAGCAAGGGGGAGAGAGCCCCCCTTCTTATTCTTCCTTTACCTTCTCCCTAGATGGGAGAAGGGTTTCCCCTCTGGTCCTTGGCTCCCATGGCATGGGAGGGGCGAGAGCCCCTCCGAGATTGGATCTATCTCTCTGTCTCTCTCTGTTTCTGCGTTCTGGGATTCTGCCCTGGCACAGTTTCTTTTATATCCGAGGATCCGTAACTCCGATTGGATTGAAACCTTCGCCCAGATCTTTTCTCATAAAATTAGCTTTCTTGCAGAAAATAAGATCGTCAACCGCCTTACGGGGTGCCCACGAGAGTACAGGGCGCGCCTGCCTCCCTGGGCGCGCCCCCCTGTCTCGTGGCCCCCTCGGGCACCGTCTCGCGTTGATTTTACTTCCGAAAAATCATAAAATATTCCAAAATAATTCTCCGTCCATTTTTATCCCGTTTGGACTTCGTTTGATATGGGGTTTCTGCGAAACATAAAACATGCAACAAACAGGAACTGGCACTGGGCACTGGATCAATATGTTAGTCCCAAAAATAGTATAAAAAGTTGCCAAAAGTATATGAAAGTTGAATAATATTGGCATGGAACAATAAAAAATTTTAGATATGACAGAGACGTATCAACATCCCCAAGCTTAATTCCTGCTCATCCTTGAGTAGGTAAATGATAAAAATATAATTTTTGATGTGGAATGCTACCTAGCATAATCTTGATCATGTAATCTAATCATGGCATGAATATTAAGACAAGAGTGATTCAAAGCAATAGTCTATCATTTGACATAAAAACAATAATACTTAGGGCATCCCAACAAACAATCATGTCTTTCAAAATATTAATGTTTCCAGAACGTTATCCCTACAAAATCATATAGTCTTGTATGCTCCCTTTTCTTTTTTTTGAGGAACCAGGACAGTGGGAGAGGCTCCCACTGTCATATATATTAATAATTATAACAAATTACAAGGAGTAGTTACATCATGTACATGTCTCCCCCCATCTCACTTTGGAGAGGGGATAGAAAAGTTCTAAGGAGTACAATTAATCAGAGGGCAGGGAGTTTAAAAGTAAGAAGATGAATTCCTTCTTGGTGTCTTTAACCCTATATTGGAGGAGGCTAAACCCTTCTCTGAATCTGGCTAGCCAGGAGTGGTAGGAGGGGATGATATTTCTAAAAAGTTTGTTGTTCCTTTCCTTCCAAATGCTCCAGGATGCTTGAAGGATGATTTCCATGAACAAAGGCCAGCCCCAAATGATTTTAGCTTGTTCTAGCCAGGACAATCTAGTGGCCTCATCTCCAGGGTCTATCCCAAAGGTTGACCAGCAGCTTCTGCTAAAAGGGCATGTTAGGATCAAGTGATCAATGTCTTCTTCTTTTTGGCCACATAGTAAGCAGTTCAGGTTTGTGCCAATGTTATAGTGTCTTCTCTTTAACATGTTTCTGGTGTTTAATCTGTCTGACAACATAAGCCATCCAAAGACCTTTAGTTTAGCAGAGACTCTTGATTTCCATAGCCAGTGGTAAGTGTTATGGGCCTTCATATCCCTGAAGCAGAATTTGTAGTATTTGCTTGAAGAGAAGTCAGGTCCTTTCCAAGGGTAAGACCAAATATCCTTTGCATTTTGGTTGTTATCCAAAGTAATGTGAGCTACCAACCCTTGCATGTCTTGTACTTCCTGTAATGCTTGTGAGGATTGTGGTAGAAAGAATGCCTGTTCCAAAGATGTTATCGATAAGAATTCTTGGACTGAACAATCTTCATTTCTGACATAAGAAAATGCTCTAGGATGTGTATTAGAAAGAACTTCTTCCAACCACAGATCTTTCCACATGAGAACATTGTTTCCACAGTTCACTGTAACTTTGGAGATGCCTCTAAAAATAGGAGTAAGCTTGAGAATGTCCCTCCACCAGAATGAACCACATGGATCTGAGGCGTGTGGTATTTTGTTGGTATAGTATGTGGACCAGATCAGTTCTACCCAAGGTAGGTCTAGACGGTTGTAAAACTTATGTAAATACTTTAGAAGCAGAGCATCACTTTTCATTTTGAGGTTAATGATTCCAAGCCCTCCACTCTGCTTGGGTCTACAAACTCTGTCCCAGGCCGCCAAAGAGTTGCATTTTTCCCCCTATTCTATCTTCTTTGTCCATAGACATCTCCTTCTTAGTTTGTCTAGGAGCTCAAGGATTTTTGGAGGGAATCGTAGTGTGCAGAGTGCAAAAATAATGAGTAAGGTGATGACCGTGTTTAGAAGAGAGAGTTTGGATCCATATGACATCAGAGACAATGTAGAAGTGAGTCATCTTTCCATATTGCAGACAATGGGCATTAGGTCATGGACCGAAGGTTTTGAAGTACCAAGTGGTAATCCAAGGTATGTGAATGGCATCTTGCCAATTGTGCATCCAAAGATAGCGGCAAGATCTGTACTTAGGGCATCATCGCAGTTGATTGGAATCAAAGTGGATTTATGAAAGTTAATTTTGAGGCCAATGGAGGTTGCATAATCAGTGAGAATGTTTTTCATTGTATGAGCTTGATCATGGCAGGCCGGCATGATGATAATAGTGTCATCCGCGTATTGGATGACAGGGTAATCGTTTCGGTTTTGCCGAGGGAAAGGTAGATGGAGTAGACCATGTTTGAAGGCATCATTAATGGCTCCTTGCAGTAGATCAGCCGCAAGAACAAAATTTAGGGGAGAAAGTGGATCACCCTATCGAACCCCACTTTTGCAGATAAATTGTCTGCCCGGAATTCCATTCAATAGGACAGAAGATTTGCCAGAAGAGAACAAAGATTTGATCCAAGAAAGCCATTTGTGTTGAATCCCATGTGTTTCATTATTTCCAGCATTGCATCATGCTCAATGGTGTCAAATGCTTTAGCGAAATCCAGTTTAAGGAGCACAATCTTCTTTTTTGAGTTTTGGCACTGGTGTATGTACTCAAATGCCCAAGCAAGACAGTCCTGGATTGCTCTTCCTTTGATGAATCCATATTGATTCCTATGTATAATTTTCAGAATGAGCTTCTGCAGTCGATTAGCTAGTAGCTTCCTGATTACTTTGAGACAACAGTTAAGTAGAGTGATAGGTCTAAAGTCATTCACTGTAGCTGGGGAGGCAATTTTAGGGATCAAGGTGATGTAGCCTTCATTAATGCTTTCGAGGTTTAAGGTTCCAGCATGGAATTGATCACATAAATTGTAGAAGTCTTCCTTAATGATCTGCCAACATGACTTAAGAAATATTCCTGTGAAGCCATCTGGGCCTGGTGCTCTGTCTGCCGGCATTTCTTTAATGACATTGTCAATTTCCTCTCTGGAGAAAGGAGCTGTTAATTGATCTAGATCATTCCTCTTTTTTATAATGTTTGCAAGGTTAAACTTCATTTGGTATTCTCCTGAGGTTCCCAATCTCTGTTTGAAACTTTGGTAAATTAAAGCTTCTTTCCCAATATGATCTTCCACTGTTGCACCATTATCTAGTTGAAGAGAGGCAATATTGTTCCTTCTATACCTCTCAGAAGCCATGGCCTTGAAAAATTTTGGGTCTTCATCACCAAATTTTGCCCATCTGATAGTGCATCTCTTTCTCCAATATTGCTTTTGATACTCCAATAGTCTGAGTAAATGATTTTTGAGAATTCTTCTGAAGTTTCTCTCTTGGATTGTGAGATTTCTTTTGTTTTCCAGAGAGTCTAGGTTAGCCAGTGCTGAATTAGAGTTAGCAATAGCTGAAGCTAGCTTTGAAATATTTTTACTCCAATTTTTGAGCGCATATCTAAGTGTTTTAAGTTTCCTGGATATTATGGTGGCATAGTTATCTGAAGGTACATGTTTGTTCCAGGAGGCAGCAACTAAGTCCATAAAACCAGGATGTTGGATCCAATAAGACTCAAACCTGAAAAGGTTGCTTCTAGGTATATTTGTTTCAATGGAGATGACACATGGTATGTGGTCTGAAACTGGTTTAGCGAGAGGTTTTACAATGGTGTTTGGGTATGTAATAGTCCAGTTAGTTGAGGTGAAGAACCAATCCAATTGTTCAAGCAATGGATCTTCCTGCATGTTACTCCAAGTAAAAGTTCTGCCTTTGAGTGGGAGTTCAATCAGACCTTGTGTTCGAATGAAATTGTTGAAAGTGATCATATCATTAATGTTTCCACCAAGTTTATTTCGATTAGCAGGGCTACGGATGTAGTTGAAGTCCCCAACAAGGAGCCAATCTTCATTAGAGGGAATATTAAGATTAAGTAGCCAGCTAGTATAGTCAATCCTGGAATCACCTTGACAGGGGCCATATATATTTACTAAAGTCCACATTTGGGCAGATTGGGTGGATTGAAATTTAGTGACAAGAGCAAATTCTTCTTCAATTAGAATCATGCCAGTAAAGATAGCACTATTCCATAAGGTTAAAATACCACCAGAGGCCCCTCTCGAAGGGATAAAAGCGAATTTGTCAAAGCGTTTAGGGCAACAAGATTTAATATAGGAATTATCAAAAGCAGTTTTCTTGGTTTCTTGTAGACAAATAACCGAGCAACCACTAGTAGCAATAGCATTGGATAAAACCAAAAGCTTGGGGTCCGAGTTCATTCCCCGGATGTTCCAACATAACACATTCCAGTTCGATAACATAGATATAAACGAAAGGAAATAAAGTTGTGACTAGGAGGAAGTTGACGAAGAGCCAGCCCCCGTATCTGCCATAAGCAGATCTTCAATAATTTCTTTAGGTGGGACAGCACACTGGTGAACAGCGATATGCTGGATTTGCTCAATTGTCATGGGGGTGGGAGTTCATCATCTGCAGGCTGATCGTCAGAGATCTCAGAGATGACTACAACAGATACAGCATTGGGAATGACCCTGGGTTTCACTTTGGAGATCTTGGTCCTGCTGTCAGTAAGAGGGGGCACCTTGAAACCATCATACTTATTGGAATGGGCACTTCTACGCACACTGGTTACCGAGAGCGGAGCTTTATTCTTACCACGCTTATTGCTTGCACCCACCCTAGAAGATCCAGCCTGAATTTCAGAGATATCCACTTGCAAAACTTCCTGGTCAGTAGGAGTTTCAGAGATTTCCATAGCCTGATCACCAGCACTAAAACCCATATCTTGAGTGTCATCAGAAAGAATCTGCATCTCCTCAGAAGCCAAGGACCAAACATTGATAGTAGTGGTCACTGAACCATCTTCCTCACCCTGAGTAATGTAGGAAGAAACTTGAACAGCACCATTATATTCAGACAGTGACAGGGTGATATCCAGTTTGGTTGGCCTCATGCCATAGCCATGGGCCCAAGGGCCAATAGTAGCAAGGGAGGGCATGATGGAGCTTGAGAGGAAATTAGTGATGGGCACATATGACAGGGGCTCAGCAATTAGCAAACCATTCAGGAACTCATTGTCAGCTTGGAACTGAATGTTCATACCAGCATTGGTGACAGAGACATGGATCTGAATTCTTGGTATCTGAGCGTCAGATGTAGGGGCCATCAGCTCATTATTCACCACAGGAGGAGCCACCACAGCAGAGTGAAGAGATCCATTCCTCTGGAGGACCTGCAGAACAGAGGCTGGTACTAACACCAGAGCATCACAGTCAGAGTTTGTAGTGGAGGTGCTGTGAGAAATTGAGTCATTCCAAGCTGCAAAAGGGCTGTCTTGCAGATTGTTAGCTGGAAGAATTCAATCCTGAACTTGCAGACCCTCATTGGCCAGCCACTCCTGGTAATTATAAAGGACAGGTGGAGCAGGTGGAGGAGGTGCAGGCCATTCTCCCCATTGGGGTGTATCTCAATATCTTCCTGGGCTGCAACATTCTCACCCACATCCTCTGCAACATTGTTTCCAGCACCCTGTTGGGCCATCCAATTATTAAGCTGCATCTGATACAGTTGCTCAGCATTGAGGCCATCACCATAGAGAGGGTGTGGTATCCCATCTGCAGGTGGTGGGTCTTCGCCAGCCGGAGGAACTTCTAGCAAATGAGCATTCCAATCTGAACTGCGCAGCATTGTAACACAAACTGTCCAGCAATGACGATTGCCTCCAAGTTCGCGAATAACCAAGCTCTTTGGTACCAACCTAAGATGAATGACTTTAACTCTGAGCAGTACTAGTTTTCTATCTCCCCTTGGGTTATGCCAGTGCGTCAGACTACCGAAACCATCAACAGATCTATGTAGATAATGGTAGGTTTGGTAATCTTGAGGAAATCCAATGTAAAGAAGCCACACATCAGGACCATAAGTAGTGAGCCGCATGTTAAGTGCCTCATCATGCGGAACAAAAGAAACTACAGTATTCATCTCCCCTTCTTCCTCAGCATCAAGCTCAAAAGTATTACCCACAACATTATCACGCATCAGAGGACTAGCGAAACCGTAAATAGCAATGCCTAGTGGATGATCATCAATTTCAGTCGGAGCAAAGTTGGATTCATGCAGCAGACCGATAATCACTTGCCTCAGAGCAGCCTTCTGGTGGAACGGGACGTGGCGGTTCACCTCGGCAATGGCGAGGAAGTCGTGGTTGAGAGGAGGCACCGGATGGACCGCCATGTCGCTGCGAACGATCTGGTCGGCCGGCCCAAGCTCGATGGTCATCCCCGTCGGGATGTAGGGGACGACGTTGATAGGAAAGTTCGCCATTGTTGCCGGCGGAGAAGCTCTCGAGGCAGGCAAAGCAGAGGAAGTGGAATGTGGAAAGGTAGCAGGGATTGCCTTAGGCTTCCATATTAGTCTTTGCACCTCTTTCCCCCTCCAACAAGATTGCTCCAGGTGTCCAAATCGGCCGCAGTTGCTGCATCGGATGGTTGTAAAATCATTTGTTTTTTTATTGCGATCAGGGAAGGTAATCAATGAGTGTTGGCAAGTGGATATCTGCTTCTGATGTGACGTCGAGTTGATAGCACAGGGTGCGTCAGATTGTTTAGTAAGTGGTGCACCCTTAGGAATATCATCTTGACCATTATTTTGTCCCAAAAATATATCATCGCGAGAGGGAATCATCGTGGGGATTCCTTTGGGTTGCCACCAAAGATAGGTACTATCTGCCTTACCACAGTTATTAGGTAAGTGTCCTAATAGATGACAATGGTGGCAAAATAATTTGGAAGGGCAGAAATCCATGGAATGATCTTTAGAGGAGCAAATTAAGCAAGAGAAACCTTGATGGCCCAAGTTGAGCTGGTCACAGGGGGCCGGACTAGGTTAGACTCCAAATGTTTGTCTAGGTTGGGCTGGGTATCAACGGCCTAGATGGGACAAAACGGCCCAAGATGGCCCAGTTGGTTGTAGCTTGAGCATTTGTTGACTTTATTGAGAATAAAATCCGCAGATGGAACCGAGTCCAAGGCCCAAACTTTAGCAATATGCGAATCATCATATTCCGCCTTCCGAAAATCCATAATGTGCAGGAGAATAAATTTTGGAATAGACTCCCAATAAGAGGACCGGTAATTAATATCAATAAATGTCGATTGAGGCTCTTGATTGTGAGGCTTAATGACTGATTTGAAGTTGCCCAAACGGATAGAATTATTATCTTTGTCAAGCAATGAAATATCCGATTGAAAGCTACCAAAAATGACCTTTTCAGTATGAACCCGCGAATGATCCAATGGATAGCTTGGTTCATGGCCAACAACATTGCTTGACTGAGGAGGAAGAAAACCAAACTTTGCAAGCTCCTTGGCTGAATGATTATGTTGAAGATCCTCAGAAGACTGGAAAGTAAACCTTGTCTTGATAGCCAGGGGAGAACATGAAACCAACTCAGTAAGCTCATGGTCCGAATGCCAACTTTGATCGGAATAAGAATTAAACCATGCATTGTGCCTATAGAGATTGAAATGACAAACAAAATCTGGCCAGACCCGATCCTTAAGACCATACACAAAATGTCCAACTTTATTTGAAGCCACAGAAAAACGAAACTGCCGACCAGCAAGATGTTTGACATTGAAACCCGTGGATGATCCACCAATGCAACATTGGAGGGCAAGACCCACTGATGCGATCGAGAGAGGAAAGGAGGCAGAAGAAAAAGCCACCACTAGGAAGAATTCTCTTGCACCTCCGATGGGGGAGAAATGAACGGTAGAACCAAACCTTTTGCGCACCTGTGTCTCCACTGCTTGGCCAGGGGAGAAATCCCAATGTAGGAGCCCCTCCATTGGTGGAGATTAGAGATCGCCATTGTTGGTGGGGGAGGAGGGTGGGTGAGGTGGGAGAGGAGCCATCCTCGGCTCGAAGCTTTGGTCGTTTCCTGGCATTCCGCTCTAGGACGTTAGAGGTGGGTGACCTCGTCCTCAGGCGGGTGCTCTCCAGGGAGGGGCTGCACAAGCTGTCTCCCCATGATCCCTTTTCTTAACACGAGGTACCCCTCATGCCTATCCCGGTGTTAGCCAAGCAATTGTTTCATACTTTAGTATTCTCAAACTTTTTCAACTTTCACGCAATACATGAGCGTGAGCCATGGATATAGCACTATGGGTGGAATAGAATATGATGATGGAGGTTATGTGGAGAAGACAAAAAGGGAGAAAGTCTCACATCGACGCGGCTAATCAACGGGCTATGGAGATGCCCATCAATTGATTTCAATGCGAGGAGTAGGGATTGCCATGCAACGGATGCACTAGAGCTGTAAGTGTATGAAAGCTCAAACTGAAAACTAAGTGGGTGTGCATCAAATTGCTTGCTCATGAAGACCTAGGGCATTTGAGGAAGCCCATCGTTGGAATATACAAGCCAAGTTCTATAATGAAAATTCCCACTAGTATATGAAAGTGATAACATAGGAGACTCTCTATATGAAGAACATGGTGCTACTTTGAAGCACAAGTGTGGTAAAAGGATAGTACCATTGCCCGTTTTCTTTTTCTTTTTTTCTCTTTTTCTTTCTTTTTCTTTCTTTTTTATTTTTTTTTTTATTTTTTTTGGGCGGGCTTCTTTGGCCCCCTTTTTTTTATTTAGGCTTCTTTGGCCTCTTTTTTTTTCATGGGGCAATGCTCTATAATGATGATCATCACACTTTTATTTACTTACAACTCAATATTACAACTCGATACTAGAACAAAGATATGACTCTATATGAATGCTTCCGGCGGTGTACCGGGATGTGCAGTGATCTAGCGTAGCAATGACATCAAAAAAAGGACAAGCCATGAAAACATCATGCTAGCTATCTTACGATCATGCAAAGGAATATGACAATAAATGCTCAAGTCATCTATATGATGATGATGGAAGTTGCATGGCAATATATCTCAGAATGGCTATGGAAATGCCATGATAGGTAGGTATGGTGGCTGTTTTGAGGAAGATATAAGAAGGCTTATGTGTGATAGAGCGTATCATATCACGGGGTTTGGATGCACCGGCGAAGTTTGCACCAACTCTCGAGGTGAGAAAGGGCAATGCACGGTACCGAAGAGGCTAGCAATGATGGAAGGGTGAGAGTGTGTATAATCCATGGACTCAACATTAGTCATAAAGAACTCACATACTTATTGCAAAAATTTATTAGCCCTTGAAACAAAGTACTACACGCATACTCCTAGGGGGAGGTTGGTAGGAGTTAACCATCACGCGCCCCCGACCTTCACGCAAAGATAAACAATCAAAATACAATGCGCGCCAATTTGGTTACATAGTTAATAGACCATACATGCATGCTTCAGGAATCACAAACCTTAACACCAACATCCTTACTAAACACAACCATCTACTAGTACCTCCCACATATTATCATCTCTATATCGCAAAACTATTGCAAGGAATCAAACATATCATATTCAGCGATCTACAAGTTTATGTAGGATTTTATGACTAACCATGTGAATGACCAATTCCTGTCATCTATATAAATAGATATAAGTGAAGCAAGAGAGTTTAATTATTTCTACAAAAGATATGCCTACGCTCTAACAATTATAAGTGAAGCAAAAGAGCATTCTACAAATGGCGGTTTTCTATGTGAAGAGAAACAGGCAATCCAAACTTCAAATGATATAAGCAAAGCACATGAAGCATTCTATAAAGCCATACTCAAAAGATTTAAGTGAAGTGCAATGAGAATTCTATAAATAAACCAAGGGCTATCTCATAACAGCATGGTGCATAAAAGAAAAATGAAAACTAAATGCAAAAGACGCTCCAAGACTTGCACATATCGCATGAACGAAACGAATACGAAAACATATCGATACTTGTTGAAGAAAGAGGGGATGCCTTCTGGGGCATCCCCAAGCTTAGACGCTTGAGTCTACTTGAATATTTACTTGGGGTGCCTCAGGCATCCCCAAGCTTGAGCTCTTGCCTCTCTTCCTTTTCCTCATATCGAGACCTCCTCGATTAGACACTTCATCCACACAAAACTTCAACAGAAAACTAGGTAAGATCCTTTAGTATAATAAAGCAAATCACCACACTAAGTACTGTTGCAAACCAATTCATATTTTTTTTGCATTGTGTCTACTGTAATATAACTTTTTCTTGGCTTAATCCACTGATATAAATTGATAGTTTCATCAAAACAAGCAAACTATGCATCAAAAATAGAATGTGTCAAAAACAGAACAGTCTGTAGTAATCTGAACATTCACCATACTTCTGGTACTCCAAAACTTCTACCAAAATTAGGAAGAATAAAAAATTTGTACAACAAGACAGTGCAATAGGTATGAGAACCATTTGACGTTCCAGTTAAAAACGTAAAATCGCGCACTACAGCCAAAGTTTCTGTCCTGCACCGTACAAACCAACAAGCATTGTAAACATCCTAAAGGCAAACCTTGGCACATTATTTTTATAATACAATGGAATTGTACAAGGGGATAATTATTTTTGATGAAAAGTTTTTGCAATCAAGATTCACAAAGTTTCCGTGAGCATGAACAAAGTTCAAGGAGCTCTCCCACTTCAACAATGCTTGTCTCTCCCACTTTCACTTTCCTTTTTGAATAGTTTGGGTTCCCCTCTTTATTTTTTTTGTTTTTAGACTATATAAAAGCACTCAACAGAAATAAATGACTCACTAAAACTTCCGGGTTGTCTCCCTGACAGCGCTTTCTTTAAAGCCAAGCTAGGCATATAGTGCTCAAGTAATGGATCCACCCGGATCCCAAGGTATATCAAAGACAATTTTAATTAGCAATGATTTGTGATTTAGTAGTGAGCACAAAGTAACATATATCATCCAACAACGAAGTCTAACTCTCTTCCTATGCATCGGCATGTCATAAAAGAACAATTCATGCACACGTAGTAAAGGCCAATGCATAGTATAAACATTTTCTTGCAATTTTTTCATATTGGAAAGATAGAGAGGTGGAGATATAGTTCCTCTCTCATAATAATTGCAAGTAGGAGCAGAAAGCACACGCATATTATATATATCAAAATCATCATGTGTAGGAGTAAAAGGCAACCCATCAATACAATCCTTAATAAGCACAAACTACTTCGATATAGTGTAGTTGGGAGAATTCAAAAAGATAATAGGACTATCATGCGTGGGTGCAATAGCAACAATTTCATGTATAACATAAGGAACTATAGAAATTTAATCTCCATAAGCATCATTAATATTGGCATCTTGGCCACAAGCATAGCAAGCATCATCAAAAAGGGATATTTGAAGAGAATCAACGGGATCATAACAATGATTATAGCAATCATCCTTCGGTAAGCACGAAGGGGAATTAAACAATGTATGAGTTGAGGAGTTTCTCTCGTTAGAAGGTGAGCACGAGTAGCTAATCCGCTCTTCCTCCTTTTGTTCTTCGCTCTCCTCATCATCATTTTCATCCAATGAGCTCACAGTTTCATCAATTTCTTCTTCCATAACTTCCTACAAAATATTAGTCTCTTCTTGGATAGCGGAGAAGTCCTCAGTATATAGTTTAACATAGGCATTAGAAGCATAATTATCATAACAATATTCAAGTATGGCAAAAAATTCAGATTTATAGAGAGTAGAATCATACTTTTCAATCAAAGAAGCAATTTCATAAGCACCCTTAAAAGTAACAAATTCTTCAATTTGTTGAACACCATAGTAATTATAAACACCCTTAATATATGAAGATACGATCCCATTATCACTAGACAAGCATTGATAGGGAAGGTGTTTCTTAGGGTTCTCAGAACAACAAGTAAAATCATATAGTTCACATAAAGTCCAAGCATAGCATTGCAAATGATGAATTTGATCTAGTAAAAGTTTCCCTTTTTCAGATATACAGTGTCGCACATAACAAACATGCTCATCTAAAGATTTGCCCTCAACTAAGCTAGTGGGGGTTTCAGCACGAGCACAAAGGGATCGATGATGATCCAAGTAAAATGCTTCAGGAGTGTGATAGATTTTGAGTGGTTCTTCAACCATTGGTGTAGTAGGTACAACTAATTTTTTGGTATTTTGCGTTTCCTACCCATAACTAAAGATAGAAAACAACTAAGAACAGCAAATAAAAATTACTTAGTGATAAAGCAAACAAGCACACACGAGAATATTCACCCCACGCTATGACTCCCCGGCAACGGCGCCAGAAAAAGGTCTTGATAACCCACAAGTGTAGGGGATAATTGTAGCCTCTTTCGATAAGTAAGAGTGTCGAACCCAACGAGGAGCTAAAGGTAGAACAAATATTCTCCCAAGTCCTATCTGCCACTGATACGACTCTACGCACGCTTAGTGTTCGCTTTACCTAGAACAAGTATGAAACTAGAAGTGCTTTGTAGGTGTTGTTGGATAGCTTTGCAAGATAATAAAGAGCAAGTAAATAAAAAGTAGGAGCTGTTTAGATAAAGAAGCAATAAAGTAAATATAGCGAGTGTGGAAAAGTGGTGGTAGGAGTTGTGAAATTTTCCCTAAGGAATTGACTACGTTACTAGACCGGTAATCACTATTGCAATTTTATTTGAGGGAGAGGCATAAGCTAACATACTTTCTCTGCTTGGATCATATGCACTTATGATTGGAACTCTAGAAAGCATCCGCAACTACTAAAGATCATTAAGGTAAAACCCAACCATAGAATTAAAGTATCAAGTCCCCTTTATCCCATACGCAAACAACCTACTTACTCGGGTCTGTGCTTCTGTCACTCAAGCCACCCACCATAAGCAAATCATGAACATATTGAAAACCCTACAGCGGGAATCCCTCACGCTTGCGCGGCACGGAGGGCACAATAGGACAAGACCAATGATAAAACATGCAATTCAAACCAATCATAGCCATTCATTAATCACCGGTAGGACAACAAAAATCTACCTAGACATCATAGGATGGCAACACATCATTGGATAATAATATGAAGCATAAAGAACCATGTTCAAGTAGAAGGTATAGCGGGTTGCGGGAGAGTGGACCGATGGATATAGATGGGGGAAGGTGATGGAGATGTTTGTGAATATGATGGAGGTGTTGGTGAAGATCGTGGTGATGATGATGGCCGCTGGCGGCGTTCCGGCGCCACCGGAAGCAAGGGGGAGAGAGCCCCCCTTCTTCTTCTTATTTATTTACCTTCTCCGTAGATGGGAGAAGGGTTTCCCCTCTGGTCCTTGGCTCCCATGGCGTGGGAGGGGTGAGAGCCCCTCCGAGATTGGATCTATCTCTCTGTCTCTCTCTGTTTCTACATTCTGGGATTCTGCCGTGGCACCGTTTCTTTTATATCTGGAGATCCGTAACTCCGATTGGATTGAAACCTTCGCCCAGATCCTTCCTCATAAAATTAGCTTTCTTGAGACAAAATAAGAGCGTCAACAGCCTTATGGGGTGCCCAGGAGAGTCCAGGGCGCGCCTGCCTCCCTGGGGCGCCCACCTGTTCGTGGCCCCCTCGGGGACCATCTCGCGTTGATTTTACTTCCAAAAAATCATAAATATTCCAAAATAATTCTCCGTCCGTTTTTATCCCGTTTGGACTCCGTTTGATATGGGGTTTCTGTGAAACATAAAACATGCAACAACCAGGAACTGGCACTGGGCACTGGATCAATATGTTAGTCCCAAAAATAGTATAAAAAGTTGCCAAAAGTATATGAAAGTTGAATAATATTGGCATGGAACAATCAAAAATTATAGATACGACTGAGACGTATCAGCATCCCGAAGCTTAATTCCTGCTCGTCCTCGAGTAGGTAAATGATAAAAAGATAATTTTTGATGTGGAATGCTAACTAGCATAATCTTGATCATGTAATCTAATCATGGCATGAATATTAAGACACGAGTGATTCAAAGCAATAGTATATCATTTGACATGAAAACCAATAATACTTAGGGCATCCCAACAAACAATCATGTCTTCCAAATATCAATGTTTCCAGAATGTTATCCCTACAAAATCATATAGTCTTGTATGCTCCCTTTTCTTAACACAAGGTACCCCTCATGCCTATCTCGGTGCCAGCCAAGCAATTGTTTCATACTTTTGTATTCTCAAACTTTTTCAACTTTCACACAATACATGAGCGTGAGCCATGGATATAACACTATAGGTGGAATAGAATATGATGATGGAGGTTATGTGGAGAAGACAAAAAGGGAGAAAGTCTCACATCGACGCGGCTAATCAACGGGCTATGGAGATGCACATCAATTGATGTCAATGCAAGGAGTAGGGATTGCCATGCAACGGATGCACTAGAACTGTAAGTGTATGAAAGCTCAAACTGAAAACTAAGTGGGTGTGCATCCAACTTTCTTGCTCATGAAGACCTAGGGCATTTGAGGAAGCCGATCGTTGGAATATACAAGCCAAGTTCTATAATAAAAATTCCCACTAGTATATGAAAGTGATAACATATGAGACTCTCTATATGAAGAACATGGTGCTACTTTGAAGCACAAGTTTGGTAAAAGGATAGTAACATTGCCCCTTTTCTTTTTCTTTTTTACTCTTTTTTTCTTTTTTTCTTTTCTTTGGGCGTGCTTCTTTGGCCCCCTTTTTTATTTAGGCTTCTTTGGCCTCTCTTTTTTTCTTTTTACTTTATTTTTTTCATGGGTCAATGCTCTATAATGATGATCATTACACTTTTATTTACTCACAACTCAATATTACAACTCGATACTAGAACAAAGATATGACTCTATATGAATGCTTCCGGCGGTGTAACGGGATGTGCAGTGATCTAGCGTAGCAATGACATCAAAAATGGACAAGCCATGAAAACATCATGCTAGCTATCTTACGATCATGCAAAGCAATATGACATAAATGCTCAAGTCATGTATATGATGATGAGGGAAGTTGCATGGCAATATATCTCGGAATGGCTATGGAAATGCCATGATAGGTAGGTATGGTGGCTGTTTTGAGGAAGATATAAGAAGGCTTATATGTGATAGAGTGTATCATATCACGGGGTTTGGATGGACCGGCAAAGTTTGCACCAACTCCCGAGGTGAGAAAGGGCAATGCACAGTACCGAAGAGGCTAGCAATGATGGAAGGGTGAGAGTGCGTATAATCCATGGTCTCAACATTAGTCATAAAGAACTCACATACTTATTGCAAAAATTTATTAGCCCTTGAAAGAAAGTACTACATGCATACTCCTAGGGGGGAGGTTCGTAGGAGTTAACCATCACGCGCGCCCGACCTTCACGGAAAGATAAACAATCAAAATACAATGCGCGCAATTTGGTTACATAGTTAATAGACCATACGTGCATGCTTCGGGAATCACAAACCTTAACACCAACATCCTTACTAAACACAACCATCTACTAGTACCTCCCACATATTATCATCTCTATATCGCAAAACTATTGCAAGGAATCAAACATATCATATTCAGCGGTCTACAATTTTATGTAGGATTTTATGACTAACTATGTGAATGACCAATTCCTGTCATCTCTCTACATAGATATAAGTGAAGCAAGAGAGTTTAACTATTTCTACAAAATATATGCCCACGCTCTAACAATTATAAGTGAAGCAAAAGAGTATTCTACAAATGGTGGTTTTCTATGTGAAGAGAAACAGGCAATCCAAACTTCAAATTATATAAGTGAAGCACATGAAGCATTCTATTAAGCCATACTCAAAATATTTAAGTGAAGTGAAATGAGCATTCTATAAATAAACCAAGGACTATCTCATACCAGCATGGTGCATAAAAGAAAAATGAAAACTAAATGCAAAAGATGCTCCATGACTTGCACATATCGCATGAACGAAACAAATACAAAAACATATCGATACTTGTTGAAAAAGAGGGGATGCCTTCCGGGGCATCCCCAAGCTTAGACGCTTGTGTCTCCTTGAATATTTACTTGGAGTGCCTCGTTCATCCCCAAGCTTGAGCTCTTGCCTCTCTTCCTTTTCCTCATATCGAGACCTCCTCGATTAGACATTTCATCCACACAAAACTTCAACGGAAAACTCGGTAAGATCTGTTAGTATAATAAAGGAAATCACCACTCTAATTACTGTTGCAAACGAATTCATATTTTTTGTTCATTGTGTATACTGTAACATAACTTTTTCATGGCTTAATCCACTGATATAAATTGATAGTTTCATCAAAACAAGCAAACTATGCATCAAAACTAGAATCTGTCAAAAACAGAACAGTCTGTAGCAATCTGAACATTCACCATACTTCTTTTACCCCACAAATTCTACCAAAATTAGGAAAAATAAATAATTTGTACAGAAAGACAGTTCAAAAGGAATCAGAACCATTTGATGTTCCAGTTAAAAAATTAAAATCACGCACTTCAACCAAAGTTTCTGTCCTGCATAGTACAAACCAACAAGCATTGTAAACATCCTAAAGGCAAACCTTGGCACATTATTTTTATAATACAATAGAATTGTACAAAGGGATAATTATTTTTGATGAAAAGTTTCTGTAATCAAGATTCACAAAGTTTCCGTGAGCATGCACAAAGTTCAAGGAGCTCTCCCACTTCAACAATGCTTGTCTCTCTCACTTTCACTTTCCTTTTTGAAAAGTTTGGGTTCCCCTCTTTATTTATTTTTTGTTTTTAGACTATATAAAAGCACTCAACAGAAATAAATGACTCTCTAAAACTTCCGGGTTGTCTCCCTAGCAGCGCTTTCTTTAAAGCCATTAAGCTAGGCATATAGTGCTCAAGTAATGGATCTACCCGGATCCCAAGGTATATCAAAGCCAATTTTAATTAGCAATGATTTGTGATTTAGTAGTGAGCAGAAAGTAACATATATCATGCAACAACAAAGTCTAACTCTCTTCCTATGCATCGACATGTCATAAAAGAACAATTCATGCACACATAGTAAAGGCCAATGCATAGTATAAGCAGTTTCTTGCAATTTTATCATATTGGAAACATAGAGAGGTGAAGATATAGTTCCTCTCTCATAATAGTTGCAAGTAGGAGCAGCAAGCAGATGCATATTATATATATCAAAATCATCATGTGTACGAGTAAAAGGCAACCCAACAATACAATCCTTAATAAGCACAAACTTCTCCGATATAGTGTAGTTGGGAGAATTCAAAAAGATAATAGGACTATCATGTGTGGGTGCAATAGCAACAATTTCATGTTTAACATAAGGAACTATAGCAAGTTCATCTCCATAAGCATCATTAATATTGGCATCTTGGCCACAAGCATAGCAAGCATCATCAAAAAGGGATATTTGAACAGAATCAACGGGATCATAACAATCATTATAGCAATCATCCTTCGGTAAGCACGAAGTGGAATTAAACAATGTATGAATTGAAGAGTTACTCTCATTAGAAGGTGCGCATGAGTAGCTAATCCTCTCTTCCTCCTTTTGTTCTTCGCACTCCTCATCATCTTTTTCATCCAATGAGCTCACAGTTTCATCATTTTTTTCTTCCAGAGCTTCCTGCAAAATATTAGTCTCTTCTTGGACAGAGGAGAAGTCCTCAATATATAGTTTAACATAGGAATTAGAAGCATAATTATCATAACAATATTCAAGTATGGCAAAAATTTCAGATTTATAGAGAGTAGCATCATACTTTTCAATCAAAGAAGCAATTTCATAAGTATCCTTAAAAGCAACAAATTCTTCAATTTGTTGAACATCATCGTAATTATAAACACCCTTAACATATGAAGATACGATTCCATTATCACTAGACAAGCATTGATAGGGAAGGTGTTTCTTAGGGTTTTCAGAACAATAAGTAAAATCATATAATTCACATAAAGTCCAAGCATAGCATTGCAAACGATGAATTTGATCCAGTAAAAGTTTCCCTTTTTCAGATATACGGTGTCGCACATAACAAGCATTCTCATCTAAAGATTTGCCCTCAACTAAGCTAGTGGGGGTTTCAGCACGAGCACAAAGGGATCGAAGATGATCCAAGTAAAACTCTTCAGGAGTGTGATAGATTTTGAGTGGTTCTTCAACCATTGGTGTAGTAGGTACATCTAATTTTTTTGGTATTTCGCGTTTCCTACCCATAACAAAAGATAGAAAACAACTAAGAACAGCAAATAAAAATTACTTAGTGATAAAGCAAACAAGCACACACGAGAATGTTAACCCCACGCTATGACTCCCCGGCAACGGCGCCAGAAAAAGGTGTTGATAACCCATAAGTGTAGGGGATAATTGTAGCCTCTTTCGATAAGTAAGAGTGTCGAACCCAATGAGGAGCTAAAGGTAGAACAAATATCCTCTCAAATCCTATCTGCCACTGATACGACTCTACGCACGCTTAGTGTTAGCTTTACCTAGAACAAGTATGAAACTAGAAGTGCTTTGTAGGTGTTGTTGGATAGCTTTGCAAGATAATAAAGAGCATGTAAATAAAAAGTAGGGGCTGTTTAGATAAAGAAGCAATAAAGTAAATATAGCGAGTGTGCAAAAGTCGTGGTAGGAGTTGTGAAATTGCCCCTAAGGAATTGACTACATTACTAGACCGGTAATCACTATTGCAATTTTATTTGAGGGAGAGGCATAAGCTAACATACTTTCTCTTCTTGGATCATATGCACTTATGATTGAAACTCTAGCAAGCATCTGCAACTATTAAAGATCATTAAGGTAAAACACAACCATAGCATTAAAGTATCAAGTCCCCTTTATCCCATACGCAAACAACCTACTTACTCGGGTCTGTGCTTCTGTCACTCACGCTACCCACCATAAGCAAATCATGAACATATTGCAAACCCTACAGCAGGAATCCCTCATGCTTGCGCAACACGGAGGGCACAATAGGACAACACCAATAATAAAACATGCGATTCAAACCAATCATAACAATTCATCAATCATCGGTAGGACAACAAAAATCTACTCAGACATCATAGGATGGCAACACATCATTTTATAATAATATGAAGCATAAAGCACCATGTTCAAGTAAAGGGTACAGCGGGTTGCGGGAGAGTGGACCGCTGGATATAGATGGGGGAAGGTGATGGAGATGTTGGTGAAGATGATAGAGGTGTTGGTGAAGGTCGCGCTGATGATGATGGCCCCTGGCGGCGTTCCGGCGCCACCGGAAGCAAGGGGGAGAGAGACCCCTTCTTCTTCTTCTTCCTTTACCTTCTCCCTAGATGGGAGAAGGGTTTCCCCTCTGGTCCTTGGCTCACATGGTGTGGGAGGGGCGAGAGCCCCTCCGAGATTGGATCTATCTCTCTGCCTCTCTCTGTGTTTGCGTTCTGGGATTCTGCCCTGTCACCGTTTCTTTTATATCCGGAGATCCGTAACTCCGATTGGATTGAAACCTTCGCCCAGATCTTTTCTCATAAAAATAGCTTTCTTGCAGCAAAAGAAGAGTGTCAACTGCCTTCGGGGTGCCCAGGAGAGTCCAGGGTGCGCCTGACTCCCTGGGACGCGCCCCCCTGTCTTGTGGCCCCCTTGGCCACCGTCTCACGTTGATTTTACTTCCCAAAAATCATAAATATTCCAAAATAATTCTCTGTCCATTTTTATCCCGTTTGGACCCCGTTTGATATGGGGTTTCTGCGAAACATAAAACATGCAACAAACAGGAACTGGCACTGGGCACTGGATCAATATGTTAGTCCCAAAAATAGTATAAAAAGTTGCCAAAAGTATATGAAAGTTGAATAATATTGGCATGGAACAATCAAAAATTATAGATACGACGGAGACGTATCACTACACTACAGAGATCTCATCAGGAGTGATGTATGAGGTTCCACCCTCGGCACTCGATGGTAACTCTGCAGTCGAGCAACAAAAAGGGGTGTGATGTGATGTGAGGTCTCGGGCTCTGGTCGTCGATCACGTTGATCGAGTCATCAATGATGAAGCAGGGGCAACAAGGACAAGGTAGGGGTCATTGATGGATCACTAACCAACCTATACTAAGCAATTTAGGGTAAGCAGGTAAGGTACAATAGTAGGTACAATAGCAGACTATGCATCAGAATAGGAGCAAACAATAACAGTAGCAAAATCTAATGCAAGCATGAGAGTATAGAATGGGCGATATCGGGATGATCAAAGGGGGGGGCTTGCCTGGAAGCTCCGCTGAAAGGGAAGAAGGGTCGTCATCGATGTTCTCGATCACAGGGGCATCAACAGCGGTCTTGGGGTCTACCGGAGAGAAGATGGGGAAGAAATAGTAAATATAATGCAACACAAATGCATGACAGCGATAACACACAGAGCTAGGGGTGTTCTAACACGCGCTACACGATACCGGCGAAGGGGGGTAACATCCGGAATGTTTCCCGGAGTTAGGCATTTTCGGAAAAATGAACCGGAGGGGAAAAGTTTGATGTTCGCTGTGCTATGGGCATGTGACAGATGAACGGAGAGCGTATTCCGATTCGTCTCGTCGTTCTGAGCAACTTTCATGTATATAACTTTTTCTTTCGAGTTACAAATTATTTTATATGATTTTTCAAAGTTTTAATAACATTCTTGAGTTTCTAAATTACTTTTAATTCGAGTTGACCGAGTCAATTTGACTAGTCAAAAGGAGAGCTGTGACCCACATGTCATGCACTATTTACCTAAACAATTAAATAAACCTAACTTATTTAATGGGGGCCTACATGTCATCTAGAACTAGACTAACTTAGCACTAATTAATACTACTAGCTAAACCTAGTACTAACAAGGGCCGGCCACTACTGGGCAGAACCCAGCCGGCCACACGCACGACACACACACAACACACAACACAAGGAGAGGTTAAATCTGTTCTCTGTTTAACAAAAGATAGCAATTTATGATTTTCATAGGATTTAACCATCAAGTGGATTTGGTCCAATGGAAACATTTGAGCCTTCTCAAGTGTACTACCTACTCATATTATATTTACACATAGTAACAACTATTTAACCGCTGTTTAGGGGCTGTTTAGGGGCTTAGTCATTGTAGAAATAGAAAAGCAAGCAACATCTACAGTAGCTAGTAGCAGTACATGTAGAGGAGCAGTGGGCAGAGCCGAGGCGCGGGAAATGCAAAGGCGGGGAGCGTGGGACAAAACATCTAGGTGCGCGTTGCGCACGGCCGGTGCGGTGTGGTTCACAGCCAGGGACGGCGGTGCGCTGGAAGAGCCACACGGGCATGGCGCCACGGCCGGTCGAGGGCTGGCGTGGCTGAAGGCAGTAGCAGCAGCAAAACGCGGCAGGCAGCGACAACTAGTGCAGGGGTAGTGGCGAAACAGCAGGGCAATGACAGCGGGGACCGGAGGCAAGCGCAGGTCGTGCGCTGGGGTGTGGGAGGGCCTCAGGCGGCGCAAGGTGACAACTAAAGGGGCCACGGGGTGCGTGGGGCGCGTCCAGGGAGAGGGGCCGCGGGGCGGAGCCGAAGCGGGAGGTCGGGGGCCGGGAAGCGAGCGAGTGCAGGCACCAAGCGGGACTGAGGAGAGGGAGGCTGGGTGCAAGGCCGGCGCGAGCAGGAGCAGCGGTGGTCGGGGCAGCGGACAAGGGGCGTGGGGAGCACGGGCGGAACCACGGCAATCGCGAGCTATGGTGGCTTCAGGTGCGGGGTGATAACCGTCTACATCGGTGTTCCGAGGCGAGGAAGGAGAGAGAGAGAGTTGCGCTCACCGAGCAGGCGCAAGGAGGCCCATCGAGTGGCTTAGGAGCAGCAGAGGTGGTCGGCATCGACGGTGACCATTGGTGATGCAGAAGACGGGACTGGCTCGATCCGCGTGTTGTGGCGTTGGCCGACTCGAGTTTGCGGTTGAAGATGAGGTAACGGAGGCCAGCGAAGCTTTAGGAGAGGTCAGGGGCGCCTAGGGACGACGGGGGCTGCGGTGGTGGTGCGACGATGACGACGACAGCGCATCGGTGAGGTGAAGGGGAGGAGATCTGATGGGGAGAGCGAGGGACGCGTGAGGGAGGGAGAGGGGCTAAGGGTTCCACGGGGGAGAGAGGGAGGCGCCAGGGAGGGTCTTATCCCCTCCCGCGGCGTTGCCGGCGAGGGGGTTGGGGGCAACCATGCCCCTGTAGCGACCTGGTCGCATGAACAGGGGAGAGGGGAGTGTTCGTAGGCGTAGTGGGCCGAGGCCCTGGGGGAGTCAGGGGGGTTTCTCTTTTCTTTTGCTTCTTTTCTTTTTCTTATTTTTCTTTTTACATTTTTAGTTTTCTTTTATTATTTTTTTGAATAGAAATTAGCTTTATAAAATATAGTAACAACATCTAAATTTGTTTTCCGAATTATACCACTGCCACATTTAGTTTGAGGTTCAAACAAAATAGTTTAGTATTTCTATAATTTAAAAAGCATTTAACAATTCTTTTTAGCCACTGTTATATTCACATAAGGGGCATTGAAACATTTTGCAAAAGTGTTGGGTCACCACCATAATTAGTTATGGAATATTTGCCACACTTTGAACATTTTATTTTGTATGTTAGAGAAATTTGAATTTTAGGCTTTAATTTGAATTTGAGTTTGAACTAAGATTTGGATCAACGAGGATTAGCAACAGTAATGTGATGACATTACACCATTAGCGGGGGATTAATTAGCTTAATTATCCGGGCGTCACAATTCTCCTCCACTACAAGAAATCTCGTCCCGAGATTTTAGGAGGTAGAAGGAGACAAAACAGGGTATTCATCACGAAGACGATCCTCGTGTTACCAAGTGGCTTCATCTTCAAAATGATTTGACCACCGATTTTTTAGAAATTTGATAGCCCTCAGACGGGTGTGACGTTCAGCTAGAACGAGAACGCAGATCAGATGTTCTATGTAAGTGAGATCATCTTGCAGGGGTTGAGCTTTATGAGCCATGTGGTTGTTGCAATTAATACTTGCGACTCAAGGCATTGGCTATGACACTAGCCTTGCCAGGGTATAAGAAATACCGTAGTCATAGTCGGTTATTGTTTTTATACATCGCTGCTGATTATTGTTTTTATACGTCGCTGCTGACTGAGACCTAGATCTAGCTGAGTAAACAATTACTTCAGACTTTGATGATCGGTGAAGATCTCGCAACAATTACCAAAAGGAAATGCCGCCACAACTTCAATGCAAATTTAACTGCAACAAGTTCAAGATCATGGACTGGGTAGTTCTTTTGGAAAGACATCCTGGAATTCACAAACGACCGGAGCGTTTTTAATCCTCACAAGAGGAGAAGCGTTTAACGCATTCAAGGAATAAAGTCGTGCTTCAACATTTCAAACAAGATGAGCATGGTAGCATACTATCTCACTTGAAGGATGTAGTAGATGGATGATATTAGTGGTGAAAATGATAGAAGCGGTATGTGTCATCAACCATTTCATTTTCAACGGAGACGTTGTGACTAACCATGGTGGTTCGACATTGGTTCGCGGAATGAAGCTTGGAATTTGGGCCAAGTGATGGCGGTTCCAACAGGTAAGGTACGCTAGTGGTTGTCCACCATTGAACAGCGGGACCTTTCAGGTAATACGCCACGAAGGTGACGTAGTTGGCAGGGGCTACATCAGCAAACTTCAACTCGAAAGTGATGTCATTGAGCCAATCATTAGCATCAAGGGGCTGAGTTGAGCTGCGGTAGAACAGAGGGTTGAGATGTGCAAAGTCTTGCAGTGTCACTAGGCTGGTTGCTGATTCGTATTGGGACGCGAGAACTGAGCCATGACTCCTACCATGGACTGGCAATTTAGCTCAACTGATGTATCATTCCGGCCATGTATTCGGGTGGCCATGGCCAGCGGGTCTAAGCATCCTGCTTAAATGCAACAGGGGATAGTTTAGCAAGGGTTGGTGCAAGTGTATGGAGACATTCAAGATGTAAATTGAACAGTGAGCAAAGGCGCAATATGTAGTCATTGAAGACATACAGATACATATACAGAGCATATTACACGCTGTTAGTATGAGTTCGGACAAGAGAAACATCCCATACATACTAGGCGGCATGTATGCACGCGATGGAGGGATAACACAACGGGACATAGCAAAGGCTACATCAACATTGGGGAAAACCACTAGAGTGAGGAATCTATAGGGGGGCGATGCAGGGTACCCTTGATAGAAGGATACTGTGGTCAGTGAGTACTGGGAAGCCGATCTTGGCCCATAATTCGAGAAAGGGGTAACACAAACCTCCGGATGGATGTGATCATGAGATCCAAATGTTAGGTTAGCAAAATCATTTAACCCGAATAGAGGAGAGATTAGAGTCCCAGAGTATAGACGAGGAATAAAAGATCCTAATACCACCCAATGGCGACGTGGGCCCATAAGCCACACAACCATGTTAGTAAATTAGTTTTCCAAAGACTAGACTCATCTTCGGCCAAGGAGTTGGAAAGGGGGATCCTACAGGAAGTCGGCTCTGATACCAACTTGTGACGCCCCCGATTCAATCATACACTAATCATACACGCAAATGTGTATGATTAAGATCAGGGACTCACGGGAAGATATCACAACACAACTCTAGACACAAATAAAATAATACAAGCTTCATATTACAAGCCAGGGGCCTCGAGGGCTCGAATACATAAGCTCGATACACAAGCTAGTCAGCGGAAGCAACAATAACTGAGTACAGGCATAAGTTAAACAAGTTTGGCCTTAAGAAGGCTAGCACAAACATCAACGATCGAAGAGGCAAGGCCTCCTACCCGGGACCTCCTAACTACTCCTGGTCATCGACAGTCTCCATGTAGTAGTAGGCACCCTCTGGCTAGTAGCAGTAGTCGGCGGGGTTGGCATCATCTGGCTCCCGGGGGCCACCAGCTGGATGCATCAACCGGAAAGAAGAAGGGGGAAAAGGGGTAGCAAAGCAACCGTGAGTACTCATCCAAAGTACTCGCGAGCATTAGATTTACGCTAAGTATGCATTGGTATCAACTGGAAGGTTTGTATTAGTGGACTGAACTGCATCAGAATAGAGGGGGAAGGCCTAGCCTATCAAAGACTAGCATCTTCAAGCAGCTCCAAGCATCTTGCAGCATGTAGGAGAGTAAAGAATAGCGGATTAATTAACAAGCATGTTGTAACATTAAGGCCCAGAGATCCTTCCTCGACTCCCTGCAAGAAAACAATCCCGGAGCCAACATATCCATCACATATCAAGTATCCATTTCTAGTTGTATAAGATCAGGATACAAGTCTGAATGTCCATTACCGTGGACATGGTATTCAAATATATGTCTTCCCTGCAGGGGTGCACCACGTTACCCAACACGCTCGATCACTCTGGCCGGACACACCTTTCTGGGGTCAATGCCCGGCCTTGGAAGATCAACACGTCGCAGTCCTACCTAGGCTCAGCACAGAGGTCCCCGCCGGTCTACATCCTAAGCACTCCGGGGTCTTGGGCCCATCGCCCGCAGCACTCCGGGTAGTTGTGCGCAAGGGGATACCTGCACCACCCGTGAAGTGGATGGCACGATCTGGCCCGTCCACAATGCTAAACTGGACGTCTGACAAAGCTTCGGCTGATACTGCGACATCGAGGCCCATAACTATTCTCGCATGGTGGTTAGTGCATAAAGGCCAGAGGCCAACTCAGAACAAGTACCCAAACCTTTTAGTGCATTATTAAAAGAAGTGACGGTTGTAGGGACAAGTCCGGAGCTATCACCCCCTCCCGGGTGATACCGCTAAACTGCCAGCCGCCACTGTCACATCGCATGGGTGCTCTCCGGGCTCGCCCGGCTTTCAAAACGGTCTCAAGTGAAGTCAAGGTAATTGTGTGTCCAGATATCAAGGGGAAAACCCACGGAATCACCCCCCATGGATTCCACTCAATGTAATAATCAAGGTGAACGTAAGAGGAACCACCCTCGAGGTTCACACTTGAGGTGTTGCCCGACAGAGCCGATATCAGGAATGGTGAAGGAGAAAGCACCCTCGATGACCACGACCGAATAGCTACACTATAGAGATCTCATCAGGAGTGATGTATGAGGTTCCACCCTCGTCACTCGATGGTAACTCTACAGAGTCGAGCAACAAAAAGGGGTGTGATGTGATGTGAGGTGTCGGGCTCTGGTCGTCGATCACGTTGATCAAGTCATCGATGATGAAGCAGGGGCAACAAGAACAAGGTGGGGGTCACAGATGGGTCACTAACCAACCTATACTAAGCAGTTTAGGGTAAGCAGGTAAGGTACAACAGCAGGTACAAAAGCAGGCTATGCATCAGAATAGGAGCAAACAATAACAGTAGCAAAATCTAATGCAAGCATGAGAGTACAGAATTGGCAAATATCAGGATGATCAAAGGGGGGGCTTGCCTAGAAGCTCCGCTGAAAGGGAAGAAGGGTGGTCGTCGACGTAGTTGATCACAGGGGCATCAGCAGTGCTCTCGGGGTCTACCGGAGAGAAGAGGGGGAACAAACAGTAAATATAATGCAAACTGATGCAACACAAATGCATGACGGTGATAACATGCAGGGCTAGGGGTGTTCTAACGCGGCGCTACATGATACCGGCGAAGGGGGATAACGTCCGGAAAGTTTCCCGGAGTTAGGCATTTTCAGACAGACAAACCGGAGGGGAAAAGTTTGATGTTTGCTATGCTAGGGGCATGTGACAGATGAACGGAGAGTGTATTCCGATTCGTCTCGTCGTTCTGAGCAACTTTCATGTATACAACTTTTTCATTCGAGTTACGGATTATTTTATATGATTTTTCAAAGTTTTAAAAATATTCTAGAGTTTCTAAATTACTTTTAATCCGAGTTGACCAAGTCAGTTTGACTAGTCAAAAGGAGAGCTGTGACCCACATGTCATGCACTATTTACCTAAACAATTAAATAAACCTAACTTATTTAATGGGGGCCTACATGTCATCTACCACTAGACTAACATAGCACTAATTAATACTACTAGCTAAACCTAGTACTAACAAGGGCCGACCACTACTGGGCAGAACTCAGCCGGCCACACGCACGGCACACACACAACACACAACACAAGGAGAGGTTAAATCTGTTCTCTATTTAAAAGAATATAGCAATTTATGATTTTCATAGTATTTAACCCATGCATCAAGTGGATTTGGTCCAATGGAAACATTTGAGCCTTCTCAAGTGTACTACCTACTCATATTATTTTTACACATATTAACAACTGTTTAAGTTCTGATTAGGGGCTGTTCAGGGGCTTAATCATTGTAGAAATAGAAAAACTAGCAACATCTACACTAGCTAGTAGCAGTACATGTAGAGGAGCGGTGGGCAGAGCCGTGGCGCGGGCGATGCAGAGGCGGGGAGCGCGGGACGATGCGTCTAGGCGCGCGTTGCACGCGGCCGGCAGTGTGGTTCACGGCCAGGGACAGCGGTGCGCTAGGAGCAGAGCCAGGCGGTAGCAGCAGTAAAACGCAGCAGGCAGCAACAGCAAGGGCAGGGGCGGTGGCGAAACAGCAGGGCAACGACAGCAGGGAGCGGAGGCAGGCGCAGGGCATACGCTGGGGTGCGGGAGGGCCGCAGGCGGCGCGGTGACTTCAACAGGGGCCGCGGGGTGCGTGGGGCGCGACCAGCGAGAGGGATCGTGGGGCGCAACCAAAGCAGGAGTTCGGGGGCTAGGCGGCGACCGAGCGCAGGCACCGAGCGGGACCGAGGAGAGGGCGGCCGGGTGCGAGGCTGACGCGAGCAGGAGCAGCGATGGTCGGGGCAGGGGACAAGGGGCGTGGGGAGCATGGGCGGAACCACGGCGACCGCGAGCTGCGGTGGCTTTAGGCGCGGGGTGATAACAGCCTACGATGGCGTTTCGAGGTGGGGAAGGAGAGAGAGAGAGAGTTGCGCTCACCGAGCAGGCGCAAGGAGGCCCGTCAAGTGGCTTAGGAGCATCAGAGGTGGTCGGCATCGACGGTGATCATTGGTGATGTAGAAGACGGGACTAGCTCGATTCGCGCGCTGTGGCGTTGCTCGGCTCGAGTTCGCGGTCGAGGACGAGGTAGTGGAGGCCGGCGAAGCTTTAGGACATGTCGGGGCGCCTGGGGATGGCGGGGGCTGCGGTGGTGGTGCGACGACAGCGCATCGGTGAGGTGGAGGCAAGGAGATCTGGTGGGCAGAGCGAGGGACGCGTGAGGGAGGGAGAGGGGATAAGGGTTCCATTGGGGAGAGAGGGAGGCGTTGGAGCATTGAAAGAAGAGATGTTCCACAGTTTCTTCCAAATTGGAGTCGCAAAGAAGGTAGGTATAATCATTGCCAATATTGTAATACCTTCGCTTCAACATGTTTCTGGAATTAAGCCTGTCAGACAATAAGAGCCAGCCGAAAACCTTGATTTTCATTGTTGCTTTAGATTTCCATAGCCAGTTATAAGCTTGATGGGCCCGAACATCCTTGAAGTAGAAGTTATAGTACTTGCTAGACGAGTATGTCTCAGTCCCCCATGTGAAGATTCTCTTGTCAGCAGCATATTACATGTCTTGCAGTTGAATGTCTAGGATCAGCTATTGAAGATCTCGTCTCTGGATGCGCCTGTACCGAGAGCAGAAGGTGAAAGGTTTCTCCTAGTGCCGTGGTCCCCAAGAAATCTTTGACCGAGAGATCCTCCTGGATGGCAAACGAGAAGGCTCGCATGTGTGTTTCTGATAGAATTTTATCAAGCCATAAATCCTTCCAGAAAAGAATATCAATGCCCGTGTGCACTTGAGCTATAGCGATCCCTCGATAGATCGGCATAAGTTTTGTTACGTCTCGCCACCAGAAGGAGCCACGAGGGTCAGTTGCATGAGGGATCTTGTTACTATAGTATGTGTTCCATATTAGCTCTACCCAAGGCAGGTCCCATCGATTGTAGAATTTATGGAGGTATTTAAGCAGAAGTGCCTCGCTTTGGACTTTCAAATTAATGACACCCAGTCCTCCTAATTCGTTGGGTCGGCAAACCATGTCCCAGGCCGCGAGGGAGTTGCAAGAATATCTGTTCTTAGTCTTTTTCGTCCATAAACTTTGGCATCTGATTTTATCCAATAGTTCAATAATGCTTACGGGCATCTTGAGCGTGCAGAGGGCAAAAATTATGAGGGAGGTAATAACTGAGTTGAGGAGTGACAGTTTACCCCCATAGGAGATCATGTTGAGTGTAGCAGATAGTCACCTTGATTTTATTGGTCCGGGCTGTTAACGGGTTATCGGATCCAAACCAGAACCTGATAGCTTAACGGCGACCCGTTACAGTGGATGCCACGTGTCGGTTACCCTTGACGAAAGCACTTTCATGACGTGTCATTTATCATCATGGAAGTGAACACTTCCGTGATGATAATTTTGGTATTGTCATGGAAGACTTCTACGACAGCACAGGTATGACTATGTTGATTCTGTCATAAAATTGTCATGGATGTACATTCATGACAGAAAACATGACCTACTATGACAAACACGTATCATCATGGAAGTGCATTTTTCTGTAGTGTATGAGCTTTCTGTTGGGTTTTGTGTTGTGAAGTTTTCAAGTTTTAGCTAAAGATTTGATAGACAACAAAATAAGGAGTGGAAGGAGCCTAAGCTTGGGGATGCCCAAGGCACAACAAGGTAATATTCATGGACAACCAATCACCTAAGCTTGGGGATGCCCCAGATTGCATCCCCTCTTTTGTATTCAATCCATCGGTAAATTTACTTGAGGCTATATTTTTATTCACCACATGATATGTGTTTTGCTTGGAGCGTCTTGTATGATATGAGTCTTTGATTTTTAGTTTGCCATAATCATCCTTGCTGTACACACCTTTTGAGAGGGACACACATTAATCGTGAATTTATAAGAATACTCTATGTGCTTTACTTATATCTTTTGAGCTAGGCAGTTTGCCACTTATATCTTTTTAGAGCACGGCGGTGGCTTTATTTTATAGAAATTGTTGAACTCACATGCTTCACTTATATTATTTCGAGAGTCTTAAACAACATGGTAATTTTCTTAGGTTATGAATTTAGTCCTAATATTATGGGTATCCAAGAGGGATATAATAAAAACTTTCATATAAAGAGCATTGAATAGATGAGAAGTTTGATTCCTTGCATTTGTTTTGAGATATAAAGATGGTGATATTAGAGTCATGCTAGTGAGTAATTGTGGGTTGGTAGAAATACTTGTGTTAAAGTAGGCTTCCTTATGAGTGGCGGTCGGGGACGAGCGATGGTATTTTCCTACCAATCTATCCCCCTAGGAGCATGCGTGTAGTACTTTGTTTTTTTGGCTAATGAATTTTTACAATAAGTATGTGAGATCTTTATGACTAATGTTGAGTCCATGGATAATACGCACTCTCACCCTTCCACCATTGCTAGCCTCTCTAGTACCGTGCAACTTTCGCTGGTGCATTAAACCCACCATATACCTTTCCTCAAAACAGCCACCACAGCTACCTATTATGGCACTTCCATAGCCATTCTGAGATATATTGCCATGCAACTTCCGCCGTTCCGTTTTATTATGACACGCACCATCATTGTCATATTGCTTTGCATGATCATGTAGTTGGCATAGTATTTGTGGCAAGGCCAACGTTCATATTTTTTATACATGTCACTCTTGATCATAGCACATCCTGGTACACCACTGGAGGCATTCATATAGAGTCATGTCTTGTTCTAGTATCGAGTTGTAACTTTTGAGTTGTAAGTAAATAAAAGTGTGATGATCATCATTATTAGAGCATTGTCCCATGTGAGGAAAGGATAATGGAAGCTATGATTCCCTCACAAGTTGGGATGAGTCTCCGGACGTTAGAAAAAATAAAATAGGCCACAGAAGCCCAAACAAAAAAAAGAGCAGAAAAAAATATATGAGAGAAAAGAGAGAAGGGATAATGTTACTATCCTTTTTCCACACTTGTTCTTCAAAGTAGCACCATGATCTTCATGATAGAGAGTCTCCTATGTTTGTCACTTTCATATACTATTGGGAATTTATTTTCATTATAGAACTTGGCTTGTATATTCCAATGATGGGCTTCCTCAAATTGCCCTAGGTCTTCGCGAGCAAGCAACTTGGATGCACACCCATTTAGTTTCTTTTTTAGCTTTCATACACTTATAGCTCTAGTGCACCCGTTGCATGGCAATCCCTACTCACTTGCATCGATATCAAGTGATGGGCATCTCCATAGCCCATTAATTTAACTAGTTGATGTGAGACTTTCTCCTTCTTTTTCCCGTCTTCTCCACAACCACCATATTCTATTGCACCCATAGTGCTATGTCCATGGCTCAAGCTCATGTATTGCGTGAAAGTTGAAAAAGTTAGAGAACACCAAAAGTACGAAATAATTGCTTGGCTTGTCATCGGGGTTGTGCATGATGAAATATGTGTGATGAAGATTGAGCATAGCCATACTATATGATTTTGTAGGGATAACTTTCTTTGTCCATGTTATTTGGAGAAGACATGATTGTTTTATTAGTATGCTTAAAGTATTATTGTTTTTATATCAATATTAAACTTTTGTTTGAATCTTATGGATCTGAATATTCATGTCACAATAAAGAAGATTACATTGATAAATATTTTAGGTAGCATTCCACATCAAAAATTCTGTTTTTATCATTTACCTACTCGAGGGCGAGCAGGAATTAAGCTTGGGGATGCTTGATACATCTCCAACGTATCTATAAATTTTTGACTGCTCCATGCTATTATATTATCTCTTTTGGATGTTTTATATGCATTAATATGATATTTTATATTATTTTGGGGACTAACCTATTAACCCAGAGCCCAGTGCCTTTTTCTATTTTTTTCCTTGTTTTTGAGTTTTACAGAAAAGAAATATCAAACGGAGTCCAAACGAAATAAAACTTTAAGATGATTTTTCTTGGACCAGAAGACATCCATGGAGCTTGGAGAGGGGGGTCAGAAGATGCCCGAGGAGGCCACAAGCCTGCCAGGCGTGCCCAAGGGGGGTGCCCTGAGGGCTTGTGGGCCCCTTGGGAGTCCTCCAACCCTAGATCATCCACTATAAATTCCCAAATATTCCCAAACCACCACAAGCGTCCACCAAAACACTTTTCCGTTGCCGCAAGCCTCTGTTCCCGTGAGATCCCATCTCGGGCCTTTTCCGGCACCTTGCCAGAGCGGGATTCGATCATGGAGGGCCTCTACATCAACCTTCCTGCCCTTCGGATGAAGCGTGAGTAGTTTACCACAAACCTACGGGTCCATAGCTAATAGCTAGATGGCTTCTTCTCTCTCTTTGATCTTCAATACAATGTTCTCCTCTATGTGCTTGGAGATCTATTCGATGTAATACTTTTCTGCGGTGTGTTTGTTGAGATCCGATGAATTGTGGATTTATGGTCAAATTATCTATGAATATTATTTGAGTCTTCTCTGAATTATTTTGGCATGATTAAGATATCTTTGTATTTCTCTTCGAACTATCGGTTTGGTTTGGCCAACTAGATTGGTTTTTCTTGCAATGGGAGAGGTGCTTAGTTTTGGGTTCTATCTTGCGGTGTCCTCACCCAGTGACAGAAGGGGTAGAGAGGCACATATTGTATTATTTCCATCGAGAATAAAAAGATGGGGTTTATGTCATATTGCTTGAGTTTATCCCTCTTTATCATGTCATCTTACTTAAAGCATTGCTCTGTTATTATGAACTTAATACTCTAGATGTAGGGTCAGTCGATGTGTGTAGTAATAGTAGTAGATGCAGAATTGTTTCGGTCTACTTGTCACGGACGTGATGCCTATATTCCTGATCATTGTCTTAGATATCATCATAACTTTGCGCTTTTCTATCAATTGCTCAACAGTAATTTGTTCACCCATCATATGCTCTCTTCAAGAGAGAAGCCTTTAGTGAAACCTACGTCCCCCAGGTCTATTTTTCATCATATATTTTCAAATCTATAAACCAAAAAACCCAAAAATACCTTGCTGCAATTTATTTAGATTTATTTTAGTTTGCCTTTTTATTTATTTTTTCTACCTATCTCTATTAGATCTCAATCTTGTTCGAGACCATGAAGGGATTAACAACCCCTTTTCGCGTTGAGTGCAAGTGTTTGTTAGTTTGTGCAGGTGCATAGATTTGGACTTGCTTGTGCCTCCTACTGGATTGATACCTTGGTTCTTAATTGAGGGAAATACTTATCTCTAGTTTGCTGCATCACCCTTTCCTCTTTAAGGAAAAAATCAATGCAAGCTCAAGAAGTAGCATTGACCAAGCCGCGCTGAGAGCATCAAGGCGATGGACGACAACAAGGCCTAGGAAGGGAATGACCCAGAGCAGGGGAAGACTCGCCAGTTGTTTCCCACATGGAGGGGAGTATGGGGTTTACTGGTTCCGCTTCAGTGTGAGACTGCCGTCGCCGAAGAATAACAGGAGGTCTGGGTGAGTACAGGGATGGCCAGGCCAGCATTGGGAGTAGGATGGGGCGGTGAGGCCACGCAGTAGCACAGCCGGCCACGGGACGCAGGAGCAGGCAGCACGGCCCGTGATGGTTTGGGCGGCTGGAGCAAGAGGACCAGAGGTTGAAGAAGCACGATGGCCGTTGGATGGACATCGTACGGTCACTGCGACTAGAATAATTTATATTGACTAAGTTGACAAATCCTGCGTCCCCGTCAACTTAGTAGCTTCACAAGTCAGCCTCCAAATATGGTGGGTCCTAGCTAGCAGGGGTAGTATTCATTTTTTGTGCGTAATAAGGAGGCAGTTGCTTGCGTGCAAAGATATAGTCGGTGGGTCCAAGATGTTAGCGGGAGGAACATTTTTTCGCGAAATACAGAGGCCCTTCCGGTGGATCCTCGCTGTCAGGTGGAGGAATAATTATTTTGCGTGTAATAAGGAGGCACTTCTTTGTGTGCGGCCGTGAACCTAGATGATAGCCTCTCCATGTATAATCCTCGTTCGATGGAGGTCATTCATTGACCATGTTGACCACGCCGTCCTGATAGCACCAGGGCGGTGGACGACAGCAAGACCTAGGAAAGGAACGACCCGGAGCCGGGGAAGACTAGGTTGTGGTTGCCCACGCGGTGGGGAGTACGAGGGTTTACTTGTTCGGCTGCCACAGGAGGTGTGGGTGAGTAGAGGAATGGCCTGGCCAGCAATGGAGTAGGGTGGGGTAGTGCGGCCTACGCTGCAGCATAGCCGGCCACGAGAGGCGGGAGTAGGCGGTCCCACCGGCACTAGTTTGGGCGGCTGGAGCAACAAGATTAGATATTGTAGAAGCAGCATGGACGTTGGATTAACATCCAACAGTTAGTGCGGCTAGAATCATTTGTGGACAAAGTTGGCAAAGCCTTTTGTACACGTCAACTTAGCAGACTCAAAAATTAGCCTCCAAATCTAGCCAGATTCAAATTAATTTAAAAATTAAACATATCTTAATTTAAAATCCAATGAAATTTTACCCACACAAAAACAATGAAATTTAAAATATCAAAATCCGAAAGAAAAAAATAATTTGGGACTAATTGCCTGCTTGCCGTATTTTTTTCATTTTACAGCCCATTTCTTATTACTTATAGCCCATTTTCTGGGCAAGACGAATGCATCCCTCCTCGTCTTGAAAGATTTCCGGCCCAGCAGGGCGTAGAAAAGCAAGTATGCTTTCGTTGGTTATTATGCAAAAAAACAAAATAGCTAGGCTAGCCATTTTTAGAAAGAAAAAAATCTGGGCTGGTTATGTGGTAAACATATGAAATAAAAGCCTGGGCTAGACGGGCCACAGCTCCCACACAACCTAGTTGATACCCTGCTCCGTCCCAAAAAGAAAAAAAATACTACGCGAGCTGGTGGGTGAGGGAGTCCTGGATTAGGGGGTCCTCAGACAGCCGGACTATATGCTTATGCTGGACTGTTGGACTATGAAGATACAAGATTGAAGACTTCGTCCCGTGTCCGGGTGGGACTCTCCTTTACATGGAAGGCAAGCTTGGCAATTCGGATATGTAGATTTCCTTCTATGTAACCGACTTTGTGTAACCCTAGCCCCCTCCAGTGTCTATATAAACCGGAGGGTTTAGTCCCTAGGACAAGAACAATCATAATAATAGGCTAGCTTCTAGGGTTAGCCTCTACGATCTCGTGGTAGATCAACTCTTGTAATACTCATATCATCAAGATCAATCAAGCAGGAAGTAGGGTATTACCTCCATAGAGAGGGCCCGAACCTGGGTAAACATTGTGTCCCCCGCCTCCTGTTACCATTAGCCTTAGACGCACAGTTCGGGACCCCCTACCCGAGATCCGCCGGTTTTGACACCGACATTGGTGTTTTCATTGAGAGTTCTACTATGTCGTCACGATAAGGCTTGATGGCTCCTTCAATCATCTACAACGATGCGGTCCAGGGTGAGGTTTTCCTCCCCGAACAGATCTTCGTATTTGGCGGCTTCGCATTGCGGGCCAACTAACTTGGCCATCTGGAGCAGATCGATAGCTACGCCCCTGGCCATCAGGTCAGGTTTGGAAGCCTGAATTATACTGCCGACATCCGCGGAGACTTGATCTTTGAAGGATTCAAGCCCATGATAGGTACACCCTACAGTCGCGATGAGCATGATCTAGATCTGCCATCAGACAGCGATCAGGAGATCACACCTGCAGCCGCCCCGGCTTTAAATCCGTAGTAGATCGTGCCATTCGAGGATGGGAGGATGGACCCCGCCACGGAGGCCGCACACTCTACAGCGATAAAGTCGAACACATATTTCACTTCCAAGGAGGTCTGTGTCATCGGACCCTCGGACTCATCTCCTTCCATAGGCTCCGAACTGCGTGCATCCGTGCCTGTCGGATCCTATTGGGCATTGATCATGGAGTTTAGCTCCGCGGATATCTTTCAGCACTCGCCCTTGGGCGATGTGCTAAACTCATTAAAATCTCTCTCCCTGTCGGGAGACTCTTAGTTGAACTATGTCCGGCTTGATTGGGAAGCGGACAACGAAGGAATTCGTTACCCACCCACCACCCACTTAATAGCCACTGTCGATGACTTAACCGACACGCTTGATTTCGACTTTGAAGACATCAACGGTATGGACGATAATGCCGGAGAAAAACGGGAACCACCGCCCCCAGGGCGCTGGATAGCCACCTCATCATATGATATATATATGGTGGACACACCCAAAGAAAGCTATGGTGATGATGCAATAGAGGATAATCCCCTTGAGAAGCAAAGAAAGCACCGACGTCAGCGGCGCCACTCTAAATTCCACCATAGCAAAAACAGCGATATCGGCACAAGAAAGAAAAAAATCCCGGACGATGCTAAAAATAACGATGACCCCGTAGACCGAGCGATGGAGCACGATGAGCCAGGGGCAGCGAACACAGTCCGGGGCCATTGTAGGATCACAGTGATGCCGAAGACAAAACTTATAAACTTGTCTCCGGAGAGGAGAACAGTCCGGACGACGATGCACGCATAATCCCGGAAAAGCACTTGAAACAAGAGCACATCCACAAAAGGCTTATTGCTACCGCGAGGAGCTTGAAGAAGCAGAAGCAACGGCTTAAAGCCGCACATGATACGCTCAACCACAGATGGAACAAAGTGCTCGACACTGACGAAATATACGGCGGTGATCGCCACACAAAGAGCTACCCAAAACGCAAGCTACTCTCCGAATTCGATGACGAGGCTATAGCGCCCATTCCGCCGAAAAACAACACGGCCAATCTGCCGAACTGACCACCGCGTGGACGACATAGAGCGGCTAATGATGCCGCACACAAGTCAGCACACGATCTACGTGAGCACCTGGACAAAAGAGCTGGTATGGCCAGGTCCATCTATGGATCTAGGAAACATGTTCCTATGCAGGATCACGGCCACCGAACCGACTATACTGATCGACTACCAGCTCAGAACCAACACCGAATACTGCAGCCGTCGGACCCATGCCACGACACATCCAAGTACAGGGGCGCCGCACACCCCCTATGTTTCACCAATGAGGTGCTGGATCATGAATTCCCAGAGGGGTTTAAACCCGTAAACATCGAAGCATATGATGGAACAACATACCCTGAAGTCTGGATTGAGGACTTTATTCTTCACATCCACATGGCTCACAGATACGATCTCCACGCCATCAATATCTGCCCCTCAAGTTGGAAGGACCAGCTCGGCACTGGTTGAAAAGCCTCCCAAAAATTCAATTCGAAGTTGGGAGGACCTCAAGGACGCTTTCAGGGCTAATTTTCAAGGGACCTATGTCCGACCTCCGGATGCAGACGATTTAAGTCACATAATTCAATAGCCCGGAGAGTTAGCCCGTAAGCTTTGGAACAGATTTCTCACCAAGAAGAACCAAATCGTCGACTGTCCTGATGCCGAGCCTTAGCAGCTTTCAAACACAGTGTCCGGGATGAATGGCTCGCCAGACACCTCGTCCAAGAAAAACCAAGGACAATGGCAGCCCTAACAACTCTTATGACCTGCTTTTGCGCGAGTGAGGACAGTTGGTTGGCCCACAACGGTGCCAGCGGTCCTGGCACATCCAAAATTAGGGATGGCAATGGAAAACCACGACGCAATAAAAACAAGCGTCGAAATAATGAAGACAGCCCAGACAATACAACAGTAAACGCCGGATTCAGGGGCTCTAGACCCGGTCAATGGAAAAAGCCATTTAAAGGCAGTAGAGATGGTCCGTCTAGCCTAAATAAAATTTTAGACAGGTCCTATCAAATTCATGGCACCCCCGAGAAACCTGCGAATCACACCAACAGAGAATGTTGGGTCTTCAAGCAGGCCGGCAAGCTAAACGCCGAACACAAAGGGAAGGAGCCGCTAAGTGAAGATGAGGACGAACCTCGCCAGCCGAACACTGGGGGACAGAAAAAAATTCCACTGGAGGTCAAAACAGTGAACATGATTTACGCCACCCACATACCAAAGAGGAAGCACAAACGCACACTCCGAGACGTATACGCTGTAGAACTAGTCGCCCCCAAATTCAATCCATGGTCGGCCTGCCCGATAACCTTCAATCGCAGGGATCATCTGACTAGTATCAGGCATGGAGGTTTGGCCGCCTTGGTGCTCGACCCAATAATTGATGGATACCATCTCACCCGAGTCCTCATGGACGGCGGTAGCAGTCTTAATCTGATACATCAGGACACTGTCCGCAAGATGGGATAGACCCGTCAAGATTCAACCAAAGAGGTACTACCTTTAAAGGAGTAATACCAGGCGTAGAGGCCTGCTTCACGGGCTCTTTGATGTTAGAGGTAGTATTCGGTTCTCCCAACAACTTTCGAAGCGAAGAACTAATCTTTGACATTGCTCCATTCAGAAGCGGCTATCATGCACTACTCGGAAGAACGGCATTCGCTCGTTTCAACGCAGTACTGCATTATGCTTACCTCAAACTTAAGATGCCTGGTCCATGCGGCGTCATCACTATCAGTGGAAACACAGAGCGTTCTCTTCGCGCGGAAGACTATGTGGCGGCTCTAGCAGCCGAACCACTGAACGGCCTCTCTAACCCGAGTAATTGATCGGTCATCGAGACCACAGACACGGCTAGACGTGTCCGGCGCACCACTAGTTGTAGCAGCCCAGATAAACCTGAGCTTAATTAATGGTTATGCCCCATATGTGGTGCTAGGGGCTGCCCGCACGCGAAAGGCCCATAGCTCGGCCCGAATGTATTTACACTCAAGATATCAAATTTTTCACGGTTCATTAAGAATGACCGACTTTGCGCACGGTCACACCAGATTCTTTCACCTGGGTTTTTTCTTTCTTTTTACATATGACCATCGTGCTATACCCTTCCAGGATACGGCACAACAGAGACAAAGGCGCAGACGTGCAGCAGGGCCCCGTTCTAAGGTTTGTTTTTTATTAAGACCCTGTGTAAACCTTTTTTATTGTCTTGTGTTGGCTCACACCCTCCTGGTACTTAAAATGACCAAGAGAGATACTGGCGTTATTGGCAAACCTATGATTTGTCGATCTAAAACAGACGTTACAAGGGCAGCAATCAATGTGTTTTTGGGATCTATGCTCTCACCACAGCCGCTCTTTCGTCGCGCCAGATTAATGCACGCACCTGGAAATTCAGGGCTCATTATCGAGGGCAGTACTCATCCCAGTATATGTTGTAAAGTCCGAATACCTTCAGGAGTGTTCGGCTTCGCGAGTTTGGCCTTATATAAGTCAGCTCCGAATCATGTCTTTGGTCAATAGTTGGGTTTGCCCGGCTCCCATGTTTTGCTACCTTATGTTCCGCTATATCGGCTAAGGTGGCACCGGGAGAACTACTGCGATTGTGTCCTGGTTCATCCGGGTGAGCACCTCAGTAGAGAAAGCCGAAAACTGATTGTCATGATAAAGCGAGAGACTGGTCAACCACTCGATGACTCAGCAGAATCTTCGTGATTCCTCCGCATTAACAAAGGACCGGTTTCCCGGTCACATATGTACACACACCATAGTCGGATAAACGCGGACATACCAGGGGCTATGTAGTAGCCCCATCGTCAAACTCCTATGGCTAAGTGAAAGTGTTAAAGCTATATAGTCTGATTGCCTTGTTCACTGCGCTACCACCTCCATAACGGACCAAGACGTTGGATCAAGTGTGATTACGCGCTTTGCCGAACACCCCCGCATTATATGCGAGGGGGCTGAAGCCGGCGACTGCAAACTTTTAGGTAATATACATATATATATAAGCAGGCGCACAGGAGGCACTACAATACTTTACGGGCAAAAGTATAAAGATAGCCTTTATTATCAAAAGCATTATTTTTACAATCAAGATACATGTCACTGGAACATGGTATTCTTTGAGTATTCACGCTCTATTAAACGGGCACCCTCTAAGACTTCTTCAAAATAGTACTCGGGCGAGTCCTGGCCCCCGGGTGGACCCCCTGGTTGCAATGTCGGTGGCCTCCATCTTTGCCCAATACGTCTTAACACGGGCAAGGGCCATTCGCGCACCCTCTATGCATGTCGACCTCTTGACAGCGTCGATATGCGGCACAGCATGAATAAATCATTGCACCAAACCAAAATAACTATCTGGACTCGGTTCCTTCGGCCACAGGTGGTCCACGACGGCCTTCATGGCAAGCCCGGATAACCTGTGGAGCTCGGTCCATTAAGCCATTTGCTCATTCAACAGCAGCAGACGCCTTGGAGTACTGAACTGCGACCAGAACAATCTTTCCACCACATGATCTTCTTGATCTTTGAAATACCGCGTCGCATCAGCTGCACTCTTTACTAAATCCAAGTAGGCGTCTGAAGAACTCCACAATTGATCAAGAGGGGCATAGTTCGGATCGACGAACTTTGTTCGCAATAAAAAGGGCTTCCCAGCCGCGATATCACCGGCTTGCCGAAGCTCCTCCTGTGCTTCTCTAATTTCATAGCGAGTTTCCTTTGCTTCTTGTAAGTCCTTCTCTACGTCAACCGTTTTCGTTTGATTTTCCCTATCGAGAAGCTCATATCGGCTGGCGGCAGTTTGTAGCTGAAGAGCCATGTTGGCTATTTTATCCTCACTTTGGCGATGAGCAGCCTGTTGGCTTTTAATTCTTCAGCTACCTTCATGGCGGCTGCATTGCTTCTCCTGGCTTGCTCCTTGGCCTGGGCGAGCTCTGCCCGAAGGGTCTCCATGGCGACAGCACCATCTGTAGTCAAGGCATATTATAAATCCTAGCATCATGCTCTTATTAATATGTGTTGACCACCCAAATATACATACCCTCTGCCTCGTCAAGCCGCTTGTTCACAAGCGTTATGTCCGCATCCGCCACGTCAAGTTGCCGCCTCAGTTTGGCAAATTCAGCAATCCGGTCAGCCGCTGGATCTGTAGCCGCCTGCATACAAAATCAGCACTATCATTACCTGAGACTATGATCCTCTGCTAGCCTCATCCGGAGGGCAACCAGAGTCTCAGGGGCTACTATCTATACAAAGTACACCTTGCATGTACGGTACAATCAAAAATATATATATCACTTTGCGTACCTCAATGCCTCTTAACAGGCTCGTAAAAGCTTCATTCAACCCGCTTTTTGTGGATGAAATCCTCTCTACCACTGAACCCATTAAGATACGATGTGCCTTTGAGATAGCCACTTGCTGCAGAAGACCCTTCAGTGTGTCCGGTTGTACATCGGACAATCCCTGGCTTTTTCTGATTGGTCTCTCTAGGAGCTGAAAGCCTCGGACTTTGAACGACCGAAGAGTTACCTTCTGGTCTTTGCGGATTGGGAGAGATCCTCCGGGGCGACACCTTAGGGTCGTCCGCCTCAGGCGGAGAAGAAGGAGGAGGTGTTTCTCTCCCCATCATCTCCAAAAGAAGATCCCCCGAATACGAACATTGTTGAGGGATGCTATGAGCCGAACTGCAAAACATATGTCTCGATTGTTATTCTCAGGAAAAGAACAGGGTAGGTTCACTAAGCACCTTTGTTCACTTACGGCTCGGTTAGCGATTGGCCCCCTGAGGGCGTTGTGTAGCAATGTTGCCCTCCGGTGTGGGGCCCCCTGATGAAGGCTTTCTCCCTCGTTTGGAGACCTCTGCTTCCAAGTCTTCAGGGGCGGCCCTTTTCTCCCCATGGGGAGTGGGGACGCTGGATTCTCCTCCCCTTTCATCCTTCGACACGGGGGTACTAATTTCCCCGGTTGGGGTGCGTAACGTACCTCCTACATGAAGTCCGCTTTTGGCTTCCCCATTCCTCTCCTTGTCCTCCGCTGATGGCACTTGATAAGGTGCGCGGGCCAGCATCCTAGTCAGTACAGGTTCCGGCGAATCTTCTGGAAGAGGGGCCGAACACCTGATCCTCTCCGCTTTCCTTATCCAGTCCTGGTCGAGGGTAGTTTTTCAGAGTAATGTTGTGACAAATATAATGACAGCAGGTTCGGTCACGGAATTACTTACCTGGGTATCTAGACGGTTGCAGTTGAGACCCGCATCCTCTGTGGTGACCGGACACTTTATTTGTGGTTCGAAGAATAATTGATACATTCCTTCGAGCGTCCTGCCGAAGAAGTGCTGAACAGTTCGCGGTCCTTCCGGGTTGAACTCCCACATACGAAGAGATCGACGTTGGCACGGCAAGACCCGACGAACTAGCATTACTTGAATTACCTTGACAAGACTGATATCCTTCTTGAGGAGATCCCGAAAGCGGCTTTGCAATATCCGCACATCATCAACCGATCCCCAGTCCATCCCCTTGTTGACCCATGATGCAAGATGTGGCGGAGGAGCAGAGCGGAAGGCTAGGGCGGCTGCCCACTTTGTACCTTGGGGTGTTGTGATATAAAACCACTCCCGTTGCCATAGGTCGGACACCTCCGGGAAGAAAACCTTTGGCCATAAGGCGTCGACACCTTTGCTTATTATAGCGCCTCCGCACTACGAATGTCACCCGTTGATCATCTTCGGCTTCACATTGAACTTCTTGAGCCATAAGCCGAAGTGTGGGGTAGTGCGGAGGAAGGCCTCACACACAACGATGAACGTTGAGAAGTGAAGGAAGGAATCGGGAGCTAGATCATGAAAGTCTAGCCCGTAATAAAACATGAGCCCTCTAACAAATGGATGAAAACCGAAGCCTAGCCCTCTAAGGAAGTGGGAGATGAATACGACGCACTCACTGGGTTTGGGAGTGGGAATAACCTGCCCTTGAGCAGGGAGCCTGTGAATGATTTCGGCGGTCAAATACCTAGCCTCTCTAAGCTTCTTGATGTCCTCCTCCGTGATGGAAGAGGCCATCCACCGGCCTTGAAGGTTGGATCCGGACATGAAGATCCGGAGCACTTCGACTGAACCTTGGGTGTTGGAACTCGAGGTAGAGGAAGGGGAGGATCAGGCGTGGAAAGAAAAGGACAGGTCTTGACCTCTTTATATAGAGGAAGAATGTCAAGTGTCCTCCGCGCGGCCGTTTGGAACTTGCATAAACCAACGAGTCATACCAAAGGAACGGTTGGGTTACCCATGCCCATATTGATGAGAATCCCGTGATAAGGGGGACACGATCACTGCTTCGACAAGACGTGCCAATAAAACCACCTCGCAAGACGTGCAGTGCCAGGTTGGGAAAACGGTTTTGGTAATAACCGGGCCACGGCGTGATGTAACGCTATGAAAAAGTTGTCAGCGGATTAGACTCGTGGAATATTGGACTCTCTACGGTGGTATGTGGAATTTGTTTTGCAGAGCCGGACACGATTCTTGTGTTCAAGACCTTCTTTGGAGTACTCGGAGAAGGAACCCACCTTGCAATGCCGAAGACAATCTGCGCCAGACTCATTGTCATTGAAGCCTGGTTCAGGGGCTACTGAGGGAGTCCTGGATTAGGGGGTCCTGGGACAGCCGGACTATATGCTTATGCCGGACTGTTGGACTATGAAGATACAAGATTGAAGACTTCGTCCTGTGTCCGGGTGGGACTCTCCTTTGTGTGGAAGGCAAGCTTGGCAATTCGGATATGTAGATTTCCTTCTCTGTAACCGACTCTGTGTAACCCTAGCCCCCTCTGGTGTCTATATAAACCGAAGAGTTTAGTCCGTAGGACAAGAACAATCGTAATCATAGGCTACCTTCTAGGGTTAGCCTCTACGATCTCGTGGTAGATCAACTCTTGTAATACTCATATCATCGAGATCAATCAAGCAGGAAGTAGGGTATTACCTCCATAGAGAGGGCCTGAACCTAGGTAAACATTGTGTCCCCCGCCTCTTGTTACCATTAGCCTTAGACACACAGTTCGGGACCCCCTACCAGAGATCCGCCAGTTTTGACACCGACACTGGGTCCCGGGTGTCAGCCCCTTGTTGTGCAGTTATCTCGCTTATTGACTACATTGACAATGGCGTGCGACCCAGATGTCAGGAAACCATCAGGAGGAACCATTTTTTTCTTGTAATAAAGGAGGCACTTGCTTGCCTACTTCCATGATCCTGGTGGGTCCCTACTGTCATCCTCACCATGTATAGTCATCTCCTTATTCCTCCCGGTTGTTGACCATGTTGACAACACAGGAGGGCGGTGCCGCGGCGAGCGAACCAAGGCAGAGGATGATGGTGAGGCCTCGGACGGGAACGAACCAAGGCGGAAGATGCACAAAGTTTTAGGGTGCGATGTGGTCGCGATGTGTGCGCGGCAGCACCGCCAGCCGTGGGAGGCGGGAGCAGGTGGTCCCGTTGGCGCTGGTTTGGCTTTGGCGGCTGGAAGAAGAAGAGATTGAAGAAACACGACAGACTTTGAATGTCAATCCAACGGTCAACATTGGCATAATCGTTTGTTGACTAAGCTGACACCATGTAGCATACTTTTTTACAGGAAGAAAAGAAGAACTGGGCTCGTTCGCCAGATAACATTCCCGAAACTGCCATAGTTTTGTCTGGCATCACAACAAAACTGCCAGGAAAATGTGTTTGTTTGCCATCCTCCTCCCAGGGAACGTTCGCCACATAACATTCTCAAAAATCAAAGACTTGAGAAGGAGTACAGAACAAGATAGTGTACCGGTAAACATACGTTCCTGAGTTTAAAAAAATGAGACGTGCTCCTTTGGGGATGACCGTTGCCTCATTGCTTTCAAAAAAATGCTAGTGTCAACATAGAACAACAGGATTGTTGTGTTAAGTTTTGGAATTTTTCGGGGTTCGTTTGGACATTTTTACACATTAACTGGGTTTTCTAGGGATTTTATGTGCATAATTTAAATTTTAAATACATGCACATGCTCCAGTGCATATAAATTGGTTGAAAAATCAAATATCTGTCCTTGGGTGCATGCTTAGGTCCCATGCAAGAAATGGGAATGAATTTCAAACACTAGGGCACTGTTGATTGTCGGCAAAACATTGAAATACCTGGTTTTTCAATTCTAGTAAATCCAAAACTCGTCTGAAATTCATGAATCTTGGCATGCTATCATGGAGCGGCATCAACATGCAGTGGTAAATTTTTGTCCCATTTGGGGCAGGTTTGGGTATAAGCTTCTCACATACCAGAGCTTCTCACAACAAGCCTGACGGTTTCGGTAGGGAACGTGCCACCTTTGGGGACAAAACGATATCCGTTACCTCTTATTGCTTTCAAAAATTTTCTAGTGTTAACATATAACAATAGGAGTGTTGTGTTAAGTTTTGGAATTTTTCAGGGTTCATTTGGACATTTTTATACATTAACTGGGTTTTCTAGGCATTTTATGTGCATAATTCAAATTTGAAATACATGCACATGCTCCAATGCATATAAATTGCTTGAAAAATCAAATCTGTGTCCTTTGGTGCATGAGGTCCCATGCAAGAAAAGGGAATGAATTTCAAACACCACGGCACTGTTGATTGCCGGCAAAACATTGAGATACCTTGTTTTGAAATTCTAGTAAATCCAAAACTCATCTGAAATTCATGAAACTTGGCATGCTATCATGGAGCCGCATCAACATGTCATGGTAAATATTTTTACACTGGCATGCTATCATAGAGCGGCATCAACATGTCATGGTAAAAAAATTTACACACGCAGATTAGACCAAATAGAAGTATCATGCTAAATTTTGGAATTATTCCGGGTTCATTTGGCCTTTTTTATGCATTAATTGAATTTATGGGCATTTAATATGCATAATTAAAATTTGAACTACAAGCACATGCTCCAGTGCACCAAAGTTGGTTGCAAAATCACATGTGTTTCCTTGGGTGAATTTCTAGGTCCCGTGCAAGAAATGGGAATGGAATTCAAACATCTGGGCGTCGTGGCTCAGCCAGAAAGATTGAGAAACTTGGTTTTTTAATTCATGTAAATCCAAAACACGCCTGGAAATCATGAAACTTGGCATGGTGTCATGACATGGCACCAACATGCTGCAGTAATTTTTTGGGCCAAATTGGGACAAGCTTTGGTATAAGCTTCTTACAAACCAGAGCTTCTCTCAAGAAGGCTCATGGTTATGAGAGGGAACGTGTCACCTCCGTGTGCGAAAGGAGATACGTATACTGCCTTCTCCTGCCTTAAACTTTTTACACATGCAGATTATACCAAATAGATGTATTGTGCTAAATATTGGAAATATTCCGGGTCCGTTTGGCCTTTCTATACATTAATCGAATTTCTGGGTATTTCATGTGCATAATTCAAATTTGAACTACAAGCACATGCTCTAGTGCACCAAAGTTGGTTTAAAAATCACATGTGTGTCCTTGGGTGAATTTGTAGGTCCCATGCAAGAAATGGGAATGCAATTCAAACATCTGGGCGTCGTGGCTCGGCTAAAAAGATTGATAAACTTAGTTTTTTAATTCTTGTAAATCCAAAGCACGCCTGAAAAACATGAAACTTGGCATGGTGTCGTAACATGGCACCAGCATGATGTGGTAATTTTTCTATCTGATTTGCGAAGGCACACACATTAACAATCAACAAAGTCATTTTGGAACAAGTGTTATCACGTTACAAATCGGAAACACAAGTATTATTGAAACCGTGGGCATTCTACTTACCAATTATGTGCCGCCATGTGTCCCCTTTTTATTGGCTAGGAGGTGTCGTGCGGGGTAGCTAATTGAGTACGGGAGGCGTGCGATCAAACCCCTGCAGGTGCTCATCGGGAGGAGAGCCCATTGACCTCTATCCGCCATGCTCCTCCCTCCCAACGTCTCCATTAATGGCGCTTGAGCCCCTGTTTCATGGCATGGCTATGTCTCACTAGACTGAGATTTAAGAGAGAAAAATGAAAATATGAAAATAAAGTTTTGCACGGATCTTGATGTAAGATCCGATGGACCTATATAGCATCGACTGCGACTTATAGCAAGCACGACTAAATATAAGGACGACGACAGTGGATAAAAATTGTCTTACATATTTAGGAACATAATTAAAAAAAGCCACATGCGGCAAAGCCCAAAATGCACAAGGGCAAAAGAAGGAAGACAATGATCTGGCTCGCTGATCTCTACTTTCTTGATGCATTGCTACAGGCCGCGGCAACTAGTCTTTGTGGCGAGCGGCGATGAGCGCTTTATTTTCCTCAAGATGTTGCTTGATAGCATCCATGGATTCCTCCACCAGCCTTCTGCGCTCGATGTGCAGCATGGCATTCTCGTCCATAAGGTTCTCGATAATGACGCCGGTCCTCTTCAACAAGGCAGTGGTCTCCTCCTGCTGCTCCGCACTTCCGACGATCTTCACCCTCAATAGGTCGTGCTCGGCCAGGAGCTTCGCATTGCTCTCATTTAGTTGCCGGATGATGCCGGTAGCCTGTTCGAAAGAGGCTTTCATGTTGTCTTGCAACCTCGCCTAGCGGGAGATCTGATCCATTTGGCTATGGACGATCACATGCATGCGCCTGAAAGATTCCTCGCCTGCCCGCGAGACATTTTCCCAGGCCGCCGCAGCGCGGGAGGACATCTCTGCTGCATTCGCGTCGCGGCAGGACATCTCTTCTACTTTCGTGGCGCGACCGGACCAGTCTGCTGGATCGACAGCGCGGCGGGACCTCCGTGCTGCTTCGGCGGCACAGCAGGACCTCTGTGCTACTATGGCCGCATGGCGGGACATGCCGGCTGCTTTCGCGGCGAGGCGGGACATCTCTCGTGCTTCTGCTTCCATGCGCGCCTCTCCCTGGTGGCAATCTCTGGACCCAGAACTCACGTTGGCCATGGCAGATGCAAGGGAACGATGATGAATGACTTGTTTGTTTTTTTGAATGAGGAGTTGAGGAGCAATGTGCGGTCATTTTGGAGTAGTAGTATTTATAAACGAGTACTAATACGCTCCTAAGTGTGAAACCATTTAGGTTTTGTTCGGTGTGAACAGGTTTGCAATTAAATAACGTGTGGCAGTAATTTGGAATGTGACGGGACGCAGGCTCAAAATTTATTGAGGTTCTAGGTGCGGCACTATTCCTGGAAGGCGTTGAAGGAAATATGCCCTAGAGGAAATAATAAAGTTGTTATTTATATTTCCTTATATCATGATAAATTTTTGTTGTTCATGCTACAAGTGTATTAACCAGAAACTTGATACATGTGTGGATACATAGACAAAACACAGTGTCCCTAGTATGCCTCTACTAGACTAGCTCGTTAATCAAAAATGGTTAAGTTTCCTAACCATAGACATGTGTTGTCATTTGATGAACGGGATCACATCATTAGGAGAATGATGTGATGGACAAGACCTATCTGTTAGCTTAGCATAATGATTGTTATGTTTTATTGCTATTGCTTTCTTCATGACTTATACATATTCCTTTGACTATGATATTATGCAACTCCCGAATACCGGAGGAACACCTTGTGTGCTATCAAACGTCACAACATAACTGGGTGATTATAAAGATGCTCTATAGGTGTCTCCGAAGGTGTTCGTTGGGTTGGCATAGATCGAGATTAGGATTAGAGGGACATCATCGAGCTGAACGTGTGCAGAACTCAGAGGTGACGTACGTTCGGTACTAGATCGGTTGGATCATGAAGACGGTCGACTACATCAACCGCGTTAAACTAAAGCTTCCGCTTTCGGTCTACGAGGGTACGTGGACACAATCCCCCCTCTCATTTCTATGCATCTCCTAGATAGATCTTGCGTGATCGTAGGAAATTTTTGGAAATTGCATGCTACGTTCCCCAACAGTGGTATCAGAGCCAAGTTTATGCATAGATGATATGCACGAGTAGAACACAAAGAGTTGTGGGCGATGATAGTCATACTACTTACCACCAACGTCTTATTTTGATTCGGCTGTATTGTTGGATGAAGCGTCCCGGACAAACCTTACATGACCACATTCATGAGACCGGTTCCACCGACAGACATGCAACTAGTTTTGCATAAACGTGGCTAGTTGGTGTCTATTTCTCCAACTTTAGTTGAATCAAATTTGACTCTGGCCAGTCCTTGTTGAAGGTTAAAACAACAAACTTGGTGAAACACCATTGTGGTTTTGTATGCGTAGGTAAGAACGGTTCTTACTAGAAGCCCGTAGCAGCCACGTAAAACTTGCAACAACAAAGTAGAGGACGTCTAACTTGTTTTTGCAGGGCATGTTGTGATGTGATATGGTCAAGACATGATGTGATATACATTATTGTATGAGATGATCATGTTTTGTAAAAGCTATCGGCAACTGGCAGGAGCCTTATGGTTGTTGCTTTATTGTATGAAATGCTAGTGCCATGTAATTGCCTTACTTTATTACTATGCATTAACGATAGTTGTAGAAGCAATAACTGGCTAGACGACCACGATGCTACGATGGAGATCAAGGTGTCAAGTCGGTGACGATGGAGATCATGATGGTGCTTTGGAGATGGAGATCAAAGGCACAAGATGATGATGGCCATATAATGTCACATATTTTTATTGCATGTGATGTTTATCTTTTATGCATCTTATTTTTCATAGTATGGCGGTAGCATTATAAGATGATCCCTCGCTAAAATTTTAAGGTATAAGTGTTCTCCCTGAGTATGCACCGTTGCGACAGTTCATCGTGCTACGACACCATGTGATGATCGGGTGTGATAAGCTCTACGTTCACATACAACGGGTGCAAGATAGTTTTGCACATGCGGAATACTCAGGTTAAACTTTACGAGCCTAGCATGTACAGACATGGCCTCGGAACACTGGAGACTGAAAGGTCAAACGTGAATCATATAGTAGATATGATCAACATAGAGATGTTCACCATTGAAGACTACTCCATCTCACATGATGATCGGACATGGTTTAGTTGATTTGGATCACGTGATCATTTAGATGACTCGAGGGATGTCTATCTAAGTGGGAGTTCTTAAGTAATATGATTAATTGAACTAAATTTATCATGAACTTAGTCCAGATAGTTTTTGCATATCTATGTTGTAGATCAATTGCTCGTGTATAGCTCCCCTGTTTTATTTTTAATATGTTCCTAGAGAAAACTAAGTTGAAAGATGATAGTAGCAATGATGCGGACTGGGTCCGTGATCTAAGGATTATCCTCATTGTTGCACAGAAGAATTATGTCCTTGATGCACCTCTAGGTGACAAACCTATTGCAGGAGTAGATGCAGACGTTATGAATGTTTAACAAGCTCGATATGATGACTACTTGATAGTTTAGTGCACCATGATTTACGGCTTAGAACTGGGACTTCAAAAATGTTTTGAACGTCATGGAGCATATGAGATGTTCCAAGAGCTAAAAAGGATATTTCAGACTCATGTTCGTGTTAAGAGGTATAAGAACTCTGACAAGTACTTTGCCTACAAAATGGAGGAGAATAGCTCAGCTAATAAGCATGTGCTCAGAATAGCTGGGGTACTACAATCACTTGAATAAAGTGGGAGTTAAACTTCCATATAAGATAGTGATTGACAGAGTTCTCTAGTCACTATCACCAAGTTACTAGAACTTCGTGATGAACTATAGTATGCAAGGGATAATGAAAACGATTCCCAAGCTCTTCGCAATGCTCAAATTGGCGAAGATAGAAATCAAGAAATAGCATCAAGTGTTGATGGTTAATAAGACCACTAGTTTAAAAAAGGGCCATTTGCATTTCTGTCCCTAACTCGAACCACCTAATCAGATATACCCCTAATTCAAAAGCCTGCTCAAATTTGCTCCTCCGCTGTTAGGTGCCCTTACAGAAATGCCCTTCTGCTACGTTACCGTCCAGTCAAACAACTTTGACCGTCCTGAAAAAAATAGCAAAAAAACTTAAAAAATCTAAAATTTTGTGAGTTTGAAGATACTCATGTGTGCAAGGTGCGTGCAAATTTTCATGCTATTTGGACATTCCAGGAGCTCATGGCGAGCAAAAACATTTAATATGCACACTTGTGAAGTAAATTTGAAATAAAATAGCAAGAAGATTCAAAAAATAATGAAACAATTTGGCATCAAAGAGGCTTGGGTGCACAAGGTGCTTCCAAGTTTTTGTGATCAAATGACATGCGAGGAGCTCTAGCAAGAAAAAACAAAATAGTCATTTTTCCCAAGTTTTTTCTCGAGCCAAATTTTGTTTTTTTCTCCACAAGCCCCTCCAATGTCCAAACACATCAAAAATTTGCACGCAGCTTGTAGACTATAGCCTCTTTGATGCCAAAAAAATCATATTTTTTTGAATTTTCTTGCTATTTTTTTGAATTTACTGTTCACAGGCTTACATATTTATTGTTTTTCCTTTGACACGAGCTCCTGGAATGCCCAAATAGCACGAAAATTTGCACGCACCTTGCGAACCTGAGTATCTTTGATCTCACAAATTTTCAGATTTTTTAGAACTTTTTTGCTATTTTTTTCAGGACGGTCAATGCCCTTTAACCAGCTTTGACCAGCTTTGACCGGACGGTAACGGCACAGAAGGGCATTTCTGTAAGTGCACCTAACGGCGGAGGGGCAAATTTGAGCAGGCTTTGAAATTAGGGGTAAATCTGAGAGTGGGCGCAAATTAGGGGCATAGATGTAAATGTCCCTTTAAAAAGGCAAGGGAAAGAAAGGGAACTTCAAGAAGAATGGCAAGAAAGTTGCCACTCCCGTGAAGAAGCCCAAAGCTAGACCCAAGCCTGAAACTGAATGCTTCTACTGTAAAGGAAATGGTCACTAGAAGCGGAACTGCCCCAAATACTTGGCGGATAAGAAGGATGGCAAAGTGAATAAAGGTATATTTCATATACATGTTATTGATGTGTACTTTACTAGTGTTTATAGCAACCCCTCGGTATTTGATACTGGTTCAGTTGCTAAGAGTAGTAACTCGAAACAGGAGTTGCAAAATAAACAAAGACTAGTTAAGGGTGATTCCAAGGTTGATAGTATCACCATCGCACACTCCCTTTACCTTCGGGATTAGTGTTGAACCTAAAATAAATGTTATTTGGTGTTTGCGTTAAGAATGAATATGATTGGATCATGTTTATTGAAATACGATTATTCATTTAAGTCAAAGAATAATTGTTGTTCTATTTACATGAATAAAACCTTCTATGGTCATGCACTCAATATAAATGGTTTACTAAATCTCGATCGTGGTGATACACATATTCACAATATTGATGCCCAAAGATGCAAAGTTGATCATGATAGTGCAACATATTTGTGGCACTGCCGTTTAGGTCATATTGGTGTAAAGCGCATGAAGAAACTCCATACGGATGGACTTTTGGAATCACTTGATTATGAATCATTTGATGCTTGCGAACCATGCCTCATGGGCAAGATGTCTAAAACTCCATTATCCGGAACAATGGAGCGAGCCAATGACTTACTGGAAATAATACATACCGATGTATGCGGTCCTATGAGTATTGAGGCACACGATGGGTATCGTTATTTTCTGACCTTCACAGATGATTTGAGTGGGTATGGGTATATCTGCTTGATGAAACACAAGTCTAAAACATTTGAAAAGTTCAAAGAATTTCAGAGTGAAGTGGAGAATCATCATAACAAGAAAATAAAGTTTCTACGATCTGATCATGGAGGCGAATATTTGAGTTACGAGTTTGGCCTTAATTTAAAACAATGTGGAATAGTTTCACAACTCACGCCACCTGGAACACCACAACGAATAGTGTGTTCAAACGTCGTAATCGTACTGTATTAGATATGGTGTGATCTATGATGTCTCATACCGATTTACCACTATTGTTTTGGGGTTATTCATTAGAGGAAACTGCATTCATGTTAAATAGGGCATCGTCTAAATTCGTTGAGACGACACCGTATGAACTGTCGTTTGGCAAGAAACCTGAGCTGTCGTTTCTAAAAGTTTGGGGTTGTGATGCTTATGTGAAAAAGCTTTAGCCTGATAATCTCGAACCCAAATCGGAGAAGTGCGTCTTCATAGGATACCCAAAATAATATGTTGGGTACACCTTCTATCATAGATCCGAAGGCAAGATTTTTGTTGCTAAGAATGGATCCTTTCTAGAGAAGGATTTTCTCTCGAAAGAAGTGAGTGGGAGGAAAGTAGAACTTGATGAGGTAACTGTACCTTCTCTTGAACTGGAAAGTAGCTCATCATAGAAAACCGTTCCAATTATGCCTACACCAACAAGAGAGGAAGCTAATGATAATGATCATGAAACTTCAGATCAAGTTACTAACGAACCTCGTAGGTTAACCAGAGCACATTCCGCACTAGAGTGGTACGATAATCCTGTTATGGAAGTCATGTTACTAGACCATGATGAACCTACTAACTATGAGGAAGCGATGATGAGCCCAGATTCCGCAAAATGGCTTGAGGCCATGAAATCTAAGATAGAATCCATGTATGAGAACAAAGTTTGGACTTTGGTTGACTTGCCCGATGATCGGCAAGCCATAGATAATAAATGGATCTTCAAGAGGAAGACGGACGCTGATAGTAGTGTCACTATCTACAAAACTAGACTGGTCAAAAAGGTTTTTGACAAGTTCAAGGTGTTGATTACGATGAGATTTTGTCACTCGTAGCGATGCTTAAGTCTGTCCGAATCATGTTAGCAATTGCCACATTTTATGAAATCTGGCAAATGGATGTCAAAACAGCATTCCTTAATGGATTTCTTGAAGAAGAGTTCTATATATGCAACCAAAAGGTTTTGTCGATCCTAAAGGTGCTATCAAAGTGTGCAAACACCAGCGATCCATCTATGGACTGGTGCAAGCATCTCGGAGTTGGAATGATAAGGTGATCAAAGCATATGGTTTTATACAGACTTGTGGTGAAGCCTGTGTTTACAAGAAAGTGAGTGGGGGCACTACAGCCTTTCTGATAAGTATATGTGAATGACATATTGTTGATTAGAAATGGTGTAGAATTTTCTGGAAAGCATAAAGGAGTATTTGAAAGGAATTTTCAAAGAAAGACCTCGGTGAAGCTGCTTACATATTGGGCATCAAGATCTATAGAGATAGATCAAGACGCTTGATAAGACTTTTGATGAGTACATACCTTGATAAGATTTTGAAGGAGTTCAAAATGGATTAGTCAAAGAAGGAGTTCTTGCCTGAGTTGTAACGTATAAAGTTTAGTAAGACTCAAAACCCGACCACGATAGAAGATAGAGAGAGAATGAAAGTCATTCCCTATGCCTCAGCCATAGGTTCTATAAAGTATGACATGTTGTATACCAGGCCTATTGTGTACCTTGCCATGAGTTTGGCAAAGAAGTACAATAGTGATCCAGGAGTAGATCACTGGACAACGGTCAAAATTATCCTTAGAAGACTAAGGAAATATTTCTCGGTAATGGAGGTGATAAAGAGTTCGTCGTAAAGAGCTACGTTGATGCAAGCTTTGACATCGATCTGGATGACTCTGAGTCTCAATCAGGATACATATTGGAAGTGGGATCAATTAGCTATAGTAGCTCTGTGCAGAGCATTGTAGACATAGAAATTTGCAAAATACATACGAATCTGAATGTAGCAGACCCGTTGACTAAACTTCTCTCACAAGAAAAACATGATCACATCTTAGTACTCTTTGGGTGTTAATCACATAGCAATGTGAACTAGATTATTGACTCTAGTAAAACCTTTGATTGTTGATCACATGGCGATGTGAAATATGGGTGTTAATCACATAAAGATGTGAACTATTGGTGATAAATCACATGGCGATGTGAACTAGATTATTGACTCTAGTGCAAGTGGGAGACTGAAGGAAATATGCCCTAGAGGCAATAATAAAGATGTTATTTATATTTCCTTATATCATGATCAATGTTAATTATTCATGCTAGAATTTTATTAACTGGAAATTTGATACATGTGTGGATACATAGACAAAACACAGTGTCCCTAGTATGCCTCTACTAGACTAGCTCGTTAATCAAAGATGGTTAAGTTTCCTAACCATAGACATGTGTTGTCGTTTGATGAACGGGATCAAATCATTAGGAGAATAATGTGATGGACGAGACCCATCCGTTAGCTTAGCATAATGATCTTAAGTTTTATTCATATTGCTTTCTTCGTGACTTATACATATTCCTTTAACTATGAGATTATGCAACTCCCGAATACCGGAGGAACACCTTGTGTGCTATCAAACGTCACAACGTAATTCGGTGATTATAGAGATGCTCTACAGGTGTCTCCGAAGGTGTTTGTTGGGTTGGCATAGATCGAGATTAGGATTTGTCACTCCGAGTATCATAGAGGTATCTCTGGGCCCTCTAGGTAGTGCACATCATGATAAGCCGTGCAAGCAATGTGATTAATGAGTTAGCTACGGGATGATGCATTACAGAACGAGTAAAGAGACTTGCCAGTAACGAGATTGAACTAGGTATGAAGAAACCCACGATTGAATCTCGGTCAAGTAACAGACCGATGACAAAGGGAATAACGTATGCTGTCACTGCAGTTTGATCAATAAAGATCTTCGTAGAATATGTAGGAACCAATATGAGCATCCAGGTTCTGATGTTTGTTATTTACCGAAGATGTGTCTCGGTCATGTCTACATAGTTCTCGAACCCGTAGGGTCCGCACGCTTAACGTTCGTTGATGATTTTTATTATGAGTTATGTGTTTTGGTGACCGAAGATTGTTCGGAGTCTCGGATGAAATCACAGACATTTCGAGGAGTCTCAAAATGGTCGAGAGGTAGAGATTGATATATTGGAAGGTGGTATTTAGACACCGGAATGGTTTCAGAGTGGTTCGGGTATTTTTGGAGTACCGAGGGGTTACCGGAACCCCCCGGGGAAGTAATGGGCCAACATGGGCCTTAGGGGAGAGGGGAGGCAGCCCACAAGGGGTGGCCGCGCCCCCCTCCCATAGGGAGTCTGAATTGGACTAGAGGAGGGGTCGCGCCCCCCTTTCCTTCTCCTCTTCCCTCTACCTTCCCTCTTTCCCCCTCCAAGAGAAGTAAAGGGGAAACCTACTATGGTTTCCCCCCTTGGCGCGCCCCCTATGCCGGCGGCTTCCTCCCCTCCACCTTTATATATGGGGGCAAGGGGGCACCCCATAATACATTAGTTATTCTCTTAGCCGTGTGCGGTGCCCCCCTCCACAGGTTACTCCCTCGGTCATAGCGTCGTAGTGCTTAGGCGAAGCCCTACGCGGATCACATCACCATCACTGTCACCCAGCCATCGTGCTGACGAAACTCTCCCTCGACCCTCTGCTGGATCAAGAGTTCGAGGGACGTCATCGAGCTGAGAGTGTGCAGAACTCGAAGGTGTCATACATTCGGTACTAGATCAGTTGGATCGTGAAGACGTTCGATTACATCAACCGCGTTAAACTAACGCTTCCGCTTTTGGTCTACGAGGGTACGTGGACACACTCTCCCCTCTCATTGTTATGCATCTCCTAGATAGATCTTGCGTGATCGTAGGAAATTTTATGAAATTGCATACTACGTTCCCCAACAGGCGTAACGTGGGCACGCTTTCTCGGCCGTGTATGTGGCGTTAGCACCATAGTGTGCACCTCAATAGGCAATGTCAACACACGTCTTGTTCCAAGAATTGTGCACGCTCATTATTACCATCACACACGCTTCTTTTAATTAGAATGTGTGCCCATCTAGCGCACACATGTTGATCTGTCTAACTATTTTTGTTTGTTGTGGCTAATCGCAAATAGTTCATTTGTGTGAAGTGTATGTGATCGATCACAGACACTTTGATTTGGCTGACCGTTTCTGTTCTGTTGCCTAATAGCAAACAGTTAATCCTTCTGAAGCATATGCTCTTAATCGCTCACACCTTTATGTAGCTGCCCGTTTCTATTGTTCCGCCTCATCACAAACAGTTAATCCGAGTGAACTATATGTTGTATATTGCACACGCCTTCATCCGGTTGCCCGTTTCCGTTCTTCTTCCTCGTCACAAACAGTACATTGAACTGAACCGTATGCCATGCATCGCACATGCAACCAAAATCTAAACCATGTTTGTTGCATCTGTCATCGCAAACATTTTGCACCTTTTTTGACTTTTTTTACACCAATGTTTGTGATTATTGCATCACACACAGTTTCGTTGAAGGGTCTCTGATCGTAGTGTTGCGTTAGCAGCATCTTGTAGTATTGCTAGTGCCAAGTGCTAGTTGTTGTTTTTTTCCTTGTTTTTGTCTTTTATAGAAAATCAATACCAAACGGAGTCCAAATGGAACGAAACTTTTTGAGGATTTTTTTTACCAGAAGACACCCAGGAACCTTCGTAAGGGGGTCAGAGGGGCCACCAGTTGGCGACAAGCTCGGGGGGCGCGCGCCCCAGGCTTGTAGGCCCCCTGATGCTCCTCCAACCCTAATCTTTGCTCTATAAATACCCAAATATTCCCCATATACTAGAGGGCACACCAAAAATACTTTTTCGCCGCTGCAAGTTTCTGTCCTTGTGAGATCCCATCTGGAGACACGACAAAAAAATACACTTCCGTGATGATACGTGTTTGTCACAGTAGGTCGTGTTTTTTGTCATGCATGTACATCCATGAAGATTTTATGACAGAATCAAGATAGTCATACATGTGCTGTCGTAGAAGTGTTCCATGACATTACCAAAATTATCATCACGGAAATGTCCACTTCCATGACAATAAATCGCGCGTCACAGAAGTGCTTTCGTCAAGGGTGACCGACATGTGGCATCCACCGTAACGGAACGCCGTTAAGCTATCGGGTCCGGTTTTGGATCCGATAACCCACTAACAGCCCGGACCAATGGGGATTTTCCACGTGTAAAATCATCATTGGACGCAGGAAACACGTGTTGCCTCACCGTTGGGACAGATGTTATCCACTCATTGGACAGGAGGCGGCTATGATAGGTCGACACGTGGCACGGCTCAACAGTGGCCTATTCCGGTGAAAAGGCCATTCCAGTAAAAATTAGCAAGCCAGCCCATATAAGGCCTACTTGTGTCAGGTCCATTTAAGCCCACGGCCCATACGAGATGTGCCAATTTGGCCCGTCAACGGCCCGTTAAATATTTGACACCATTGCAGCCCATCGTCAGTTCGAGCTCGTTAACATCCCGCTATATATTTGGGCTCAATATCGGCCCGATGAGATTTTGGCCTGTTAACGGCCCATTTAATGGATGGGCCAATTTTCAGGATGTACATCTTTCGGCCTTTTAGCGACCCATTTAAATGTTGGGCTAATTTCCGGCCCGGTGTGTCTTTCATCCTGTTGATGGCCCATAAATCTGATGGGCCATTTGTTGTCGGACCTAAGTTTCAGCCTTTTAGTGGCCCATTTAAGTGTTGGGCCAATTTTTGGCCCGATGTCACTTTCAGCCTGTTGACGGCCCATAAATCAGTTGGGCCATTTGTAGTCGGACCTAAGTTTTGACCTTTTAGCGACCCATTTAAGTGTTGGGCCAATTCCCGGCCCTGTGTGCCTTTCGGCCTGTTAACGAACCATAAATTAGTTGGGCCGTTTGTAGTCGGACCTTAGTTTTGGCCTTTTAATGGCCCATGCCCTTCATGGTCCAATACGAGCCCGGTTTCTCTTTCGGCCTGCTAAAGGCCCACAACACAGTTGGGCCATTTACAATACGACCTGACTTTCAGCCTCTTAGCGGCCCATGGTCTTCATGGTCCAGTACAAGCCCGTTGTCTCTTTCGGCCTGCTAAAGGCCTACAGTATAGTTGCGCCAAATGTAGCCCGAACTTAGTAACGGCCTGTTAACGGCCCGTGAAATAAATTGGGGCCACCTGTTGCCCGCTTTGATGTCGGCCTGTTAACGACCCGGGAGGTAAGAGGGCCGACCATTAACTTTCGGCCTAGTAACGGCCCATTAACTTAATGGGCCCACTAAAGTTCGTACATGTCTTTAGGCCAAATTAGATAATTTGAGCCCATTACGACGAGGAATTATGCACAGGACCAAAACCGATCAAGCAAAGGTACGGCATACAGGGAATAACGTTGCACATCCAGCATATATTACAGGAAATTACATCCACTGGGCAATCAAAGATTGATGCCAGTGCAAATAAATGAGCAGAACCTAACCATCTACAACGTCACAATCTGCAACCTCAGCACAGATGACGCCCATAAGCATGTGGGAAAGTTCTTGCTGCTTTGCTACACTGTCTCTGAAAACATTGATCAGTTGTTGTGTCGCACGACTCTGCACCTCTGATTCATCCACCATTTCCATCATTGCTTCAGCCATTAATTGGTTCACAAACATACATTTATTCCGTTGCATTCGAGACAGAGGATGCTGAATAGATTCAGATGGCGATTTTCGCAGGCTTGTATTATTGATAGTGGAGAGTGTCTCGACCACTGCATCATAACATAAATTAGGATGAAAACCAAACAGATTAATCATGAGTTACTACCATATTACCTGGCCTAGATTTACTGGAAAGATGCAATGGGGTTGCCTTGCTATTTTCAGAGTTTGTCTTCTTATCTTCAGCAGCCTGCACAAAATTAACACACTAGCATTGCTATCATTGGCCAAGTCAGATAATAGGAAAGCAACATTGACACAACAAACGTTTGGGCAACTAGCCTACACCAAATTAACACAATATGGCATAACTATCATCAGTCAGGTAAGGTAGTACGAAAGAAACATTGACACAATGAATGAATGGGCAACCAGAGAAGCACTACAATTCAGTAATGTGTGTGATATGAGATAGTACATTCATGCAGCTCAGTATGCAAAACTACCAGGTAGTTTTCCTTACAATAATCAACATTGGCGCCTTTAACATTTTGCTACAACTAATTTTAGATCAGATAAATGTTAGATTCACGTCGATTAACAAAATACATGTTGATGTAAAAATATAGTGATATAAAACAGGTACTTACATCAGCATTGGAGCACAGAGAATTTTCGTAAGATATTTTCCTCGAATACGATCCCAATGGAGGAAGTCTTCTATCGTTTAACCTTTTTTTCTAAAAGAGAGATGGGTAAGAAACATGTAGAAAATATGATCAGAATGCTATAAAATTTCATGATGCGAGGATATGCATACGCTTCTTAGAATGGAGTTGACATTCTTTTGCTGGACTGGAGCGGACTAGTACAATGGCCACTGGAATCTGCTTATTATCAGTGGGAGTTGGGTTTCTCTGTGCTGGAGCAGTATCTATGAAAAATGGAGTTGGTTTCTTATCTCCTGACGTTTGGATCTTTTGCAAAGACCTGGTTCATAACCCTTCAGATTCTAACATAGTCGTCTTCCCCTTGCATGCCTTATATAGAAGAACGGTGATTCAGTTATAAAACATGCTACAGCAGAGATGGAATAGGTACTGAAGAATAGAAAGGCATGACATATTGACATGTATTCCCTCCATCCGGAAATAAATGGATAGGTCTAGGTGTTTTTCAGTTCTAGATACATCCAGTTTTATCCATTTCTGTGACATTTAATCCGGGCGGAGGGAGTATGATGTAAGAGCTAGGGATACGACAAGACAACACAGTAAAAAACACACTGAAAACCCGACTACAGAACCAAAGTATTCAAACCCACTGATATGAGATAGTAAACTCATGCAGCTCAGGATGCAAAACTACCAGGTAGTTTTCCTTACAAAAATCAACATTGTGGCCTTTAATCATACATTTTGCTACAACCAAATTTAGATCAGATAAAGGTTGGATTCACGCCGATTAACAAAATACATGCTGATGTAAAAATATAGTGATATACAACAGGTACTTACATCTACATTGGAGCACAGAGAATTCCTGCAAGAATCTTTCCTCATAAACGATACCATTGCAGAAATTCTTCTATCTGTTAAGATTATTTTCTAAAAGAGAGACGGGTAAGAAACATGTAGAAAATAAGATCAGCATGCTATAAAATTTCATGATGCAAGGATATGCACACGCTTCTTAGAATTGAGTTGACATATTTTTGCTGGACTGGAGCGGACTAGTTCTTTGGCCGCTGGAATCTGCTTATTATCAGTAGGAGTTGGGTTTCTCTGTGCTGGAGCAGTATCTATAAAAACTGGAGTTGGTTTATTATCTCCTGGCGTTTGGATCTTTTGCAAAGGCCTTGTTTGTAACCCTTCAGATTCTAACATAGTCGTCTTCCCCTTGCATGCCTTGTATAGAAGAATGGTGCTTTAATTATAAAACATGTGACAGCAGAGAGATGGAATAGGTACTGAAGAATAGAAAGGCATGACATATTGACATGTATTCCCTCCATCCGGGTGGATGGGTCTAGGCGTATTTCAGTTCTAGATACATCCTTTTTTATCAATTTCGGCAACATGTAGTCCGGACGGAGGGAGTATGGTGTAAGAGCTAGGGATACGACAGGACAACACAGCAAAAAGAACACTAGTTGAATGTAAAACTATATGCTAGCGGAATACGTACAGAAATAACTAAGGCAACATACACGTGTATGATTGGGAAAATAAGATGGCATTGCAACAGAGCACTAGAACAGCACTTCAATGTAAAAAAACATGGTATGGCAGACAGATGAAGTACATACTGATGAATAACAATGCATAAGATATTCAGAAGCATGATGTCCAAATTAAGCAGATGGCATTGCGATAGAGTAGAATGACAATACTTGAATTTGAAAACATGTTATCATGAATGGAATAGGTATTGATAAACAGGAAGGCATGACATATTTACATGCATGATCAGCATGCTAAGCACATGGCATTGCAACAGAGTAGATACACTCCAGGACATTATATGCATGTTGTACCCATATCACAGGCCAAGTTAGAGCAAGGACCTTGTTTGGTATAAAGGATTCATCATCTTTCTGCAAGTCTTCTGAAGAACTGCCTTTACATGTTCCATCATATTGGGTATCATTGACATCAAGTTTATTGGCCTTTACATTGCTCCATGAGGTTCTTGTGGATATATGAGTGTGTGCAATTATATCTGACATGCATGGAAGGCAACTAGTAGTTAGATTTATGTAATGAGTGCCTGTAGGAGACGACATAAATAGTAGGACTGGGGTTAACTAGCAGCAACATGTCTCATAAACTAAAGGGAGAACACAGATGAAAGCTACAGAATATGTATCGTTTGTACTCGAGATTAACTAGATGGCACACAAAAGTATTAAAGAACAACATAGGTAATACTAGAAGTGGTATAATACTGTAATCACCAGCCTGTGGGATAGCATTGGCTGATGGATGATAACTATGGAACAACGTTACCTAAAGAACAAGTATCTTAGCTGAACTATGGAATAGCATGAACTCCTGTACAAGACCCGTAAGAGATCAGCATGAATATACAGTGAAATGTGATGATCTATTTTCCATGCTTAGATGAATAACAAAGCCATAAATGTTGCACACAAGTAAGATGAGGGTACAGCCTATCTGGCTGCCATCCATAGGAGTGAGCATCATGTGCTGACTTGTCGATGGCCCTGCGGTTGTTGTGGCTGTCCATGTCGGGCACGCGCATTCGATGCAGGGAACTGTTGAGTGGGGACTATAGCTCCCTTTTGGTGTATGCTTCCCTTTTTGGAGCAGCTGCGGTGAGTCGGAAGACAGTGTGTCTGAAGATGCGGATAATGCATAAGGTTAAGAACGACATATCTCTTTTGATCTGAAGAAATACACTAAGAGATCAACAGCAAGGTACGAGAGTGGTCACACGTCTGTTGACTGAAGACTAAATTGGGGTCACACAATTTTATTTCATTTTGGTACTGTTCGATCTACGCCGGATGGCTTGATGGCCGTCTTGTGCCTCCCAGCTGACACTATTCAGAATCTTCCCCGAAGAGCCAGCGACCAACGGCAGAGCAGCCTGCCTCCGCCGTCCGTGGCCCCGGCCAAAACCCCACTCCCCGCACTGCCGTGGTTGCGCCACCCCCGGGCCAATCCACAAAGACTCCCCGTCATCCAGATCCGGCGGTGGCAGTACCTTCAACCCACGCAACTCTAAAAGATAACCATCTAAGCACTGCTTCCACGGCGAACTTGCGGCCCCGCACCCTTACGTTAGACACCAGCCAACCGGCAGCCTAGGAGCTCCACCGCCTCGAGGGGTGCTGCTTCCCATTGTGAATCGATTGGCCCAGAATAAAAATTCAGACAACTGATGCCTAAATAAAGTGATTTGAGATGAGGGTGCGACCTATCTGGCGGCATGGTGAAGTAGGCAGGTCCAGCTGCCGAGTCGGTGAGGCCGGCGCGGTTGCGGTGGCGACCGGCGACAAGGAAAGAGCGATGTCGCGATGGTCGACGACTACGCGGAAGCAGCGCTAGGACTCTGGACGGATCCGAAGTTGGAGCCGCTGTGGCGCCGTAAACAACAGTGGGGGTGAATCGGCTCCGGTATGGTTCGCGCGACCATCATCGAGGCAGCACCAGCAGCATGGAGTAAGAGGCACATGGCCCAGTGCACGACGGCAATTGGACAGCGTCTCCGGCATTAGGGAGGAGGGCGGCTGTGAAATTGGTGCGGTGGGGGGCGCCATGGAGGTGGGGTTGAGGTTTCGCGGCTCGGGAGAAGGGAGCTTCCCGGGGAGAAGGTGATTTGGC
>NC_041393.1:267564934-267602292 GCF_002162155.2 Triticum dicoccoides
AATTGGGAGGGGAGTGGAACCATGTCTTACGGACGCATTTGTCTGAAATGTGAGGGGGAGTTACAGTTCTACCCTTGCCTATAGGCTTCTCGGCTTGGGTCTGTGTACCGAGGGTCGGGGATAGTAGAGTAACTTTGCTTCTCCCCAAATAGTGGGCGGGAGCGATTTCGGGCGAGGAGGGCATGTTTTGAACTATAGTGGGCACGAGCCATTTCAGGCATGGAGAGCGTGTTTTGAAATGGTGGGCGCGAGCTATTTCGGGCGAGGAGAGCGTGTTTTGCCGACCATGGTTTATGAATTATTCGGCACATGTCATTTCAGCCAAGGAGAAGGCGCGCTGGGATGAAGTTATGAACTTACCCTTGATGTACAACGGGCCAATTGATGCGTGTCCCACATAGGACGGTAATTTCGTGTCTCCCATTTATTTGCTCAGGTGAATTCCATCGAGCAGAGAGGATGTTTAACGGTTCGTTCAAATTTTGGGAGAACGAGCATCCACGTCTACCTTACCAAGTCGATTTGAATCAAATTTTGAAATATTAGCTTGCCACTTCTTTTTTAGATGGAGAGATGATGCTCGGGAGTAATGTGTTTTTACATGCTCGTTGCTAGCGATTTACTATATGACAAATAGTTGACCCACTCAAAAACGCAAATCAAACCCAAAATGAAATATCTCGATTCAATGAAATAGTTCGTTCAGTAGGTCAAAATAGTGAACTAAATCCAAAATTGAACACCTCAATCGAGTAGCATGTTGTACAGTATTATAGTACTCCATGAACATGTTGAAAGTCAAATTAATGAACTTGTTTGATATACGCATATATCCGTTCATGTGTGGATTGCAGACAACATGTTCTCCAATTTAAATATTTGAATGCAAGTTTATATCAAAACATGGTTTATATCAGTCTTTGATGCATAAAACGCGACCTCCCCCTCTCCCGGACTCATGTTCTCTCTCTCTCTCTCTCTCTCTCTCTCTGACAATCTTCAATTCTGTCGCACGCATCCGACACAAAAACCTTGTTGGTCCCTCTCCCTTTCTCTCCATCTCTCTCTCTCTCTCTCTCTCTCTCTCTCTCTCTGTGTGTGTGTGGGGGGGGGGCCTTTCTAGTTCGCATGCATATATACACCATCTATAGGTCTCTCTCGCACACTATGTATGATACTCTAGCTAGTCCAAGCTAGATATCTTGGGTGCACTCATCGTACGCACACAAATTCCTTGGCTCTTTGCCCGTAACTCTCTCACGCACCACTATGTCGTCTCGAAGCTCTTCCCCCCCTCTCTCAAACTCTCCATCCACCTGGGTCACACATACACATGCATATCTCACTCGCACTCGATAGGCCCAACTAAAACTCTATCTCTCTCCCTCGTTCTCTCTCCATCTCACACGCACACACACACACAATCTCATGCCCAGCTAGCCAAGTACGATGGTCTCTCACTCAATTGGAGGCACACGCAGTCCCCCCTATATGTATATGACTAGCTAATCTTAGTCTCCATCACAAACATGTGCATGGTCTATCTCGATTTCTCTCGGGGCATCTTTCTATCACGCACGCACTCCCTCGATCTCCCACCCATATAGTCCAATCACGATCTCGAGGGAATCTCTCTATCACAAACACACCCTCTCTACCTCCCCATGCGTCCATGTCATCCATGTGTCCCTCTCGACCTTTTTTCCTTGTTGGCCAGACCTCTATTGGACATGTGCTACAGGGGTGTCTCTCTCTGTTGCAAACAATCACACACTAGCTATCTTCGTGTATCTCCTCGCCTCGCTTTTCCATCTCTGAGATGCATGCGTGATATGTTCGCATAAGAAACAAAAAAACACTCTCTCTCTCTCTAATTTATCGTTTGTTGTCACTTTATCTTTCACACACATACTCTTTTTGCACACTTACTCATTCTCCTTCACACGCACTTGATCTGTCTCGACTGAGGCACTCTCCTCCGTCCATAGCATATAGATTTATTGAAAAGTCAAACTTCACAAAGTTTGACCATGTACGTGGAGAAAAAGAATTACATCTAGTACGGCAAACATATACCATTAGATTCACCATGAGATGTCTCTATATGATGTATCTTTGGTATTATAGATATAAATAACATTTGCGTAAATCTGATCCAAGTTTCCAAAGTTTGACTTCTAAAAAATTTACATGCACTGCATTATCGAGCGGATGGAATATCTCTTCCCCCTCTCAGCTATCTGACGCACCACTCAGCCTTATTGGGGCTCCTCAATCTCTCTCAAACTTTATTGGTCAGTTTGGTTCATGACCTGACCCTCATGCCTTGATGGCCGGTACTGCCTAGTGTGGACGTGAGATGTAAAATATTTCTGCCTGGCCAGGCTTGTGTGCTGCTGAAGCATTTGGTTCATGCCTGGGCCAGGCAAAGCATCAACGTCCCATCAATCAATCCATGCATCAATTATTTAATGCTAATATCCATCCATGTTGATGTTAGCCTCGTGGCCGCACGACCAGGCACGGCCAGGCGTTCGAAATCGGTCGCTTGGGCCAGGCTACTTGTAGTGTCTGGAGTTCAGCCAGGCTATTTAAAGTGCAAGGGAACCCAGCCCAGGCGGGCTTTCTTTTTCACAGGTAGCAACCAAACAAGCGTGCATGAAATCCAGCCACAACCCCAGGCCACGCAAAAGATGCTCAGGACACAAGCCAAACTGGCCTTATATCCCCCTGGTTCACACATACACATGTCTCGCTCGCGCTATACATATAGACCCATCCAACACTCTCCGCCCTTGTTCTCTCTCCATGTGACACGCACCCCCCTAAGCACGATAATCCCTCACTCCATCATAGGCTCTGTTTGGATCCATGGGTTAGAGTTAGTTTGGGCTAGTTTGGAGTCAACTAACCCAAAAAGATCCAAACAGGAGGGTTAGTTTGGGTTAGATGCATCTAACCCATCCAAAAAAACTAACCCATCCAAGAGGTGCTTATTTGGGTTAGTTCTTCTCGGGACCACTAATAAACACTTTTTTCTCTCGCTCTCCCCGTAGCAGATCCCTCCCCACTTCCTCAAAATTTCTCTTCCTCTCCCTCCCTCCCTCTCGCACCGCCCGTGAAGGTGCCTCGCCGTATCCGCGCTCCATCTAACCCTGCCATCCAAACACCTCTTTACTTAGAGTTAATTCAGGGTTAGAATCTAATTCTAACCTCTAACTGAGTTAGAGTATCCAAACAGGGCCATAGGCGCAAGCACTCCCCCCCTCCTAAGTATGATTATCTCTTACTAGCCATCAGGAACACATGTATTGTCTCCTTCCATCCATACGTCTATCTCGAGATCTCTCGGGACATCTTCTATCGCGCACACACCTTGTCACTCGATCTCCTACCCATGTAGTCCCATCACGATCTCCAGGGGATCTCTCTATGACAAACATACACTCTCTCCTACCCATGTATGCATTTTCTCCGTACGTCTCTCTTGACCTCTCTTCCTTGTTTGTCAGACCCCTCTTGGCCACGTGCTAGGGGTCTTGCTCTCTCGGTTCCAAACAACCACACACTATCTCCTCACCATGCCTCCATTGTCGAAGATGCATGTGTGATATGTTTGCATAAGACACGCACGCTTTTTCTCTACTTTTATCATGTGTTGTCCATGTCTCTTCAACACACGCACACACACTTTTTCACTCACTCTCTCTATCTATCTATCTCTCTCTCTCTCTCTCTCGTTAGGGACTCTGTCATGTCCATAAGCATATGGATGTTTTGAAAAGTCAAACCTCAGAAAAGTTTGACCAGGTATATGTGGAGAAAAACATTTACATCTGGAACGATCATTAGATTCATCACATCATGTACTTACTTCATACTATCATTTATCTTTGGTATTGTAGATATAAGTAATTTCTTTATAAACTTGGTCAAAGTTTCAAAAGTTTGACTTAAAAAAATGTTGGAACTACCTTATCGAACGGAGGGAGTAGCTCTTTCTCTCTCTCTCTGCTATCTCTCACGGGCCTCCCCTCTCACTCGAACTCTCTATACCGACGGATTATACGCTCACTGTGTCAGCATATAGCTCCGTATATTGTTTAGTTAACCGGTCAACCAATCCACATGCTGCCTTGTCAGCTCGTGTTCTGTATCTTGGTGTGCTGGGCCATGTGGCAGTGGGTGAAAATAAGTAAACTAGAGGCCCATCTGACACGCGGTGAAGTAAACAAAGTTGAAACCACTCGGGGTAGCACCCCGCATGCTAGTAAATTGAGGGTGCATTGAGGACAAACTTCTTGCGCGCGAAGGACGCACTCGCGCACGATTCACCACTGCGTGGCGGCATGCACAGAAGGACACACTCACGCACACCCAGCACAAAACACACACCAGCACACATGTACACCAGCGTCGCCACCAGTTGATATGGACGGCGAGGCAGCCAACAAGCGGAGGCGGCTCGAGCCAAAACCGCATCCGGCGAGCCTGGACTTCATCAGCAGCCTCCCCGATGACATGTTGCTCGTCATTATCGGCCTCCTCCCCACCAAATCTGTCGTGCGGACCGCCCTGCTCTCCCTACAGTGGTGCCCCCTCTGGCGTTGTGTCCCCCTCAACCTCACTGTCGACAGCTGCCTCTGCGATGGGGATTGCAAATGCATGGCCGCAGTCTCCAAGATCCTTTCATCGCACCCTGGCCAGCCAGACGCCTTGACATCCGCATGTTCAGTACCAACTACAAGGTCCAACCCAAGTTCGATGAGTGGTTTTATCCCCCGCCCTAGATCAGCTCGAGGAGCTCAGCTTTGAAGCTGTACGATGTCGCTCTCTGCCGCCATCCGCGCTCCGCCTCACACCAACGCTGCGCCGCGCCAGCTTCAGCTCCTGCTATCTTCCCCAGATTAATGTCGCGCCCGCCCTTCTTCTCCCTCAACTCAAGCAGCTCGACCTCTTCGACGTTGTCATCTCGAAGAAGGCTATGGAGCACCTGCTCAGCAGCTGTACTGCGCTCGAGTACCTTCGTCTTGAGCAGATCCACGGGTTCACTAGCCTCCACATCGCCTCGATGAATCTCCGATGGATTTATGTATCTTGCTGGCCCCGCAACAAGACATCAATTGGGAAGAGATCACTCCAGCTGTTCCACGTTATGGTCATTGAGAATGTTCCTTTCCTTGAGAGATTGCTTGTATCGGATCTAGAAGGTCCAACAAAAATCAGGGTCAATGACGCGCCGAAATTGACAGCGTTGGTTTACTCGGCTGCCAAATTCTCTGAACTCTTTATTGGATCCGTAGTCGTTCAGGTACAACACTCATCTTCTTCTCCGTCTTCTTGAAATTCACATTTTTAAATTTCTTCTTGATGTATTTACGACCGTCTTCTAGAAAATGATTCCCAAAAGCTTGACCCGGTCCATGCGCACAGTGAAGATCTTAGCACTAAAATCTATCGGCCCCAATATGGATCAAGTTGTTGGATTCCTTACATGCTTTCCGTACACGGAGAAGCTACTCATCGAGGTGAAACTTCTTTCCTATAAGTAAACGGTAATCACAACGTAGCTCAATTTTTTTGTAATTTTCCCAAATTACGATGACAAGTGTAGTGTTCAAAACTGCATCTACGCACTGCATCGAAAGAACTGTTTTTAGTATTTTTTTTCTCACGTGATCACCTGCATCATTTTTATGTTGTACTACTATAGTAGCCTAGGCTAGTCATAGTGCAAAGTAACTTAGACTACTCCAGTAACCCTATGGTTACCCTAAGAGCAAGTACTACCTCCGTCCTGGTTTACTCTTCCAATTTTGTAGTATCAAAATTTGATCATAGATTTAACTGACAAAATCTTAATGCATGTCACTAAGAACTATATCATTGGATTCGTATTTGAACATAATTTCAAATGGTGTAATTTTTAGTGACATGCATTGGCATTTTCTTAGGTAAATCTATGGTCAAAACTTTATACTAAATACGAGGTAGTATTCCCTCCGTCCCAAAATTCTTGTCTTACATTTGTTTAGATACGGATGTATCTAACACTAAAATGTAACTAGATACATCCGTATTTAGACAAATTTAAGACAAGAAATTTGGGACGGAGGGAGTACAAAAGTGGGCTATGTAGGCCAAAACATGTGCCAAATTCACTTGTGATGCATTTGGCATCGATGCCCCTCCATTGCTCACCTGGTGCCCCAATCTGGATCACCTACTTTGCTCCGGTGCCAAATTAACTCATGCAATGAAAAAACACTGTGTGGGAGAGAGAGAGGACTGAGGCAATAAAAAACACTTGTTTGGGAGAGTGAGAGGCTGTTGTTGTTGGTTTGATTGATTTGTTTATACATGTGGGTCTGTGTGCACAGCGGTGCCAACTCTGTCACATCGCGAGAGCGGTGCCAAAATCTTTTGATTTGACATCGATGCGTATTATGTGGCATACTTTTGTGAAATATGGCATCGGACACATAGTGGAAGGCAACAAATGCCCAAGCTCTTCACGTGCTCCTAGTTAAATGAGAGGAAACAGAAAGAGAGAGAGAGAGAGAGTGAAAAAATATCACTAGCCAGCCAACCCTATCGTATGAGCGAATGATATTGATACCTCTTGATGACACGGCAATCTTATGCAGCTAGCTACTCAAATATGTTCTCTTCTTTTGCAGATAAAAAAAGACCCAAAAGTGAAAAATGTGCTGCACTATAACAATCTCATCGAATGCCTTGATCTCCATCTTACAGAAATTGATTTGATCGACTACCGAGGTAGCACATCTGAGATTAAATTGGCCAGGTTCTTTATCTTGGAGGCAAGTGTGCTCAAGGTAATGAGGTTTGGTGTTCTCTGGTGCAACAATGAATGGTGTGCTGATCACCGCAAGCGTCTAAGCCTAAATGACAAAGTCTCCGCAGAAGCTGAATTTGTTTTTGAAACATCAAGTGGCCAGAGACTCGAAAACTTATTTGCCCATTATGACTTGTCAGGGCGGTGGATTTTAGTATGTATGATAATGCTGCATCCACCTAAAGTAACGAAAGTTCTTACATAAACTTCCTAGTAATTCCCTCTTCGTAGGTGCAGCATTACCCCTAACATTTGTAATATCAGTTTGAAACTTGTAATATTGCTGTGTCCTATTCCTGCGTTTTCAAAATCCTGTGAATCAAACAGGTCCTGAGTTGGTGATGATGTTGTGCCTCCCATCTTTCACCAAGAGCCGTCGGATCTAGATCTGACGCATACAAACCAAGCTTCTCCATTTTTGCAAAAAGATGCCCGCACTTGTTCCCTATTTACAAACAACTCCTTGTCCCTCACAATCATCCTTATCTCCTCCCCACCACATCTAGAAGGCCGTGGAAAAATCTGGTGCGATGGCTGCTGCCAGAGCCGTCCACCCCCAATCTTGGTGTTCCGTGCAATGCACGGGCATCTACGCACGAGAAATTATGTCGAACATGGCTAGCTGTAAGCAGGCTAGCTCTACATCCATGATGATAGTGACTGCAGATGGTGAGGCTGACTATGGTATGCCGAACACGGCGCCTATACTCAGGTGTCATCTCCGACGCAGGGTCTTGTCACTTCACTATGAGGAGCAGCACGTAATAATTTGACCAACGGGTAGTACAGTGCTAGTACTCCTACTACTACATTGGTAGTACTACTACTAGTACTAGTAGCACCACCGTCTGGATTTAGGAGTACTACCACGTCCATCTGGATTTTAGTATTTGACTAGCAATATCTAGTAATGCATGTCACAAAAAATGTACTACTCCCTCTGTAAATAAATACATGGTGTTTTATTCCTATCGGCGAGAGAACTTAATTTTTTGCTAACTAGAGTACTAATAGGATTACATGCAATGAACTAAACACTGCATGTCATGTTTGGTAGTCTGAAGTCATTGAAAGCATGCACGGCCCACATCTCTCATTGGTTGATATTTCACGAAATAAGAAACAAAGAGGGAGTTAATGCACCATGCCTAAGTGTTTTGGGATTATTTGGTTTTCGTAATGTGACTTACACAACATTTTTGTTTACATGCATTAACATTTTATTAGTTAAATAAAAGGTCAAAACTTGGCGCAAAATGCAAAGGGGACCAATAAACCAGTAAACATCAAACTTCTATCGTTTGGCCACAACTAGAGGTCCGGTGAGATGACTATACTGCACCGGCACGGAGGGGACACAGCTTCATTGACTTATGGCAACTGCCTTTGGGTGAATGACACGTGGGCCTAGGGGGTGGCTGGCCCACCTATCATACAGCCAAAGGGAGGTGCAGTAGAGGGCCGAGGAGTAATACGAAATCCTACGCACCTACGCATGCTAACCAAGGGCAAGAGTGATCACTCGAATCGCAAGATTAGTTGACTAGAAGCTAAGCTAGACCCATGGAGGCGATGAGCGCGAGCATCAGCTGGCTGTGCCAGATGGTCCACGACGCCGGCATGCGGCCCAGCAATGAGGAACGTCTCCAGGTAGTATTGCTTGAGGCCGCCAGGGCGAGGGGCCGCTTGGACGACAGCTTCGTCTCCTTGTTCGATGAGGTCCTCGTCGGTTTCCTCAACAAGTTCACCGTCGTCAAGAAGCTCGCGGACGACTTTGACGTAAGCCTCCGGCCGACGCGCCCAGGCTCTGCGATGCCTGCCACCCTCAACGGCCACTACGGTGACAACCTCTTCGATGCACTGGTGGCCCTGCGACTGCCCGCCGTCGCGCCAGAGAATGTCCACCTCGAGGTCGCGCTTGCCGCGCAGCGCCTGGCGCAGCAAGACACCATCGACATAATCACCCACGTCTACGCGCAAATTGTCCACAAGGACTACTACATGCAAGAGGAGGACAATAGGACGCTGGCCTTCTTGGACCGCAGGGCAACCTTGGACGACACTATTCAGAAGCACGTTGAGCTCGCCGCCAACGCCGCTGCTCCTCACACGTCGGTTGGTGACCCGGCGCACTAGGGCGTGAGGATGTCGTTGATGGATCCGCATGTATTTTTATCTTTCCGTCAAATCCATGTAGTAGTATATGATACTACAGTAATTATCTTACCTTTTGCATCAACTTCATAATTTTTGTACGTACTCCATGCATGAACGGCGCCAGAACCAAACTTCTCATTACTCTAGGCAAAATTGTTATTTTCTATCTATCGATCGCGCCATGGAGCAGAACCAAATTTTACAAGTTACGAGTTCAAAAGGAAAAGCCTGCCGTGTTTGCGTCGCACCCCCACATGGTTGGTCTGGCACGCCGCTCAAGCGGGAATGTGTCCGGTGTTGCATTTTCACTTACAAGTGGGATAGCAGTTGAGCAAATCGAATATCGGCAAACCCCCACCCCGCCCACCGCGCGATTGATGAGAAAATAGGAGGGAGAAGAGATGGTTGTAGCATGGACTCCAAGAAAATTGGTGTCGGATGGGACTCGTGTGGGTGGCGTGTGCCGTACTGCTAGACGTGAATGCTAGTTATGGCCCATGCCACCCCACTATATCGACCCTATATCGAGGTACATAGAACAAATTTCCTGCAGTCCGTGCTCATCCCTCCTCTATCTCTCTTCTCAGCCAGCCAGCGAACGCGCGGAGCCCATTGTCTGTTTGCTCACATGTCAGTGAAAACGCAAGCAGACCCACTGAACCTGCACATCTTTCACCTCGACGTGCTGGTGAAGAAAAACAAATCCAAGAAAGATCTTCGGTGGCCGCTCTTTGAGTTACTCAAGAGTAGTAAGATTCTATTTACAGTTTAACCCAAGATGCACATCTCGTGGCTTCAACTACCACTCTATTTTCTTTCATGACACGACCTGGATGCTGGATGTCCCACGTGTCGGCAAAAGGAGGAAGAACCCGACCAAATCTTCGGTTGTGCTCTCGGATTAGACTAGTTGTGCTAACTTAAAAAATTTATTGTGTACTCCCTCCGTTCCAAAATACTTGACTTCCATTTGTCCAAAAATGGATGTACCTATATATTAAAACATGTCTAGATACATATATATTTGGACAAATAGAAGGCATGTATTGTGCAACGGAGGGAGTAGAATGGATGCAAGTTTTTGTATTGGGAAGAAGAGTACATCCATATATTGATAGAGCGCAATTTAGTAGATGTTCTATCACTTTTAGCTAGCATAGAGGCTAGAGATGAGATTAGTGCACTTGTTGATACTCCTACTAGAATAGAGGCTAGACATGAGACTAGATGCGAGGAAGCAACGTCTACTTCTTTACACTCGAAGAAGAAAGAGGCACGCAAGATCGAGCCTCCGCAGATCAACAATGAATGCATCGAGAAGGCACTAATCCAACTTACAGGAGTAGTAAAATGTATTCTTGTGGTTCTTATTTTCTTTGGCCTTTCTTTTCTAGTCAAAATTATGGTTGGAGTTCGTGCAAAACGGAGGTCCGTTTGGGGTCGAGCGTTGCAGTTGGCCTTACAAGTGGGACCGCAGTTAAGGAAACCGACTATCGGCAAACCCCCACCTCGCCCGCCGCGCGATGGCTGAGTTAGAGAAACGATGAGGTTGAAGAGATTGCTCTAGCACAGACTCCAAGAAATATGGTGCCAGATGGAAGTCGTGCTGGTGGTGTGTGCCATACTCCTGGACGTGAATGCTTGTTCTGGCCCATGCCACCCTACTACTCCTACTACTTACTATATAGTACTACTAGTATCGAGGATTCGAGGTGCTGGTTACGTAGTACAATATGGCTACAGTAAAAACACCCGCACGACGCGCGAAGCATGTGAAGCTAGTACAAATAGTGTACTACTATTGTTGATTGGCCTCATCCGATAACCTGCTGCAATGCACGTACAATTATGTATTCAGAAAATATTTTTTTGCCTCGTCGCACCACTCACTCACAGAAGCGACTCGAAAGCCATTCATAAATTTAGTAAGTTTATCACAAGCATATCATTTTATTACATACAACAGGTCATCAACCCACATCGACAACAAGGATACATTATAAATACTAAAGTTTTCACCACACAACAAATAACAAGCAAAGAAATGAACTTCAACTCAACCATTCCTCGGCATTGGAAACGCTTGCTTTGAACCACAAGTGATTCTCAGGGATGGGCCATCCATTGTCGATCTGGAGACCAATGCAGGACTGATCATCCAGGCTGAAGCGGCCTAATATATCAGTACCAGGGTAGGGAACCACCCAAATGTCCGAGGTATAGACACAGTTGCTTCTCATAAATGGTAGTAATGTTGTGTCAACAGCAGTTGGATCGCCTTTCACCATCATTGGATAGTTTTGTCCAAGGAAGAGCGAGTTTTCTCCAAGACTATCAATTCTGTACCACGGAGAAGGAGTTGGCGCTAGCACACTAGTATCCATCCCGAATACCATGCAACAGGTGTTGGAATAGGTCTGAAGAGTGCGACCATGGGAGACTACACCTGCTTACTTAGCAGTAACATCATCTGGGCTGTATACACACGAGAAGAGGTGATCCATCAGAATTAGTTGCCAGGCGCCAAAGAGTATATGGGCGCTGCTCGTCCTCATGCTCGTGATCATCACCATCGTCATCTCCCCCTTGGTTATAAAAATCTTCAAGTATAGGTGGTGGAATGTTCACAGGACCTTGGAAACACAAGAAGAAGGTTAATTAGTAAAGGGAAACTTGCTAATCCGCATGCATGTGGATGAAACAATTATAATTACGATGGAAGACAAATGTACCGAAACTATGAGGATGCCATGCAAAAACAGTGCCATGAGTGGCGGCAGCAAACACAAGGCCCTCGTATTGAATTGCATCACAGTACTCATCCGTGTACCGAAACTGATTTTTGAGCAATATCCGTCCAGTCAAACCACCAAGGACGGCAACAAGCTTGTCGAAGATAGAAACAACTTCATAGTTGTTGTAATTCCAAGAACAGTTGGGAACTCAAGAAATTGCTATCTTCCGTAGAAGACAGTCACCATGATTGTATTTGAACGTGCGTGCAATACCGGTGTGCTCAACCTCTGGGCAGTCTGCTGAGATTTTTGGAAGTGGAACCCGGTCACGAGTGTACACATTCACAAGTTCCCACTCGCAGTTGGACCCAATGTAAACAACCCAATCTCCATTTGCGCCTACCCAAGCCTTGCCCTCAAGCGATGGCATCTTAACATCATATGTATCATTATCAAGCGGAATCAACTTGCACAGGGCGAGGCCTCCGTCGTGACGGCGCCAGTCATCGGGGTCACGGCGAAGAAGACAGGGGAGATCAAACCGCTCCTTGACTCTTGGGTTCCTTGTAATGATGTTATTAGTTGAGTCGAGAATGGGCTTGAACGAACCTGCCATGCTAGCCGAGGTGATGATGTCGCACCGATCAATGAGTTCGTCCACCACGTCATCTTTCATATCGGGGCAAGAATAATGGGGTCGCTTCCGTCCTGTTCCCTCCATGGAGAAGACGATCGAACAATGGCAGGAGAAAGGGTGACGGGATGAAGGAAAATGGAGGAGGGAGAGGAAGAGCGTGCGACAGCAGCTCCAAATCGAGAGGGAAAGGCGAAGAGTCTGTGGACGGTTGCTAGTTTGCCATGGTTCACGAAGGGGCGCCCCGGCCTACACGTTGGTTCAGAAATACTCCTACTACTCGTCGTTGTCTCACTGATATGTTGGAACGGGACCACATGTCAACGAAACATGGTGTGTGATTTCTCGTGCAAAATGCGATCTGGCCGCGTTGGCCCGAGGTACCGCATTAGTTATCGACTTTTTTTTAATGGCGTGCCGTTCAGTTTTGAAGCACGACTAACTAGTACTGTACGCAGAGAAAATATAAACTACTCTACCACTGCTCCACCTCCAGTACTAGTAGTATAAAAAAGATATATAGGCTGGAGCTTCAGCGCTTTCTTGCTAAGGGCTGCCCACTTGCTTCTCACACTACCACCCTCTCTCCAGATCTAAAAAAGACGGCCCCTCTCTCCCGCCTCACCGGTGGTCACAGATCCGCCAGGGAAGAAAAGGACGTGCAGCGTTGACGCACTCGTCATCAGCGAGCGAGGTCATGCACTGACGACAAGGCTGTCCTGTGAGACCTAGCGCCCGCGCGGGATGGCCTCCGTCCCCAAGATCGCTGCCGTAGTGTGTGCGGAGGATGACGACCACGAGCGAAGCCACTTCCCGCCGACCCTCAGGTATGCTACCTCTTTTCGAACCATACCCTTGTTCCATTGCCCCATCTGGCACGTCGTTGCATGTGGATCTTTTTCCATTCCACCATCTTCCCAATTTGCTATCCTCTGCTCTGCTGGCCACGCAAACGAAAACCATAATTTGCACTATTAAAGGAAACCCTACTTCATGCAGACTAATCCATATCTGGGTTGAATAAGGAAAGGAAGGGAGATTGTACTGTCCAAGAGAGTAGGCATAGAACCCGCATCTAGGTTGAAAAGGGGAAAATCAGTAGCTAAGGAACGAGTCTCGTGTCTCTTGGTTTAAGAAGGGTAGAAAGGCATGATAACGCAATAGAGAATGACAAGGTCGATCGGTTTGTTGTCCTCACATAGGAAAAAGGTGGCTAAAGAGAACAAAAATGGAACATAATCCACATATGTTGCCTGGATATTTGTTTCTCTGGGCAAACATACCTCCCTCACCACTCTGCGTCCGTGGAGGTACATCGTACTAGTGCGCCCACTGTCCGAATGGGCCTCCCATGCTCTTATTGCCACTTTTTTTGCTGTTAGTATAACGCCAACAGTCAAGTCAAGCAATGCTACTGCTAAAGTGATGCCACATTTAACTAATGCCGCTCTCAGTCTAATGCAACCGATAAATTTAAGCAATGTCATTTAATGTCACTGGATTATTTCAGGGTTAGCTATTGATTGTGGATGTATTAAAGATTTTTCAACTAAGGCATTCTAATGTTGTTGCACAGCCAGTATACCAACTGTTGGGGATATAACTATTTGTGTAAGCCACCCAGGAGGGGCCCGGTTACACAAAGAAGACTCATCAGAAAGAAGCCCAAGACCAAGCATGAAGATGGCGATTCGATAAAGGGCTTAAGGCCCACAGGCGACTTAAGCCCGTTGTAGTAAACCTCCATGATGGCATGACTTGTAACATAAGGTAGATTTAACTAGTCACCGAGCCGGACACTGTTGATAAGCCAGCCGGGACTCTGTACGCCACAGGGCGTCGACCCGTGTATATAAGGGGACGACCTGCTGGCAACTTAGGGCAAGAAACAACTCATCGAGAGCCGGGCATAGCGTATCTCACTCCCTGGTCATCGAAACATCAATACCAACCCAACTAGACGTAGGCCTTACCTTCACCGTAAGGGGCCGAACTAATATAACTCTCTCGTGTCCTTTGTCCTGATTTAACCCCTCCAAGCTTCCTAGTTGCGATGGCTCCACAACTAAGTCTTTCACGAGGACATCTGACATGACAATTCCACGACAGTTGGCGCCCACCGTGGGGCGAGCGCACGGTAGATTTGAGTTCTTGAAGGGTAACTTCAAAGGGCTCAAGGGATACGTAGTGGGCCGGATGACCAAGAGTCGTCGCGGCAAGATCTACATCGACGACGAAGGCTGGGGTCCCGATGCCGGTCAATTGAGTACAGATACCGGGTCCCCTTCAGCGGAATCCACGTCTTCATCGGCCGGATTCGTGAGCCGGGCCCTGAGCCGGACAACTGCACCGACCTCGTCGAGATGGCTCAGCGTGCGAGGAAGACCCGGACGCAACCTATCTTAAGGCGTGCCTTTGTGGGCTGCGTCCACGGAGAGGAATTTTCTGAAGGATCTGAAGATGGGGGTGAGACGGCCGTCCTCTCAGACGGTGATTCGTCCGCCAGCTCAACAAATTCGTTGTATCAGGTGCAAGATGGCGCGCGCGGGGGCTGTTCCGATGGCATCAGTATTCCGGACCCCTATGAGCCACCAAGATGGGCAGAGATCTTCATGGCTGGAACTCAGCCCGGTTCAAACTCTACAGCTGCTGCAGCGATCACATCCGGATTAGGAGCAGCCGAGGCAGGCGGCCCCGTGCGCTCGCCGACTCAGGTGCTGATGGATCTCATGGACAAGCTTATGGCCCTGTTAACCGCCACGGTTATTCCTGCAGACAAAGATGAGCATGACGCAGCGGTAGCCCAGGTGTGTGAGGAGATAGCTCAGGCCAAGGAGGCCTTGGCAGCTGAGGATACTAGACTAGCTACAGAGCGGGCGGCTCTCAACGTCCGGGCACAGCGTTTGCAGTCAGAAGCCTACCAGCTCACGATGAGCTTAAACGCATCCAATGAGGTAATGAAGAGGAGATATCAGAAAACTCAGTCTCATTTACCTCTGAATTACGACCCCCGGGTTCTCTTTGCTACACCTGGAGCCGGCCCTAGTAATCCGCCAGAGGCCGGTCAGCTTATGACAGTCGGAACAGGAGGACCGGCTCAGCCTCGGGATATGGCACCACCTCACGTGAGCATGCCACCACCGTGTTATGTGCCGATTCCACCGGGTCACTTTTCCAACCCCATGGAGAACTTAATCGCAGCCTCAACACGTTTGGCGGCTCTTCCTATGGAAGGTGATGACCCGGCGGTAGTGGAAACCCGGAAGGTCAGAGAGCTCCTCCAAACGGCCCTAGCTCAGCAGGAAACCTATTCTTACAGCCGAGACAGGATTCATTGAACTCCCCCGCCCTGGATAGCACCACCTCGCCAGAACCGGAGCCCGAGTTACAGCAGACACATGGAGTCGGAAGCTTTGTCAAGCAACGCCCAACGCCGTAACCAGCCCGGTGGCTATAATCCGGTGCAAGATCGAATACGTCAGGAGAATGAGCAGGCGGCTCAGGTGGCGGCTCAACAGACGGCACCTCAAGACTTTCCGGAGTATCCAACAACTTCCGTTGAGGCAGGAGTAGCCACTAGAATCGGTGGGGTTCCTTGTCTGGTTCCAGCTTTGCGTAATGTGTGTTTGCGGAAAGACTTCAAGGGACCTCGAAAGGTGCCGAATTACACGGCCGACTTGTAGCCCGAAGCATGGGTCGAGAGTTATGAGATGGCCATGGAGATGTTGGAAGTTAGTGACTCAGCAATGGCTAAATATTTCACCATGATGCTAGATGGAACGGCCCAGTCTTGGTTAAAGGGCCTGCCACCCAATTCCATTGGTTCATGGGGCGAGTTAAAGGCCCGGTTAATCCAGAACTTCAAGGACACCTGTAAGCAATCTATGTCGATTATGGACTTTATGGACTGCAAGCAAGGGGAAGGTGAATCCACCATCCATTGGGTACGCCGGGTCAAGGAGATAATTCATTCATCCGATAAGATGGATGCCGGCTCTTCAGTCCTTATGTTGGAGAAAAATTGCCGCTTTGAGCCGCTGAGGCAGAAACTGGGGCGCCTTAAACGTGACCTCACAGATATGGGTACGCTGATGGTGGCTTTAGTTAAATATGCCGATTCTGATAATACCAAGGATCCCGCGTCCGACGATGAAAAGACAGGGAAGGGAAAAAGGAATGGCAATGGAAAGGGTCAGCAGCATAACCCGGGGAATCAAGGCGGCAATAAGCGTAAGGCGGACGGTAACCCAGAGTTTGTGGCCAATGCCAACACGCGGGGTGACAATAAGAGATATAAGGGTAAGCCGCCTCGGTCCGGCGGGTCAGGCCCATCTCTTGAGTAGCTACTCAATGAGCCCTGCCCAAAACACGGCACCCAGGAGCACCCCGACATACACCTATGGAAGGATTGCGCGATCATGAAGGCGTTTAAAAATTCCAACACCTTCGATGGCAGTCATGGATCTGGCGGCGGCTCAGGGGCTGGCGGCTTTCATGGCCCGGGTGGTGGCTCAAATTCCGGTTTTCAGGGGCATCCAGGTGGTAATAATCAGCAGCAGTCTGGTCAAGGAGGGCAGCAGCAGCAGTCGGGCTATCAAAGCCATCCGAAGCAGTTGAGTGGTGGGCAGTATCATGTGTTTACCACTAGTTTGTGCAAACGCGACCAAAAGGTTCATAAGATGGCCGTGAATTCTGTAGAGCCGGCGATTCCTCGTTATTTGAGGTGGTCAGAGCAGCACATTATATGGAGCAGAGAGGATCACCCTCCACGGGTCGATAATCCGGGTCAATTAGCCTTGGTGGTGGCACCCCAGGTTGGTGGATATAAATTCACTAAGGTACTCATGGACGGCAGTAGCAGCATCAATATCCTCTACTACGAGACCTTTCAGCGCATGGGGTTGACTGAGAAGAATTTGAGAACATCCAACACTGTTTTCCATGGGGTGGTTCCGGGTAAGTCGGCTTACCCAGTTGGCAAGATTGAGTTGGATGTGGCCTTCAGAGACGAATATGATTCCACAACTGAGAAGTTAACGTTTGAGGTGGTCAAAATCAGGAGCCCATATCATGCTCTGTTTGGGCGGCCAGCTTATGCTAAGTTCATGGCCCGGCCGTGTTATGTTTATTTGCAGCTCAAGATGCCGGGTCACAAGGGCACCATCACTGTGCATGGAAGTCGGAAAGTGGCGCTGGAATGTGAAGAAGGCGACGCGGCTTATGCTGAGTCGGCCTGTGCGGCCAAAGAGCTCAAATTTTATCAAGACAATGTTGACCCGGCGGATATGACCTCCCTCAAGAAACCCACTACTGAACATGACCCGGGGTTGAAGTTTAAATCAGCCGCTAAGACAAAGGTTGTGGACTTTACTCCAGGAGATGCCTCTAAGCAGTTCAGTATCAGTGCCAATTTGGATCCTAAATAGGAAAGCACGCTCATCGAGTTCATCCGTGAGAACCGGGACATCTTTGCATGGAAACCTTCAGACATGCTGGGTGTACCGAGGGAACTCGCTAAGCACACTCTCAATATTGATCCAAAGTATAAGTCGGTCAGACAGTTTCTCCAGCAGTTCAACGAAGAGAGACGAAAAGCTATTGGGGAAGAGGTGGCTCGGCTCTTAGCGGTCGGGTTTATTGTTGAAGTTTTTCACCCAGAGTGGTTGGCTAACCCAGTGCTTGTCCTCAAGAAGAACGGCACTTGGCGGATGTGTGTGGATTACACGGATTTAAACAAGGCTTGTCCGGCTGATCCCTTTTCCCTCCCCCGTATTGATCAAATTATTGATGCTACGGCGGGTTGTGAACGTTTGAGTTTTTTGGATGCTTACTCTGGTTATCATCAGATCAAAATGGCAGTTAAGGACCAGGAGAAGACGTCTTTAATCACTCCGTTTGGAGCCTTCTGCTATGTGTCTATGCCATTTGAACTCAAAAGTGCCCAGGTGACTTATCAGCGGTGTGTGCAGAACTGTTTGCACGATCAAACTGGGCATAATGTTCATGCTTATGTAGATGACATTGTGGTGAAATCCAGAGAAAAGGAAACTTGATATCCGATTTAAAATAGACCTTTGATAATCTTTGGGTTTACAAGATGATGCTTAACCCGGCCAAGTGTGTATTTGGTGTACCTGCAGGCAAGCTTTTGGGTTTTCTGGTATCTAACAGAGGCATTGAAGCTAACCCGGAGAAGATTAAGGCAATTACCTCTCTGACTACACCGACGTGCATCAATGATGTCCAGCGATTGGCGGGTTGCGTTGCCGCTTTAAGCCGGTTCATAAGCCGGTTAGGTGAGAAGGCCCTACCGTTGTATCAAATGATGAAGAAAACAGACACTTTTGTCTGGAGTGATGCCGCGGATACTGCCTTTGAATATTTGAAGAAGCAGTTGTCTGAACCATCGGTTCTTGCGGCTCCCATTGATAAAGAACCTTTGCTATTATATGTGGCTGCCAATTCGCGAGCCATCAGCGTTGCCATTGTAGTGGAGCGTAAGGAAGCTGGCAAGGAGCATCCGGTTCAACGGCCGGTTTACTACATCAGTGAGGTGCTCATTGAGTCTAAGCAAAGGTATCCACATTGGCAGAAGCTTGTTTACGGGGTGTTTATGGCTAACCGGAAGTTGAAGCAATACTTTCAAGGCCACCCTATAACTTTGGTAAGTTCTGCCCCTTTGGGAGACATCATTCAGAACAGGGAGGCCACAGGACGAGTCGCAAGTGGGCCATTGAGCATGGGCCTCACGATTTGAAGTATATGCCACGTACTGCTATTAAGTCTCAGGCTTTGGTGGCTTTATCAATGATTGGACAGAGTTACAGGCCCCTGAGGAGAAGCCGGATAATACATATTGGACGATTCACTTTGATGGGTCCAGGCAGCTAGAAGGCTCGGGGGCTGGACTGGTGTTAACTTCCCCTCGAGGTGATAAATTTCGTTATGTACTCCGGCTTATGTTTACATGTACTAACAATGCAGCGGAGTACGAGGCCTTACTCCATGGTCTCCGGTTGGCTAAGGAGATGAACTTAAGCCGGGTAAGATGCTTGGGCGACTCAGATCTTGTGGCTCAACAAGTGTTAGGCAAGTGGGATTCCAAGGACCCCCTTATGGCGGCTTATCATCGTGAAGTCGATGTTGTGGCTGGTCACTTCACGGGTTATCAAGTGGAGCACATCGATCAAAGGAAGAATGAGGCGGCTGATGCTTTAAGCCGGTTGGGATCCCAACGTAAGCCGGTTCAGCCCAACACCTTTCTCGATGTTTTGCATAACCCTTCTGTCAAGGTGCCTACCGAGGAAGACCTAGCAGTACCAGACCCGGAGGCTCAGCTGGTGGCGGCTCTTCATGTTATCCCGGATTGGACAGTACCCTACTTGGCTTATATGACTTGGGGTGAGTTGCCTAAGGATGAGACCTTGGCGAGATAAATTATCAGGCGCTCCAAATCTATGACGATTGTTAACGGCAAGTTACAACATCTAAGTGTCACTGCAGCGTTTCAACGCTATGTGTCGCCTGCAGAGGGACAAGAGATACTTCATGAGATTCATGAAGGAGATTGTGGTCATCATGCCGGCTCAAAATCTCTTGTGGCCAAGGCTTTTCCTCATGGTTTCTATTGGCTGACGGATCATGCTGATGCGGAGGATCTGGTCAGCAAATGTGACGGTTGTCAAAAGTTCTCACGACGAGCTCATGTGCCGGCTCAAGAATTGAGGATGATCCCAATCACTTGGCCGTTCGCGGTCTGGGGGCTTGACATGGTTGGACCTTTCAAAAGGTCTAAGGATAAAAAGACACATCTACTGGTGGCAGTGGACAAGTTTACCAAGTGGGTTGAGGCAGGGCGGTCAGTAAGTGTGATGCAGCCACGGCGGTTCAGTTCATGAAAAAGGTGATCTTTCGTTTTGGCTTCCCACATAGCATCATAACTGACAATGGCACTAATCTCTCTAAGGGTGCCATGGAAGAGTTCTGTCAAAGAGAACATATCCGGCTTGATGTTTTGGCTGTTGCTCATCCTCAGTCCAATGGTCAAGCAGAAAGAGCTAATCAAGAGATCCTGAAAGGCATCAAGCCCCGGCTCTTAGTCCCCTTACAGCGGACTCCGGGTTGTTGGGTGGAGGAGTTACCCTCCGTGCTATGGAGCATCAACACTACGCCTAACAGATCTACGGGATACACACCTTTTTTCATGGTCTACGGAGCAGAGGCAGTTCTGCCAAGTGACATCCGACATGACTCACCCCGTGTGGCGGCTTACGTTGAGGCGGATAACGAAAAGGCTCGACAGGAATGAGGAGCGACACTTGGCAATAGCCCGCTCGGCGATTTACCAGCAGGACCTGCGCCGCTATCACAGCCGCCGGGTTATGAGCAGAGCCTTTCAGGAAGGCGACTTGGTACTCTGGCTCATCCAAGATCAATCTAACATGCACAAGCTATCTCCGCCTTGGGAAGGACCCTTTGTGGTCAGCAAGAATCTAAACAATGGGTCATACTACCTCATTGATGTTCGAGAGCACAAAGACTCACGTAAATCGGAGGAGGAGACTCGCCGGCCGTGGAATATTGCTCATCTGCGGCCTTAATATACTTAAGCCTCTGGCTCTTAAGATGTATATACTTTTGTCGATGTACATATTATATGAAGCAATAAAGCAGGACCTCTGTCCTTTTTCCATAAAGAATGTGTTTATGTCTTCTTTATCAGTTGGTCGACACTACCAACAGGGACCGGATCAAATCTGAATCTGGCTTTCCCTCTGGTCCGTCTTATGATCATATCTGAATCTAGCTGTGGTCACTTGGGGGCTTCCTGTTCAAACATAGGTCGTTTTTGAACCAAAGAGAACATAGTTGTCGATACCCACTTGATCGGCATACTGCCAAACCCACTTGGGGGCTTCTTGATCATATTTGAATCACAGCTTAACCCCCTTTGGGTCTGACGTGGATCATATTCGAATCAGCGTCATTAAACAACTCTTATGTTCACTTGGGGGCTTCCTGTTCAAACATAGGTCGTATTCGAACCAAAGAGCACATAGCTGCCGATACCCATTTGATCGGCATCGCCAAAGCCATTGGGGGCTATATGATCGCATCCGAATCTTAGCTAAACCCCTTTGGAATGGTTCTCTGATCGTATTCGAATCAGGAGCCTGTGAACATTGCTTATGGATGTAGTTACTTTAACTATCTTGAAACCTTCTTGAGGAGATGGTTCTTGGTTCTTCCGGTTTAGTATTGATTACTCCAAGTTTTACAAGTGCCAGGTAAAGCATCATATGAGCCAGGAAGGGTACCAAAGGTTCGCAGGTATGCTATTGTGATTATAAATAATCATAAATCGGCCTGTATATGATGTTTTTGTGCTATGTTCCGGGTTATCAATACTCTATAAACCCCTGGCGCAGTAAACCGCCCAAGGAAATTGTGATTGTTTTATGTGCAGGGCAAGGCAAAGCAAGCTTAACATCAAGGAGACAAACAATCAACATAAGCCGGGAATAGATGTCAATGGCGGTTTACGAAAGTGTTAAGCGCCATAAACATGCACGAAGGCATGACAAACATTGAGAAGTTTTTCTATCCTATTACAAGACTCCCCGAGTCTGAATAAGTGAAGCATCATTTTGGCAAAGGTTAAGACGCCTGGCAGCTCATTCCTTTGGCGGGCTTGATGGCTCCGGGTTATCCTTCTCCGCCTCTCCGTCGGTTGCTTTGTCCTGGAAGGTGGACGAGGCCCAGTCAATGCCGCTCAAGGCTTCAAATTCAGCCTCATCATCTATTAAACCGGTCGGGTCCACTTCAGGGGCAAAGGTATGCTTACGCGTTGGAGGGATCATGCTGACTTGGTCATACGGAACGTTTGGGATTCTCCGGTTCTCGCTATCATAGCCCGGTGAATACTTAGTGAGATCAGTATCATTGCCAATGAGAGTCGCCAAGGAACGAACGACTTTGACACAGGCGGTGAAGTCTTGATCATCAAATGCAGAGCCATCCTCGTTCAGGCTTGGATATCCAAGAGTAAGATCAGCCAAGTCAAGCTCTGGCACCCATGCCTTTGCCCGTCTTAATGCGGCCACGGCTCCGGCTCTTGTAGATGCCTGCCTTAAGTCCTTAATCCGTTGAGGTAGCACTGCGAGATGCTTCAGCACATCTTGTAGGAGGCGAGGAGGGGTATTTGATAAGGCCACAACGGCCAAAGCACGTTGTGACCCGGAGTACAGCTGCTCCACAAGGGTATAAACCGCCTTGAGCTTGATCAACATGTTCTGCTTGAGGTTGGTACTCCTGGGGCCTGTATGGTCATAAGCATAATAATAAGCCAGAGATAATTATCACAATAATCCTTGGACTATTACAATGTTTAACGTTTTTCAGAGTGACTTACCGAAGATGGCTGAGACCATTTGGGATATTTGCCGCTTTAAGTCGGATAGTTCGGTTGTTGCCTCTGCAAGAGATGCTTCTGCCGTCTCGGCCCGAGTCACTAGTGAAGCCCTCTCATCAACCCAAGCTCTTTTCTCCGATTCAAAATTTTTCTTCATTTTCTCTTGTTCAGAGATGCTGAATTCAAACTTGGAGTTTGCTTTCTGAGATTCAAGTTCTTGAAGCTTCAGCTGGCTCCTCAGGTCAGCAATCTCCAATTCAAATTGACTTATGGTGGCCTGTGTTGACATGAGGTTATGGTAAGAATCATGGTAAGGTAACATTCAAGTCCCAAACACTTTACAAGTAAAGATATTTGGCACTTGGGGACTAATGTATGTTCAAAGAATTTTTTTAACTTATTTGCCGAGTCATACATATTAAGTCTCAAGCATTTTACAAGTAAAGATACTTGACACTTGGGGGCTAATGTGTCAATTCAAAGTCTCATGCTATCACCGGGTTAAATGTATTCACTTTAAACCGGACAAACTAACAGTAAGTTGATTTCTAAGTCTACAGCATATTCATTTATAAGCAATAGACTTGGGGGCTGGTACAGTAAGTAAGGTTTAGGAAAAAGCCAAAGTTATACCTCAGATTTGTGCTGTATTTGCTTCACCATGTCAATTTCCAGGTCACGACTATTGTTCACTTGGTTCAAATAGCCCGAGACTATGTCACCAATGCTTAGGTGAGTATAATCAGTGATGTCCTGTTTGGCTTTCCGACGTTGGGCAAACTCCTCCTTGGCGGTGCATTGAGCAAGAATAGTAGGCTGGCCCGGTTCAACATATTGGCTTTTCAGAAATTCAACTTCTGGATCAGTCGTCTTGACCGGGCTAGGAATTTCCGGGTTATCAGAGTTGTGGACAACGTCTTCTACAGGTGGGTCAGAGGTTGACACCGGAATATCAAAAGCCGGTTCAGGCGGTGGTTGATGAGTGGAGCCGTCACGAACGGATGAGTCAATCACCGGTTCAGTGACCACCGGGTCTCGGGACGGCTTATTCTTCTTTGCCCTCTTGCTGGGCTTCACCTACAGGCTGTCAATCAAAGTGGAAGGATGAGTATCAACGTATAAGTATGGAAAAACTTAAAGTAAGAAAGGTTGCATTACCCAGGAGCTATTTTAAAAGCCGGCATGTTTGATTGCATCGACTCGTCGGAAGACGGAGAGGCGTCCTGATAATTGGAGTCAGATGAATTGAGAGGTTGGCGTATTAGACCCGCCAAAGGAAAAACAGAATGTAAATCGGAGATAACCTCGGTCCGACGCTTCCTGGTTACATCGGGTAAGCCGGAGGAGAGTTCTGCGTCTTGAGTGGCCCGAGTTTGCCTCCGGTTCTCAAGCTGTTATTGCTTCAAAAGAAATGGAGGATCTTGGTAAGCTAGAGGATGTGAAAATCTTACTTTCCAGGTCACCCTTCGGATTTTTTGTGTTGGCAAAGGCTCTGAGTCGGAGGAGATTATAGTTACCTCTTTGTCAATTGCTTGACCGTTCCCTGTATCCTCCTGAAAGGATAAAATGTCAGTAAAGTAACACCAAAGGAGTTAAGGAAATTAAAAGATTACCTCTTCCTCATCCGAAGATGAGTCAACCAATTTAAACATATCAGAGGCGCTGGGTTTTTTCTTCTTAGATGTGCCCGTCTTGGTGGCCTTCCTTTCGGTTTTCTTGGCTGCCCTGGCCTGTTTGGCAGCCTCATGGTCATACTTGACCTTCCAGAAATTGTCATCGACCTATGGAAAAATATAAGGAATCATAAATACAAAAAGGTATAACATGTTAAAGAGTATTTTTGAAGATTGATAACTTACTGCAGGGGCAGGATTCTTCTTGCAGAAGGGAAGTAAGCCGAAGGCATTACTGGTTACAGTGCCCTCCTTCAACAGTGATTGGACTGTAGCATCTACCACATCGTCTGGTAAATCATTAGGATTATGACACATTGGGTCATCCTTTTCGCCTGTGTAAGTACACATTAAGCCGGAGCGGCGGCTTAATGGTAGTATCCGCCAGGTGACCCAGGCTCGAACCAGATCGATGTCGTTTAACCCGTTCCCTAGAAGAGCTTTGATCTTCCTGATGGTGGGGTTAAGAGGCAGGCACTCAACAGTGGATAACTTATCCGCCAGCGGATGATTGGATTCGAGACACAGGGCACAAAAGCCGGGCAGAGGCTTTTCATCAGCCGGTGATGTATCTTGACAGTAGAACCACGTCTGGTTCCAGTCTTTCGGGTGACTTGGCAGCTCAGCATAAGGGAAAAGACAATCTCTCCGCCGCTGGATTGAGATGCCACCGAGTTCAAGACTAGGTCCATTGGCACGTTCATTTTGCCGGTTCAAATAGAAAAGTTCTCTGAATAAAAGCAGACTTGGCTCCTCTCCCAGGTAGACCTCGCAGAACACTTGGAAATTGCAAAGATTTGACACGGAATTGGGTCCAATGTCTTGAGGTCTAAGGTCAAAGAAATTTAGAACTTCCCTGAAGAATTTTGAGCCGGGAGGAGCAAATCCCCGGCTCATGTGATCCGTGAAAACTACTACCTCCCCATCTTTGGGTTGATGTATTTCCTCAGACGAGTTAGGGGCACGATAAGACATGACCTCCTTCTTTGGCAGATGGCCGGACTTCACGAACTCGGCAAGTTTGATTTTGGTCACCATGGATGGAACCCAATTGCAAGTCACAGGGGCTTTGGCTGCTTTAGGAGCCATGACAACAGTGGCCTACGACAAAATAAGAAAGCTCCGGTTCAACTTTAACCCGGGAGAAATATCTAAATTATTTAAAGTGGCGGCTTAAAGAAAGGGGCCAAATGATATAAGGGTGATTGTGCAATAATATTTAAGCCGCTAGCAGTGTCAAGAGCAATTCAAGAATTCTTAAGATCATGAGAAGAAGGCAAGGCTTACAGTTCAGTATTGCTTATTTAAAACCGGACACCTGGATAGTGGTGTTTAAAGGGCATTTTCCAGAAGAAGTTTTCCGGGTGATAGAAACAAGTTTCACAGATGACAGCTATTATTCTAGATCAAAATATTGCTCTGAAAGAGAAATTTTCTAGACCTAAAAACAGGCAGAGAAGTTCTACACTCGAAGAGGGCTTCTAAACGAGGGAAATGAGATTTATTTCTATGCAAGATCAACACAAACAACTACCGCAGCAGTTATGCACAGTTTTTTCGATCTAAACAGGGCATTGGAGGTGAAAACTAACGAGGGTTTGCATCAGGCAGTGATGAACACCGACGAACTCAGCGGAGCTTCAAGCTAGATCTGAGAAAGGGGAGGAGAGGAACTCACGGATGAGGACGAGTTGCGGAGTTTCGCTGTCGATCTCTGGTCAAAGTCAGGTCGATGCAGCGGCCTGAGTCGATGAAGATGAGGTGGTCGATGGCGACGGCGGCGGAGCTCGAGTGGTAGAGAGGAGAGGAAGAAGACGACTGAAAGGATAAAAATGAAAGACCTAAGTCGCGACTATTTATAGGGAGAGGATAACTGAGACGGCGCAGGAAACGAGGAGATAAGAATTACTATCCATCGGCCCTGATGCCTCGATTTTCGGAGCAGTCAATAAAGAAGAGATCCGTTGAAGGATTTGATGGAATAGAAAATGAATTAAAGGAAAAATGACGTCACGCCGGGTTAAGACGGATCCAGAAGATGATGTCATGGCGGGTTAACAAAAACCCTCTGTATAGACAGAAGACTGCAGAAATAATTCTTTAAAAATATTTTTTAGATTGACATGAACAGGTTCAAATCAATCTGGGGCCTAATGTTGGGGATATGACTATTTATGTAAGCTGCCCAGGAGGGGCCGGGTTACACAAAGAAGACTCATCAGAGAGAAGCCCAAGACCAAGCATGAAGATGGCGATTCGATAAAGGGCTTAAGGCCCACAGGCGACTTAAGCCCGTTGTAGTAAACCGCCATGATGGCATGACTTGTAACATAAGGTAGATTTAACTAGTCACCGAGCCGGACACTGTTGATAAGCCGGCTGGGACTCTATAAGCCACAGGGCGTCAACCCGTGTATATAAGGGGACGACCTGCTGGCGGCTTAGGGCAAGAAACAACTCATCAAGAGCCAGGCATAGCGTATCTCGCTCCTTGGTCATCGAAACATCAATACCAACCCAACTAGACGTAGGCCTTACCTTCACCGTAAGGGGCCGAACTAGTATAACTCTCTCGTGTCCTTTGTCCCGATTTAACCCCTTCAAGCTTCCTAGTTGCGATGGCTCCACAACTAAGTCCTTTCACGAGGACATCTGACGTGAAAATTCCACGACACCAACGATGGAACTTGTTACTACCTTCAGATATTTGCACTGTTAATGCTTATAGATTACATACCTCACTTTCATGAGATAAGTTAATTTTTTGTACAGTGTCACCAAAATGCCAAGGCGTTGATGTCATTTTATTTTGTTTAAACTGCACAGACAATTATGAAGACAAGAGGAAAGTTCAAGAGTGGGCACCTCCTCCTCCAGCTATTCTCTTGATTCGTTCGATCAAGTTTTTATGTTTGATCGATTATCAAGATTGGGATGGAAATTTTTAAGGTCCCCCCGAGTTCGAAATGATATTTACCTTGGAGGTACATGGTTCGCAATTTTTTATACTGTCATTAGTTAATAATGCTAGTCACCTTCAGACTTCTGTATTTGGTTTAATGCTCATGCACAACTAGTATACCAATGCTAAAACTTGTTACCTTTACATTTTGTATTGTTAATTCTTATAGAAACCTTCTAGTGCTAGAGTTTATTGAAATTTGTTCAGTAAAACCATTGTACTGTACCCTGTAATAAAATAACTACTCTACCATTGCACTAGCCACTGGATTAGTGTATATTTGTAGTATTCAAATGGTGTTGCATTAGCGTATGGACATAAATAAAGTGTGGCAAGCTTTCTCGGATATGTGCTCAAGAAAACTACTACCTATTTTTCTAAGTACTAGACATTTGGGTACTTTAAATTGAACCGCGAAAATGTCTTATATTAAGGAACAGAGGGTGTAGAGTTCACTCAAATTATCCCGGTAAAGCTAATCACACCTTTGTTAAAATTAATGTTCATTATGTTATCGGAGGAGGTCTGTATGTTTGTCTCTAATGCCTGTCGACTACATACCCGACATCATGATGTAATGTTAAGTCATTTCCTTTTGTACAGTGTCACTAAATTTTCAAGGCGGTGATGGCATTTCATTTTAGTAGAACTGCACAAAATTTTCTTAAAAGAAGAAGAAAGGTTAGGAATGGCTCAGTTTTTCAGAAAAAACTATGTATGCCTTCCTGACATCAGCCGTTGTTGCTTTATTTATTCCTTCAAACAGGTGGTTAGAAACAGTCTTGCTACCTTTTCCCATTAAGAAGTTGGAATGCTTATATTTGTGAGTCTATGCTTCAACTAGTGCCATTTTTATAGTAATCACACTTTCAATATCTATGCAAAAAGGGATGCTCGATTTTAGTGGAGTTGCACAAAAAGTCCAACTGGTTCAACATTAGGAGCATGTTTTTTTCCAAACCTTTATATCCAATGGGTGGCACTATGAGTTGTTCATTACGAAGGTACATGGTTTGCTACTATCTTGCTACTCTTTTTGTACTGTCATTAGATAGTAATACTAGTGGTTTGCATGTGAATTTATTGGCAGGGTGGACCTACATTGGAGGTGCAGGACAGGATTCAATGATTGGATGCTCAATTTCGGTTGTATCAATTTCACCTCTTCCATCACTGCAAACATGGTGTGGTATATGTTTACTAGCTGCTTGATATTTGTGCAGACAGAGATGTCTGCCCGTTGCTATTTGGCAAACAAACAAAGTGTCTGCAATTTTGGTTGAACTACACAAGAGAATAGTATAGTCACTGCATGCAGTGCCATTTGAAAATAGACACAAAGATTGGATCGTCACTTCATGGACTGCAGAAAAGTAGTAATGTACTATTTACCGGCCAACACTAGGTGCTTCATTGCTTTGGTCTAATTATACAATGGGCATCATTTTCCCTAAGTTAAAGTTTGTATTCCGAAAATAGTCTCACGGTGTGATCGAGAGAAGACCAAATCATATTGCAGTGGATGTTCCTCCATCATGTGTGGTTCATTCTCATGGTTCCAGCTGTTGGTGAAACCACTTACGTTTGCAAGAGGAATTGTAGACTTCACAAACAAATTTGTCTTTCAGTCTGTACTGAATGTTGGCCAAGAGAAGCATCCATGTTAGTAGGAAGAACAATTGTTTTTTCTAGATCTTTGCTTTTGGAGCTACATATGTGTATATGATCTGTGAATCATTGAGATGCATTAACATGTTGATCTTATGTATGGGAATCGTACTAGTTAGTTTTAGTTGCGATGCAAGATCTGAAGTGGCTGATCTTTGCTTTTGGAGCTACATATTTGTATATGATCTGTGAATCATTGAGATGCATTAACAGTTACTTATTTCTGTTCGCTCAGTGTTTACAAGTTACTGATCGATCACTAGCTAGCCTACAAATGCGCTCCTGGCAGTGTTATTTGCGACGCAAGATGCAAACTGGCAGTTTTTTGAATAAAAATGCCTACCTCCAAAGAAACTGACAAGCTACACTATCGATCCTACACGGATAAATAGCGGATCACGCACATACTACCTCCTTTCCGGTTTGCAGGGCTCAATTCAAGAAACGACCTACTCGATCCTACACAAATAAATAGCAGATCACGCACGTACTAGTACCTCCTTTCCTTTTTTTGTGAGGTAATACGTTTCTCATTCATAAAATAAAGATCCGGTTAGAAGACACGTAATCACCGACATTACAGTACTGAAAGGATAGGATAATCCTACACAAAAAACCGACATTACTAGTACCTCCTTTCCGGTTGGCCGGGCTTAATTCAAACCTCTCATAAACCAAGGTACTCCCTCCATCCGGGTTTATTAGTCCCGTGAGCAAAGCAGCAAGACCAAGGCATGTCAATAATTAATGTCATGCAGAAGCTTAAGCCTAATTAATTCTAGCGATTTAAGTGGCTGCATGCTTGCCCTCGGCTGCGACTCGTTGCATGCTGCTTCGCGTACTACCTGCGAGCGATTCTGAGTGTCTGCATGCAGCCGGCCGTAATTAAGGCAGTTAACTGATACGAAAAAAGATACACTTTAATTGTTGCGGGCTTTTTAAATCCGTGGAATCATTATTGACAAGGAGGGAGATGATTCGAGTGCACTCATTTGACCGCCATGCCGGCGTGCGACCTAGACGGGACGGGACAGCACAGTCATAATTTTAGTTTCCCTAGTTTTCCACGTCAAGCTGGCGCGCTAAGCCATTATGCATTGAATTCCGATGACTGTCCAACTACCTTCCCCCTATAAGTACTGTTTCCCAGCCTTCTCCGGTGCCAACGTGACCCAACTCGCCATATCCTCATAAGCCCCCACTGGCCCGACGTTGCTCACCATGTCCGCCATGCCCCCGCCCATCCGCTGTAGGCGACGCCGGAGGCGGTCACCGCCGGAACTAGTGTTCGGTTTTTCACCAGAAGGCAGACGGGGGGAGGAGGCATTCTATCTGTCTTTCGATGGCAATGTGCAGATGTTGGAGCGCGACTGCATGGCAGAGGAGCAGGAGTTGTTGGAGCGTGACCGCCTGGCGGAGGAGCAGCGTATCACCGATTTGCGCCTCCAGCGGGACATGGAGCAGTAGCGCACCGACGCTCTGAGTCGTGAGCAGAGCGCCCGCAACTGGGCCGACTACGTGGAGGTCGGCGCCTGGCAAATACCCCTGGAAGCTGTTGGGCACGCACGCGTTCGCGACACTGATTTTTACTACCAGCTCGTCAAGTGGGTTTCCCGCTTGGAAGCCGAAGCTACAGTGGACCACGCTGGCATGGAAAGGGCCAACGCGTGCGAGCAACGCGCCCTATCGCACCTCTGGCAAGTCCGAGGCAAGGCGCAGGACGCCGGTGCCGGCGTTTAGCGTGTACCACAGATGGCGGTCGGCATCATCTAGTTAGCTAAGAGTAAGTTAGTACTTGTATGCTACTAGAGTATTAGTGGGAGTAGATAGTTAACTTGGCTATGATGGTTGTCAACGTGGAACTTCAGTACTCTATATGTGGATCAGACCTGTTACTTTGCTCTGAATGTTGAACTTTCCGTTTGAACGTATGGAATGGGCTGTTATTTTTTTAAATGGGTTGTATTTGACCTCCACGGGTTTAGAGGCTGACTTGTGGGCCTAGCAAGTTGACGCGTACACAATCAAGAGATGATTGTACGTGGAGAGGATGACAGCAGGGACCCGCCAAGGTCATGGCAGCACGCAAGCAAGTGCCTCATTATTTCAAGCCAATAAAAAAATGGCTCCTCCTAGTGGATTTCTGACATCTGGGTCCCATGCCATTGTCAACGTAGTCAATAAACGAGAGAATGGCACAACGAGCGGCTGACACCAGGGACCCAGCAGCTCGCCTAGTTATTTTTGTTTTGGGTTAATTTGATAAATGCCACTCCAAATCTGGTGTATCCAAGAAATGCCACTGCAATTTCCAAACTTTGTTAAATGCCATTTCATGCCATTTCTAGTGGCATTTTTCGAAGTCTAGAGTGGCGTTTTTCAAAGTTTGCAAACTACAGTGGCATTTTTCAAAGTTTGCAAAAATTGCAGTGGCATTTTTCAAAGTTTGGAAATTGTAATGGCATTTTTATGAATCGCCATAATTGGAGTGGCATTTATCTAATTTGTTTTCGAGACGGAAGCAGGGTGTCAACTGGGCTGTGCGGGACACTCTGGCCTGTCTAGACAGCCTTTTCTTTTATGTTTACCACAGACCAGCCCAGTAGTTTTTTTTCTTTCTGAAAATGGCTAGCCCAGTTTTTTGTGATTTGTCAAGTAGGTCGCTTTATCAGGCATGTTGGGCTGCAAATCTTTCAAGACGAGGAGAGCTTCATTCAGCTGGCCGAAAAAATGGCCTATCAGTAATGAGAAATGGGTTGTACATTTTTAAAACACATCAAACCGGCAATTAGTTTCAAATATCTTCTTTTTCATTTCAAGATTTTAAATTGCATTGATTTTTATGCATGGACAATTTATTGGATTTTATATTGATATACATTTATTTTTAAAATCAGTCTGAATGTGACTGAAATTTCGGGATTAAAACCAGTTCAGACCGCACCGACATATGCAAACTTTCGTATAATTTTTTAACCGTGGCCACAATATGGGCTGTAATGCTAACAAAAATAATATGGGCTCCAAAAAAACCCGTAAGAATTAGCAAATGGGCTGTAAATTATTTGAAATAATGGCAGATGGGATGTATGCTGTTTTCCACAGATTTGAGGCTTTCCACAGATGGCATGTATACTGTTGGATGTCCATCCAACGGCCGTCGTGCTTCTTCAATCTCTGCTCTTCCTGCTCCAGCCGCTCAAACAAGCGCCGGCGGGATTGCCTGCACCCTCCTCCCCGCGGCCGGCTGTGCTACCGCGCAGGCCTCACCGCCCCACCGTACTCCCATGGCTGGCCTAGCCATCCCTCTACTCACCCACAGTCCCACACCTACTGTTATTCTCTAGCGATGGCAGACGAACCAGTAAACCCTCATACAGTCATACTCCCCTCCACGTGGGGAACAACTGCCGAGTCTTCCCTGCCTCCGTGTCGTTCCCTTCTTAGGCCTCGCCGTCGTCCACCTCCCTGGTGCTCTCGGCGCGGCCTAGTCAACATGGTCAACGACCGACATGCATCTGAAGTGGACTGTACGTGAAGAGGCCGACAGCTGGGTCCACGGCCGCACGTAAGGAAATGCCTCCTTATTACGCGCAAAATAAAGATTCCTCCACCTTACATCTGGGACCCACCGAAAGGGCCTCTGTATTTCGTGAAAAAACATTACCGCCGCTGACAGCTCGGACCCACCAGCTATATCTTCGCACGCAAGGAAGTGCCTCCTTATTACACACACAAAAAATGAATACTCCCCCTACTAGCTGGGACCCAGTATAGTGGGCCTACTAAGTTGATGGGGATGAAGGGCTTTGTCAACTTAGTCAATATGCACGATTCTAGCTCGACTGACCGTACTATGTCCATCCAACAGCCGTAGTGCTTCTTCAACCTCTGGTCTTCTTGCTCTAGCCGCCCAAAGCAGCGCCAGTCGTGCCGCCTGCTCCTGTCTTCCGTGGCCGACTGTGCTGCTGTGGAGGCCTCACCGCCCCCATACTACTCCCACCACTGGTCAGGCCATCCCTCCACTCCACTCACCCACACCCCATGTTATTCTGCGGCGACGGCAGCGCAGCCGAACCAGTGAACCCTCCTACTCCTCTCCGCATGGGCATCCACGGCCGCGTCTTCCCCGGCTCCACGTCATCCCCTTCCTAGGCCTCGCTGTCGTCCACCGCCGTGGTGCTCTCGGCGCGGCGTGGTCAATGTGGTCAACGACCAAATTCCATCGGAAGAATACTATACATGGAGAGGCTGACAGCTGGGTCCACGGCAGCCGCAAGGAAGTGCCTCCTTATTACGCGGAAAATAATTATTCCTCCACCTGACAGCAGGGACCCACCGGACGGGCCACCAGTATTTCACGAAAAAAACATTTTCCCCTGACTGCTGGGAGCCACCCGACGGGCCACCGTATTTTGCGAAAAAACGTTCCCCCTGCTGTCAGCTCGGACCCACCGGAAGTGCCTCCTTATTACGCACAAAAAAATGAATACCCCTGCTAGCTGGGATTCACCTTGGTGGGAGGTTGACTTGTGGGCCTACTAAGTTGACGGGGATGGAGGGCTTTGTCAACTTAGTCAATATAAACGATTCTAGCTCTAGTGACCGTACGATGTCCATCCAACGGTCATAGTGCTTCTTCAACCTCTCATCTTCTTGCTCCAGCCGCCCAAAGCAGCGCCGGTCGTGCCGCATGCTCCTGCCTCCCATGGTTGGATGTGCTGCCGCAGAGGCCTCACCGCCCCCTACTATTCCCACCGCTGGCCAGGCCCTGCGGCGACGGCAGCCTCACACCGCAGCCGAACCAGTGAACCCTCGTACTCCTCTCCGCGCGGTCTTCCACTGTCGCGTCTTCCCCGGCTCCATGTCCTCCCCTTCCTAGGCCTCACCGTCGTCTACCGCCCTGGTGCTCTCAGCGCGGCGTGGTCAACGTGGTCAAGGAACGACTTCCATCGTACGTGGACTGTACGTGGACAGGCTGACAGTTGGGTCCATGGCCGCAGCAAGGAAGTGCCTCCTTATTATGCGGAAAATAATTATTCCTCCACCTGACAGCGGGGACCCACCGGACGGGCCACCATATTTTGCAAATAAAAAATGTTTCCCCCTGACTGCTGGGACCCACCAGCTACATCTTCGCACGCAAGGAAGTGCGTCCGGGCAAAAAAATGATTCGCCCCCTGACTACTGGGACCCACCAGCTACACCTTCGCACGCTAGGAAGTGCGTCCAGGCAAAAAATGATTCGCCCCCCTGATTGATGGGACCCACCAACTACATCTTCGCATGCAAGGAAGTGCGTTCGGGCAAAAAAAAACAAAACGATTCGCCCCCCTGACTACTGGGACCCACCAGCTACATCTTCGCAGGCAAGGAAGTGCCTGGCAGTCGGGACCCACCTGGTCGAAGCGTACGTAGCATTGTCATTCTGGTCGCGAACGTGTACATACATATATACTGGTCGATGTAGGGGCGCGCACGTGTCGTAGTAGAGGCGCGTACGTGTCGTAGTAGAGGCGCGCACGTAGCATGTACATGTACGTACAGCGGCCAGGGTGCAAGAAAGAAAATACGGCCACGTACGTACATACGGGTGGGGTCTCGAACGCCTACTCGCGCATACGTATGGCCAGGGCTCATGTACATGGCTGGGTCGAAACAGAGAAACAGCGGCGTCTCGTGTTCATGGGGAGGCAACGGAATGCGTCGTGTTCATGGGGAGGCAACGGAATGCGTCATGTTCATCGGGAGGTAACAGAACGCGTGGGAGCCAACCGGCCGGGTCAGAACGGAATGTGTGGTCGTGTTCATCGGGAGGGCTTGGATGGAACGGGCGATGGAAACAAGGCTTGGTGTACTGCAAAATGAAGGAAACGGACCTCCTACGTTCGGAACGGGGTCCTGTTGATCGGGAGGGTGTGGCGTACCGCAAAACGGAGGAAACGGACCTCCTACAGTCGAAACGGGGGTCTTGTTGATCGGGAGGGGTGTGGCGTACCGCTAAACGGAGGAAACGGACCTCCTACGGTCGAAACGGGGGTCCTATTCATCGGGAGCGTTGTGGTGTACTGCAAAACGGACGAAACAGACTTGTGTTGGAGCGCTACAGTCGAAACAGGGGTCCTGTTCATTGGGAGGGGTGTGTCCTACCGCAAACGGGACTCCACGGGATACTGTTCATCTCCACCGTCGACCTCCTCCAGCCTCCACGGGCTACCGTCGACCTCCTCCAGCCTCCACGGGCTCCTGTTCATCCAGCCTCCACCGCGCGCTACTCCACCGGCTACTGTTCAACCACCCCTCCACCGTCTACTGTTCATCCAGCCCTCGACACCACGAGGTCCTGTTCAACCACCCCTCCACGGCCACCCCTCCACTGTCTATTGTTCATCCAGCCCTCCACACCACGGGGTCCTGTTTATCCAGAGGCAACGCCACCGCTTACTATTCATCCAACCCCCCCCCCACACACACACACACAACGCTCACTGTTCATCCAATCGATTGACTTCTATTAGCAGCAGTAGCGAAGGAATCGCTCGATCAGGTTCAGTTAACAGCCATCGATCGATCGCTCGGGTTCAGTAATGCGTAGCATGCAGTGCAATCGCTCGGGTTCAGTTAGATCCCAACGCCTCGCTCGGGTTCAGTTAGAGCCAACGCCTCGTACGTGTACGAGAGAAACGCGCATCGCTCAGCCCCCGACCTCCCACCGTAACCGGCAACTCCCCGAAATTTTCCTCCCCCTCGCTTCTACCATGGTTTTTTCCGTCATGGACGGCCCAAAGAATGTCATGCAGCTGCATCTCCGGCCCGCCCAGGACGAAAAGCCCATTTTCTGTCATGATTTTTTGTCATAGAAGTAGGAGCCCACCACATCTATGATGATACCGGGTTTTGTCACAATTATCATCATAGAAGTGTCATATGTATAACAGAAAAAAAATTCGTTCGGCCCAAAATGTCACGGGTGTGTCTTTTTTTTGTAGTGAGACCTGTTCCGGTACTCTGCCGGAGGGGGGTTCAATCATGGAGGGCCTCTACATCAACCTTGTTGCCCTTCCGATGATGTGTGAGTAGCTTACCATAGACCTACAGGTCGATAGCTAGTAGGGCCTCTCTCTTTGATCTTCAATACAATGTTCTCCTCGATGTTCTTGGAGATCTATTCGATGTAATCTTCTTTTGCGGTGTGTTTGTTGAGATATAATGAACTGTGGATTTATGATCAGATTATCTATGAATATTATTTGATTCTTTTCTGAACTCTTTTATGCATGATTAAGATAGCTTTGTATTTCTCTCCGATCAATCGATTTAGTTTGGCCAACTAGATTGATTTTTCTTGCAATGGGAGAGGTGCTTTGTAATGGGTTCAATCTTGCGGTGCTCATACCCAGTGACGGAAGGGGACATGACATGTATTTGTATTGTTGCCATTAAGGATAAAATGGTGGGGTTTGTTCATATTGATTGGATCTATCCCTCTACATCATGTCATCTTGCTTAAGGCGGTACTCCGTTCTTGTTAACTTAATAAACTAGATGCATGCTGGATAGCGGTTGATGTGTGGAGTAATAGTAGTAGATGCAAGCAGGAGTTGGTCTACTTGTCATGGACATCATGCCTATATTCATCATTATTGCCTTAGATATTTTCATAGCTTTGCGCTTTTCTATCAATTGCTTAGCAGTAATTTGTTTACCCACCGTTTGCATTCTTTCAACAGAGAAGCCTCTAGTGAAAACTATTGCCCCCGGGTCTATCTTTTATCATATTATTTTCAGATCTATAAAACCAAAAACCCAAAAAATACGTTGCTACAATTTATTTATATTTACTTTATTATGCACTTTTATTTATCTTCTATACATATCTCAATCAGATCTCATCCTCGCAAGTAACCGTGAAGGGATTGACAACCCCTTTATTGTGTTGGGTACAAGTATTTGTTTGTTTGTGTGTGCAACCATTGGTGCCCTATGTGTTCCTCCTATTGGATTGATACCTTGGTTCTCAACTGAGGGAAATACTTATATCTACTTTGTTGCATCACCTTTTCCACTTCAAGGGAAAAACCAACGCAAGCTCAAGAAGTAGCACACACCATCCCCCCTTGGGCCCATGTGGCTAGGGGGCCTAAGTGGGAAGGGCTCCCCACTTGCCTCTGGGGGAAAGGACTCCCCCTTGGCCGCCGACCCCTCCCCTTGCCCCTACATATAGTGGGGGTGAGGGAGGGCAGCCGCACCCCTTCCCTG
>NC_041393.1:267602573-267644586 GCF_002162155.2 Triticum dicoccoides
GGTTTGGCTTGGTGAAGCCCTGCTGGTGCTCCACCACCACCATGACCACCACGCCATCTTGCTAGTTGTGATCCCATCTACTTCTCCCATGCTCTTGCTGGATCAAGGAGGAGGAGACGTCATCGAGCTGCACGTGTGCTAAACTCGGAGGTGTCGTCCGTTCAGCACTTGATCGGTTGGCTCTTTATTGGATTGCCGATACATCAACTATGTTTTATATGCTTCCAATTTCGGTCTACAAGGGTACATAGACACACTCCCTTCTCGTTTCTATTCATCTCCTAGATTGGATCTTGGGTGTTCGTAGGAATATTTTTAATTTTCATGCTTTGGTCCTCATTAGTTGGGAGCTGCACCTGATGGGCACGATGGGCGTGTGGAAGCCAGCCACAGATCTAGTCTAGATCAATAGAGTGATGGTGGAGGCACGATGGCGGCGTTGTTTAGAGGGTGAGGACGCATCCATTACGTCATATGCGAGGCCGGTGTGTGGGGCGGGGATCTCAGAGGGAGCTCGAGCGCGAGCGTGGGCAGATGCGGTGCCGGCGGCGGAGAGGAGGTGTGGTGGAGGAGCTGCGGTGCACACGGTGACCTCCGGCAAGAGACGTCGGGAGTGGCATTGGTCGACTCCGTGGCAGCACGAGCGTCTCCCGGTGGCGGCGTGGATGGCGGGCTGTCGCCCCGTAGAGGATGGATGTGTGCTACGTCTTGAGCTTGTGTTGGTTTTCCTTGAAGAGGAAAGGGTGATGCAGCAATAGTAGCGTAAGTATTTCCCTCACTTTTTGAGAACCAATGTATCGATCCAGTAAGAGGATCCTCAGAAGTCCCACGCACCTACACAAACAAACAAAGAACTCACAACCAACGCAATAAAGGGGTTGTCAATCCCTTCACAGCCACTTGCGAAAGTGAGATAAGATAAATATATTTTTGGTATTTTATAATATAGATTGGAAAAGTAAAGATGCAAATAAAAGTAGATTGAAAGCTTATATGGTAAAAGATAGACCCGGGGGCCATAGGTTTCACTAGTGGCTTCTCTCAAGATAGCATAAGTATTACTGTGGGTGAACAAATTACTGTCGAGCAATTGATAGAAAATCAAATAATTATGAGATTATCTAGGCATGATCATGTATATAGGCATCATGTCCGTGACAAGTAGACCGACTCCTGCCTGCATCTACTACTATTGCTCCACACAGCGACCGCTATCCAGCATGCATCTAGAGTATTAAGCTCATAAGAATAGAGTAACGCATTAAGAAAGATGACATGATGTAGAGGGATAAACTCAAGCAATATGTTGTAAAACCCCATCTTTTTATCCTTGATGGCAACAATACAATACGTGCCTTGCAACCCCTGCTGTCACTGGGGAAGGACACCGCAAGATTGAACCCAAAGCTAAGCACTTCTCCCATGGTAAGAAAGATCAATCTAGTAGGCCAAACCAAACTGATAATTCGAAGAGACTTGCAAAGATAACTCATTCATACATAAAAGAATTCAGAGGAGATTCAAATATTTCTCATAGATAAACTTGATCATAAACCCACAATTCATCGGATCTCGACAAACACACCGCAAAAATAGTTACATCAAATAGATCTCCACAAGAGAGGGGGAGAACATGGTATTGAGATCCAAAAAGAGAGAAGAAGCCATCTAGCTAATAACTATGGACCCGAAGGTCTGTGGTAGACTACTCACAACTCATCGGAGGGGCTATGGTGTTGATGTAGAAGCCCTCCGTGGTCGATTCCCCCTCCGGTGGAGGGCCGGCAAAGGCTCCAAGATGGGATCTCACGGATATAGAAGGTTACGGCAGTGGAAATTGTTTTTCGTTGGCTCCCTGGATGTTTTCGGGGTACGTGGGTATATATAGGAGGAAGAAGTAGGTCGGTGGCCGCCCAAGGGGCCCATGAGACAAGGGGTGCGCCTAGAGGGGGTGGGCGCGCCCTCCTATCTCGCGGCCGCCTCGGCTGCTTCTTAGCTTGCACTCCAAGTCCTCTGGATCATGTTCGGTCCAAAAATCACGCTCCCGCAGGTTTCATTCCGTTTGGACTCCATTTGATATTCCTTTTCTTTGAAATACTGAAATAGGCAAAAAAACAGCAATACGGGTTGGGCCTCCTGTTAGTAGGTTAGTCCCAAAAATGATATAAATGTGTAAAATAAAGCCCATAAACATCCAAAAGGGGTAATATAATAGCATGGAACAATCAAAAACTATAGATACGTTGGAGACGTATCAAGCATCCCCAAGCTTAATTCCTGCTTGTCCTCGAGTAGGTAAATGATAAAAACAGAATTTTTGATGTGAAATGCTACCTAGCATAATTCTCAATGTAATTTTCTTTATTGTGGCATGAATGTTCAGATCCAAATGATTCAAAATAAAAGTTCATATTGACACAAGAAATAGTAATACTTCAAGCATACTAATCAAAGAAATCATGTCTTCTCAAAATAACATGGCTAAAGAAAGTTCATCCCTATAAAATCATATAGTTAGGCTATGCTTCATTTTCGTCACACAAAAATGTTCCCAAATTCTACACCCCCGATGACAGGCCAAGCAATTGTTTCGTACTTAAATAATCTCAAACTTTTCAACTCACGCAATACATGAGCGTGAGCCATTGATATAGCACTATGGGTGGAATAGAATATGATGATGGGGATTGTCTGGAGAAGACAAAAAAGGAGAAAGTCTCACATTGATGAGGATAATCAACGGGCTATGGAGATGCCCATCAATTGATGTAAACATGATGAGTAGGGATTGCCATTCAACGGATGCACTAGAGCTATAAATGAATGAAATCTCAACAAAAGAAAACTAGTGGGTGTGCATCCAACTCGCTTGCTCACGAAGACCTAGGGCATTTTGAGGAAGCCCATCGTAGGAATATACAAGCCAAGTTCTATAATGAAAAATTCCCACTAGTATATGAGAGTGACAACATATGAGACTCGCTATATGAAGAACATGGTGCTACTTTGAAGCACAATATATGAGACTCACTATATGAAGAACATGGTACTACTTTGAAGCACAAGTGTGGAAAAAGAGATAGTAACATTGCCCCTTTTTATTTATTTTCTTTTTCTTCTTTTTTTTCTTTTCTTTTTCTTTTCTTTTTTCTTTTTTTTCTTTGGCCTTTCTTTTTTTATTTTGGCCTTTCTTTTTTTCTTTTTTTCTTTTTGCGGACAATGCTCTAATAATGATGATCATCACACTTTTATTGATTACAACATATGAATTACAACTCGAAACTAGAACAAGATATGACTCTATATGAATGCCTCCGGCGGTGTACCGGGATGGTGCAATGAATCAAGAGTGACATGTATGAAAAATTATGCACGGTGGCTTTGCCACAAATACGATGTCAACTACATGATCATGCAATTGAAATATGACAAAAGTAATGCGTGTCATGATGATAAACGGAACGGTGGAAAGTTGCATGGCAATATATCTTGGAATGGCTATGGAAATGCCATAATAGGTAGGTATGGTGGCTGTTTTGAGGAAGATATAAGGAGATTTATGTGTGATAGAGCGTATCATATCACGGGGTTTGGATGCAGAGGCGAAGTTTGCACCAACTCTCAAGGTGAGAAAGGGCAATGCACGGTACCGAAGAGGGTAGCAATGATGGAAAGGTAAAAGTGCATATAATCCATGGACTCAACATTAGTCAAAAGAACTCATATACTTATTGCAAAAATTTAGAAGTCAACAAAAACCAAGCACTAAGTGCATGCTCCTAGAGGGATAGATTGGTAGTAAAAGACCATCGCTCGTCCCCGACCGCCACTCATAAGGATGCACAATCCAAGTACACTTCATGTTTCAAATTTGTTACAGAACTTTAACCATGCATGCATGCTACGGGACTTGCTAACTTCAAAACAAGCATTCTTTAAATTCATAATCACCCAACTAGCATGAATTTAATATTACTACCTACATATCTCAAAACAATTATCAAGTATCAAATTGATCATAGGATCCAATTCACTTCCTATGATAGTTTTTATTATACCCAACTTGGATGCCTACCATTCTAGGACCAATTTTATAACCACAGAAAATACAATGATGTTCTAAAAGACTCTCAAAATAATATAAGTGAAGCATGAGAGACTAGAAATTTCTACAAAATTAAGCCACCGCCGTTCTCTAAAAGATATAAGTGAAGCACTAGAGCAAAAAACTATCGAGCTCAAAAGATATAAGTGAAGCGCATAGAGTATTCTAATAAATTCTAATCAAGTAGGATTGTCACAAAAGGTGTGTACAGCAAGGATGATTGTGGAAAACTAAAAAGCAAAGACTAATATCATAAACGATGCTCCAAGTAAAACACATATCATGTGGCGAATAAAAATATAGCTCCAAGTAAAGTTACCAATGAACAAAGACGAAAGAGGGGATGCCTTCCCACGGCATCCCCAAGCTTAGGCTTTTGGCTATTCTTGAATATCTTGGGGTGCCATGGGAATCCCCAAGCTTAGGCTTTTGCCGCTCCTTATTCCATAGTCCATCAACTCTTTACCCAAAACTTGAAAACTTCACAACACAAAACTCAACAGGAAATCTCATAAGCTCCGTTAGTGAAAGAAAACAAAATCACCACATAAGGTACTGTAATGAACTCATTCTTTATTTATAATTTTGTTAAACCTACTGTATTTCAAGTTCTATATGGTTCATACCACTTAATACTAGCCATAGATGCATCAAAATAAGCAAACAACACACGAAAGGCAGAATCTGTCAAAAACAGAACAGTCTGTAGAAATCTGTAACTAACGCAAACTTCTGGACCTCTAAAAATCCTACCAAAATAGGAAGTCCTGGGAAATTTGTCTATTGATCAGCAGAAAAAAGAATGAACGCAAATCACGTTTCTGTGATTCAACAAAAATAACTTCGTGCGTGCAAAGTTTCTGTTTTTCAGCAGAATCAAATCAACTATCACCATAGGTTATCGTATAGGTTCTACTTGGCACAAACACTAATTAAAACATAAAAACACATCTAAACAGAAGGTAGATGCAAAATTTAGAACTAAACATAAACAAAAACAAAAAACACAAATAAAATTGGGTTGCCTCCCAACTAGCGCTATCGTTTAACGCCCCTAGCTAGGCATAAAAGCGACGATAGATCTAAGTAGTGCCATCTTTGGCACTCAACTCATAAGTAGCTCACATGATAGATCCATAAGGCAATTTGACTTTCTTTCTTGGAAAGTGATCCATGCCTTTCCTTAATGGAAATTGGAATCTAATATTCCCTTCCTTCATATCAATAATCACGCCAATCGTTCTAAGGAAGGGTCTACCAAGAATAATAGGGCAAGAAAGATTGCAATCTATATCAAGAACGATAAAATCTACGGGCACCAAATTTATATTTGCAACAATGAGAACATCATTGATCTTTCCCATTGGCTTTTTAATGGTGGAATCCGCAAGGTGCAAATTTAAAGAGCAATCATCAAGATCATGGAAACCTAGAATGTCACATAAAGTTTTCGGAATCGTGGAAACACTAGCACCCAAATCACACAAAGCAAAACACTCATGATCTTTAATTTTAATCTTTATAGTAGGTTCCCACTCATCATTAAGTTTTCTAGGTATAGAAACTTCCAAATTAAGTTTTTCATCATAAGATTGCATCAAGGCATCAACGATATGTTTGGTAAAAGCTTTATTTTGACTATAAGCATGAGGAGAATTAACAACGGATTGCAACAAGGAAATACAAACTTCTAAAGAACAATTATCATAATCAAATTCCTTGAAATCCGAGATAGTGGGTTCAATGCTATTTAAAGTCATGACCTCTCCAATCCCATTTCTACCAAATTTAGCATCAAGATCTAAAAACTCCAAATTATTGGGACGCCTTCTAACTAAAGTTGACTCATATCCAGTCCCATTATTATTAAGATTCATATTGCAAAACAAAGATCTAATATGGGACACATCAATAACTTTAAGATCTTCATCATTATTTTCACCAAAACTAGAAGAACATGCATTTACAAAGCAATCTTTCTTAGCACGCAATCTAGGGGTTCTTTCCTTGCACTCATCAATGGAAATTCTCATGGCTTTGAGAGACTCATTAATATCATGCTTAGGAGGAGTAGATATAAGTTTAAGAGAATCAACATCAAGCGAAAGTCTATCAACGTTCCTAGCCAAATCATCAACTTTGAGCAATCTTTCTTCAAGCAAAGCATTAAAATTCTTTTGAGAAATCATAAATTCTTTCACACTATTCTCAAAATCAGAGGGAATCTTAAAATTACCATAAGAATTACTATAGGAATTTCCATAATTATTAGAGGAATTACTAGGCAATGGTCTAGAATTAAAGTTTCCTCTATAAGCATTGTTACCGAAACTATTCCTACCAACAAAATTCACATCCATAGATTCATTATTATTCTCAATCAAAGTAGAAAAAGGCATATCATTGGGATCAAGAGGAGCACTCTTAGTAGCAAACAACTTCATAAGTTCATCCATCTTTCCACTCAAAACATTGATTTCTTCTATAGCATGCACTTTTTTATTAGAAGATCTTTCGGTGTGCCATTGAGAATAATTAGCCATAATATTATCAAGAAGTTTTGTAGCATATCCTAACGTGATTTCCATAAACGTGCCTCCCGCGGCCGAATCTAAAAGATTTCTAGAAGCAAAGTTCAAACCGGCATAAAAAATTTGTATGATCATCCATAAATTCAAACCATGAGTAGGGCAATTGCGAATCATCAATTTCGTTCTTTCCCAAGATTGGGCGACATGCTCATGATCAAGTTGTTTAAAATTCATAATATCATTGCTAAGAGTGATAATCTTAGCGGGATAAAAATACTTAGAGATAAAAGCATCTTTGCACTTGTTCCAAGAATTAATACTATTTTTAGGCAAAGACGAAAACCAAACTTTAGCACGATCTCTAAGCGAAAACAAAAATAACTTCAATTTAACAATATCATTATCCGTATCTTTCTTCTTTTGCATATCACACAAATCAACAAAGTTGTTTAGATGGGTAGCGGCATCTTCACTAGGAAGGCCGGTGAATTGATCTTTCATAACAAGATTCAGCGAAGCAGTATTGATTTCACAAGACTCAACATCATTAAGAGGAGCAATCGGAGTACTACGGAAATCATTATTATTGGTATTGGAGAAATCACACAATTTGGTATTATCTTGCGCCATGGCAACAAGTAATCCAACACACAAGCAAACAGAAAAGGGCAAGCGAAAAACAGAGGAGAAGATTGGGAAAGAGAGGGTAAATAAAACGGCAAGGGTGAAGTGGGGGAGAGGAAAACGAGAGGCAAATGGCAAATAATGTAAATGTGAGGGAGATGAGTTTGTGATGGGTAATTGGTATGTCTTGACTTGAGCGAAGACCTCCCCGGCAACGGCGCCAGAAATCCTTCTTGCTACGTCTTGAGCTTGCGTTGAATTTCCTTGAAGAGGAAAGGGTGATGCAGCAATAGTAGCGTAAGTATTTCCCTCAGTTTTTTAGAACCAAGGTATCAATCCAGTAGGAGGCTCCTTAGAAGTCCCACGTACCTACACAAACAAACAAAGAACTCGCAACCAACGCAATAAAGGGGTTGTCAATCCCTTCACGGCCACTTGCGAAAGTGAGATCTGATAGAGATAGTATGATAAGATAAATATATTTTTGGTATTTTATAATATAGATTGGAAAAGTAAAGATGCAAATAAGAGTAGATTGAAAGCTTATATGATAGATAGACCCAAGGGCCATAGGTTTCACTAGTGGCTTCTCTCAAGATAGCATAAGTATTATGATGGGTGAACAAATTACTGTCGAGCAATTGATAGAAAATCGAATAATTATGAGATTATCTAGGCATGATCATGTATATAGGCATCACGTCCGTGACAAGTAGACCGACTCCTGCCTGCATCTACTACTATTACTCCACACATTGACCGCTATCCAGCATGCATCTAGAGTATTAAGTTCATAAGAATAGAGTAACGCATTAAGAAAGATGACATGATGTAGAGGGATAAACTCAAGAAATATGATATAAACCCCATCTTTTTATCCTCGATGGCAACAATACAATACGTGCCTTGCAACCCTTGCTGTCACTGGGTAAGGACACCGCAAGATTGAACCCAATGCTAAGCACTTCTCCCATGGCAAGAAAGATCAATCTAGTAGGCCAAACCAAACTGATAATTCGAAGGGACTTGCAAAGATAACTCAATCATACATAAAAGAATTTAGAGGAGATTCAAATATTTCTCATAGATAAACTTGATCATAAACCCACAATTCATTGGATCTCGACAAACACACCGCAAAAAGAGGTACATCAAATAGATCTCCACAAGAGAGGGGGAGAACATGGTATTGAGATCCAAAAAGAGAGAAGAAGCCATCTAGATAATAACTATGGACCCGAAGGTCTGTGGTAGACTACTCACAACTCATCGGAGGGGCTATGGTGTTGATGTAGAAGCCCTCTATGGTTGATTCCCCCTCCTGCGGAGCGCCGGCGAAGGCTCCAAGATGGGATCTCGCGGATACAGAAGGTTACGGCGGTGGAAATTGTTTTTCGTTGGCTCCCTGGATGTTTTCGGGGTACGTGGGTATATATAGCAGGAAGAAGTAGGTCGGTGGCCGCCCGAGGGGCCCACGAGACAGGGGGCGTGCCCAGAGGGGGTGGGCGTGCCTTCCTATCTCATGGCCACCTCGGCTGCTTCTTGGCTTGCACTCCAAGTCCTCTGGATCACGTTCATTCCAAAAATCACACTCCCGAAGGTTTCATTCCATTTGGACTCCGTTTGATATTCCTTGCTTCGAAATACTAAAATAGGCAAAAAAACAGCAATACGGGTTGGGCCTCCGGTTAGTAGGTTAGTCCTAAAAATGATATAAATGTGTAAAATAAAGCCCATAAACATCCAAAAGGGGTAATATAATAGCATGGAACAATCAAAAATTATAGATACATTGGAGACGTATTAATGTGTAGAGGTACGCGCCCTGTCCTTCAGTGACAACATCCCCGTTGGTTGAGGAACAGCTGCGTCGTGGGCGGCGGAGGCGTGAAACTTAGGGTTCGCAACGCTAGGTGCGAGTGGACGTGTTGCACCCTTCAGTGGTGCCTTACCGTGGACGGCGGGCTCCAGCTCAGGCCAAGAACAGCAATCTCGTAGTGGTGACATGCTACTGCACATCATCGTCGAGGTAGGAGGTGAGTGAGCTTTGTCTCTGTAGTACATCCATTTATGTTTGAATGCAGTATCACTATCACTACCATCTTAGTTTCTATAACTTCTATAAACGCCACTGACTTTTTTTGCCATGGCAAATTCAGTTTTTTAACGAATCCAATGTTCAAATTAATATAGCATGGTAAATTTTGGTAGCATTACATGACGAATTCATATGGGCTAAATAGATGCTGCTGAATATTTTTGCCATGGCAAATTCAGTTTTTCCACTAATCCAATGTTCAAATTATATACCATGGCAAATTTTTATAGCATCACATGGTAAAATCATATGGGCTGAGTAGATGCTACTAAATGTTTTTACCATGGGACAATTCAGTCTATCATGTACAAAATTATTCTACAATTACCACAATCTACATAGTCCTTGATCTTTTAAATACTCGATGTGACATTGCGACCTTTTGTCTGAATTAGTGTAGTTTTGCCATGATCCTTCTTTGTACTTGCCACACGTCAATTTTGAAGATGATTTTTCTGGCCATGGTAAATAAGCAATGCTAACCATATTACAACTTAAGTTGTTTCTCCATGGCAATTTTACTTTGTAGCATGGTAATTTTAGTTTTATAGTCATTATAAATAATAATTACAACCACAACAAGTTTACCCTTTATTTTGCCATGGAAAATTTACATTTTTCCTTCTGTCATGGCAAATTTGTGTCCTTTAATTGCCATGGCAATTTTACCTTTATGTACGTGACATTTTTACTCATTTACACACATGCCAAATTAACTTCTTATCGCCCATGGCAAGTTTACCCTTTATTTTGCTACGACAAACTTACCTTTTTCCTTGTGCCATGGAAAATTTATCTCCTCTAGTTGCCATGGCAATTTTACTTTTTTACATACATGCCAACTTAACTTTTATCTCCCATGGCAAGTTTACTTTTTATTTGCCATGGAAAATTAACTTCACATCCATGGCAATTTTTACTTCTGATTGCTTCATGAAAAGTTTGCTCTTTCATGCACCACGGTAAATTTACTTTATGAAACACGGCAATTTACCATAGTCTTTTATGCACCATGGTCTTTTATGCACCATGGTAAATTTACCATGTTTCATAAAGTAAACTTTTATCTCATTTTATGGGAAGTTTTCCTTTTATGAAACCATGGCAATTTTGACTAAAGATCCAGGCTACTTATTTTGTTCTCTATCATGGCTTTTTATTTTTTTTGGGGGTGGGGCCATGGTAATTTTTCCATAGCATGCAAAGAACCACTAGTTTTTCCATGGCAAAACTAGTTTTAACTACACCATGGCAAACTTATTTGCTTATACCGTGGCAAATTTAGTTACTGGCCATGGTAAATTTAGTTTATAGATCACGGTAAATTTAGTTATTGACCATGGAAAAAAATAAAATAATATAAAGGATCATAAAAATTATAGTGCCATGTTAATTTTCATGTGTTTGCCATTGCATTTTTGAAATTTTTCTGCCATGGTAACTAAAATCTGACATTTTGTTAGACCATGGTATTTAAATATTTTTAGACTGTGTCATTTTTAAAATTTCTATATCATGCCAATTTTGTTAGTTTCAGCAAGACAATTTATTATTTTTAGACCATAGAAAATTATATATATATAGGACAAATGTTTCCTACAAGCAGTGGTAGTTACCAACACTTGCGTTTTGTATGTTGTATGTAGTATCTATCGAAACCTAGAGTATGCACGTGTAGTATGTACTATATAACAATGATTAGGTAGTATACATACTAATTTTTAGTTAGTATGTACCATGTTTTGAGTATGCTCTTTTTTACATACAAATATGTACGTATTTTACAAATATAACAAAAACTATGGGCTCATATGCAATTTTTTCATGTAACTTGCTTTGAAATATCTTAGATATAGTATATGAACATATTTAAAATAATAAACTAGTATATATAGTACCACATGATAGTATATGAGATATGTGGGGTAACTGCCACCGGGTGACACTATTCTAATCCCAGGATCAAAATAACTATTTGGATCACGGCTCTCTATATATAGGGCCCGAAGAGGCGTTCCCAAACTCCCGAAGCCATGGAGAAAAAAAAGAAAACCCACCTAGTCCCGCACCTCCCGCACCGCCCCTCCCCACCCCCAAGAACCAGCCACCGGTCCTAAATCCTGCCGCCGTGCCGCTCCCTCCCTGGGATCCGGCCGCCGCGACACCACCTCCCCCTGATCCGGCCACCGGACCACCTCCTTCCCACGGATCCGGTAGGGATTGATCCCACCGCCGCCTGCCGCCACCAAGCACCGGCGTGTGACCCCGATGCCGCCTCCCTCCATGAAGCGCCAGCGCCCGACCCCGTCACCTACCTCTAGTACACCGTCGCGCCTCCGCTGCCACCTAGGGTGCCCCTGACGTCGCCCAGCTCCTCCTCACGTGACGACCCCCTACGATGCACGCCTCCTTGATGTTCTGCCCCGGACATGGGCGCCTCCTAGTCCACCCTCTGGTGACCGAAACCAGCTCCGCCCGCCATAGCAGAGGACAAGCCCCGTTCGTGGCCTCCCCTCCCCTCCGCCCGGGTGCGACCTTCCCTGCACTCTGGCGCGGCCTTCCCTCCCATCTGGTGCGACTTGCTCTCTGGTACGGCCCGCCCTCCTCTAGCGTGCCTGCACTCTACTCCGTCGGTGCAACGACCGAGCACCAGACCTCCCTCCTCTCTCCCACTAAGACGGCAGTGCAGGTGGCTAGTGTCTGAAGTTTAGTTGTATATTCATTGCCATGTATGACGTTTTCTATTGTAGTAGTGTAGCCGTGGCCTACATTTAATAATAGTAGATATGTATGTACTGCTCGTGCGCTAGTAGTGACCCAGATTTACTTTGTTCTATCTCCCTTTGAGGAATGAAACTGCAGAGATATATTACTTTTGCTTGGAGTTCTCTGAAAATTTTCTTTGAAATGCTCTCTGAAAATGTTGTTATTTTTCCTTGCTGCTTCCTTTTACTAGACTGCGCTGAAACAATATTAGTAGTAGTATATTATCATAGTATACGTTTAGATTTAGGCAGAAGAAATATGGTCATTTCTGCTACTGTCCTTGGGAGTGTATTTCCTCCATACCTCAAAACATGTTCATTTATGTTCTGTATGGCACATTTGCACACCTCTCTTTGTGGAACAAAATTTAAATTGTGCTTGTCTTGTATATTTGCTTGCATGCTTGTGTAAACAAAGTGAGTAGTACATGTGACCATAGATGATAAATACACATATCCTATAAGCTAAACTGAAGCTTGCTACTTGTGTGTGATCAGCTATAAACATGTAAACGCCCCCTCGGGAACCTAAAGAGGTAGCCAATATCGCCATGTTGTTATGATCTGCTTTGTTTGTATTGTATCTGCAATTTACATTGATCTTGCTGTCAAAGTTGGAAGTTCAGAACTTAGAATTCCATTTTTGTTTGTTGTACTCTCAAACCAGTATATTGTATGCAATATCTCAAGTAAAATTCTACTCTTTTTCTACCATTATTAGAAAATATACAATTCGCTATTGTCGCCATTATAGCTTACAAACTGCAGTTTCCATTGATGACTGTTTACATGTACAGTATGAGACCATTTCTCATGTTAGTTTGCAGGAAAAATAAAAAGAAACCACTTTCTACATGCAAAAGGGCATCAAATTTTGGAAGAAGTATGGCGTTGGATGAAAAAATGAGGAAAAAAAGGATCCTCAAGCAAATCAAGCAATGGAAATCTTCCTTGGTGGAGCTAGTAATGCAAAGCTGCAAAGCTTCGGTTTTATGTAATCTTGGCTAAATTGTGATAATTTTATGTTGCTGTGAACCTCTGTTGTATTGTTAAGATTGAACTTTTCACAAAGTCCTATGTTGAAGCTCCTCCTTCTGTTTTTCATTTATGTGTACTTCTATGGTTTAATTTAATGCAAACCATTTTTGTATGTGTGAACATCAAAGGTTCAGTGTTATATTCTTGCTCATTTTGGTGCTGGTAAGGGTTTCATCTCAAAATCCTAGTGCCAGCCAAATATGAAATTTGGATTCAGGCAAATGAAATCTTGATGGAGATTTCATTTCATTTCCACCAAATGAAATGAAATCAGGGGAGCTAAATGAGTTGTAACAGTAAAAGTTCAAGTGTGACTGTATGAGTCCTTGCATTGCATGTCCCTCCACTAGGTGTGTTTCTTCTATATAAAGTGGAGTGAGCAGCTGAGCTAACTCAATCATTCATTGGCATATACATACAGACAACTTATGCATCAACATGAGGTAAGTAGGTAGGTGTAGCCCTTTGCACTCTGTTACAGTGCGCATGTGCACTTGTTTCTTCTTCTTTTGGAGCCATGTACACGATGAAAACATTTTTGTGTTCTTTAGCACATCAGCCTTCCCATGGATCCTGCTATCTTGTTCTCTTCCTTTTGGTGTGAGTTTGGAATTAAAGTTCAGACATAACACGGGAAGAAAAACTTCAGAGAATTCTTTGCATGTTGTTAGATCATGATGGACTTTTCATACATGTTTATGCTAGTTCGTACTCTCTTTTGTGTTTCATGCCTTGTGTTTCATGAAGAGAGATAGAGACATTTGTTGGCGACGATAGAACGCAAAAGTCCTTATACATAGAACGCAAAAAGGTTATGAAATACCAATGATAGAAGTTCATGTATATGAAGGTTGATGCTTCGCGTGTTGCTTGTATACACGGGAGCTCACAAGAAATCATGTTGTGCCATCATTCAGTAGCAGTTCAATAAGAAAACCTGCAGTAGTTCTACTAGTATTATTCCATCAGAAAAAAATCAAGTTATGCTACTTGATGTTGACAACAACAAAAACGCCATTTTTTGCGGCAAAATTATGCAAAAAATTACAATGGAATACAGTGCTCTCAAAAAGTGTTAGTGGTGTCCATAAGAACGCAACATTTTTTCTATTTTCCTTTCCTTTTTTGTATATATAAGAATGCATAAAACTTGAGCCGGTCAGGGACATATAGTCGAGAAGTTCATGTATAAATGGACTTGTTAACTCTGAAAGTTTAAAATTAATAAAATGGAGAGGTCAAAGAAAATGAAAAACAAAAAAGTTCAAACAATTTCCATGGATTTTGATGGATCTTTCTGATATATAAAGAAAACCAGAAGTTCAAATTAAAATAGATGAGCGGTTCGATGTTTATTACAAACCTAGGAATTTTTCCATTACTAAAAGAAATAAAATGAAGAAGTTCAAATTTAAAAAATGGAGCAGTTTGATATTATATTTGAAAACTCGGATTTTTCTCGTTACTAAAGAAAAAACCAATAAGTTCAATTCAAAATAATGAAGAAGTTCAATTGGGAAAAGCATAGCAGTTTGATATTTACTTAAAAACTCGGATTTTTCTGATTACTAAAGAATAAAACCAACAAGTTCAACTGAAAATAACGAAGAAGTTCGATGTTTCTAACAAAACTCCAATTTTCCATTTCTAAAAATACACAATGAAGTTCAAATAAAAGAAAGTAGAGCGCTTCAATGTAAAACCCTGATATTTTCACGTAACCGAGAGAAGTTCAGATTGAAAACTATTAGAAGTTCACGTACTACACAGTGTGCATTTTATATTAAAAATAGAATAAAAAGGCAAAGGCTAAAAATTTTATTAATAGAAGTTCAAGTGCTCGCCCCGAGAAAGTTCAAAAATTAAAGAACGGAAACCAGGAAGTAGGATTTTTTCCGTTACTAAAAGAAATAAAACCAGAAAGTCCATATTAAAAAGATAGAGAAGTTCGATGATTATAGAAAACTCAGATTTTCCTTGTTATTAAATATTGGAAACAAGAAGTTCAAAAATTAAATAACAAGAAGTTCAACTTTTAAAAATAGCGCGCTTCAAAATTTCACAAAAGAGATTAAGAAATAAAACCAGGAAGTCCATATTAAAAAGATGGAGAAGATCGATGATTATAGAAAACTCAGATTTTCCTCGTTATCAAAGAATGGAAACAAAAAGTTCAAAAATTAAATAACAAGAAGTTCAACTTTTGAAAATAGAGTGCTTAAAAATTCATAGAAAAAGATTAAAAATTCAGATTAAAATTCATAAAAATTTCAGATATTTACACGTAACCGAGAAAAGTTCAGATTGATAACTGCCAGAAGTTCACGTACTACATGGTTTGCGTTTTGTATTAAAAACAATGAAAAAAGCAAACGCTGAAAGTTTTGTTGCTAGAAGTTCAAGTGCTCAGCCCGAGAAAATTCAAAAATTCTTGTGTGGGAGAGGTTGAACAAAAATATGTAACAGAAGTTCAAGGTGAAAACAACGAGAAGTTCAACTACTACAAGGAATGCATTTCAGATGAGAATAAAAGTATAGAAAATTAAAAGCTTAAAAGGTTTGTTGAAAGAAGTTCAACTGCTCACTCCGGGGAAGTTCAAAAATTCTTACGATAGAGGCTCATCTTGTATTTCCATGTTCGATTTTTTCCATATAAAAATCGAATACAATTCTTTACTCAAAATATAAAAAGGTGAAGTTCAAATTGAAATAACATAGAAGTTCGGAGTTTATTAAAACCTAGGATTTACCTTTTCAAAAACTAAAAAGCACAACGCCATTTTTTGCACTTCTGAAAACAATCTCATAAACGTAAAAATGGTTGCTAGAAGTTCAAGTGCTCGGCGAGGGAAAGTTCAAAAATTCTTGTGAGAGAGATTCACCGTGTATTTAGATGTCCAAAATACATAAAAAATATGTTGTTTTTTGTGTTTTAAAATAATTCTCTCAAACCAGAGAGAAGTTCAAACTGATAACAATGGGAAGTTCACATACTACATGGTGTGTATTTCCTATGAAAATACAATAAAGTGAAACAAAGTGAAGTTCAAACATACATGCCCAAGAAGTTCAAATATTTCACGCAGTGTAAAAAACAGCACATCAAAAAACAACACGTAAAAAATTAGAGTGAAGTTCAAACAGACATGCCCGAGAAGTTCAACTACTTCACGCAATGCATTTCCATTCACGATGAAGGCAGAAATCATGATCTCGTCGTTTTCTAATTTACTTCAAAACGTCAGGAATATCATTTGTGTAAGTTCAAGTCCTCGGTCGGAGAAAGTTAAAAAAATATTGTGAGAGAGGTTTGTACAAAAAGAATATCATTTGTGTAACACTGACGAAAATGGATGGGAAAATTACAAACAAAAATATGTCACAGAAGTCCAACGTGAAAACAGCAGGAAGTTCAACTACTACATTGAATGAATTTCACAAGAAAAACTTTTAAAACCATCGCGAGTATGAAAAAATGATCAACACGGAAAATTTACGTGTTTATAGCAGCTTTCCATCGGTATATCACTTGCTTAATTTCGATGAGTGAATGAAGAGCTATGAGCAAAAAAAAAGCACGTGAAAAACAGGGTGAAGTTCAGGTAGAAATGCCATAGAAGTTCAAATACTCCACGCAATGCATTTTTGACGAATCTGTTTCGCGATAAAGGCAGAACGAGTGATCTCACCGTTTCTGAAATTACATGAAAATGGCTGGGATTCAGAGAAAACCATCAACACGAAAAACTTTCGCATTTTTCGTACTTTTCAACAGTATATTATTTGCCCCGTTCCGATGAAGTTCGTAGAAATTAAGGCGAAAATACGTTTGTAGCCATTTTCAAAATCAACGTAAAATCGTAATGAATTTGGAGAAACAACATATACCAAAAAGTTTCGCATTTGTTCAGGCTTTCCAACGCCATATCATTTTCTATATTCGGACGTATGATCAAAAAAATAGATTGAAAATACAAACTTGGTAGAACTTGTACCGTTTTCTAAATTACTCTTAAACAATTCAAAATTAGAAAAAACTTTCAACATGAGAAAAAAGCGCATTTTCACAAGCTTTCCAGCGCCATATCATTTGTCTCAATAGGATTAGGAATTTAGAAATGGCATCGAAAATACGAACTCGGTTGTTTGGTTTGCGAAATTTTACAATTTTCCACATTACTCTTTAACCATAAAGAATTAGAAAAAACTTTCAGCATGTGGAAGGAGCGGTTTTACACCAGCTTTCCAACGCTATATTATTTGCCTCATTTCGATTAATGGTTTAGAAATGCGATCGAAAATATGATTCACGTTTTTTGTATGAAGAAAAAATGGTTTTCAAAACTGCTCTTAAACCACTTACATTTTGCCAAAATTTTAAGTTGGGTCATGATACTGGTGTCCATACCTTTCCAACGGTATATCGCAAGCCCCATTTGGGCAATGTTGACAAAAGTTCAACCTAGCACTAGGTGAAGTTCAGGTCGAACAACTCAGGCAGTAAAATTGCAAAAAACGCAATTTCATCATGACCCTAGAGCAAAATCCTGCAGCGAGCGAGATTTTTCTATTTAAAACCGGTATTTAGTTGCTAAAACGTTTCTAGATTACACTAACATCATATAGAACACTACTGACCAGAATAATTCGCGGGGGAAGCCACGGTTGCAAAGATAGCCCGAAGGTCGGGTTCGTAGAGAGGGAAGTTCAGGCGCGTGTACAAACAAAAATACGTCACAGAAGTTCAACGTGAAAACAACATGAAGTTCAACTACTACGCTGAATGAATTTTAGATGAAAAACTTCTAAAATCATTGCGAGTATGAAAAAATGATCAATACGGGAAAGTTGCGTGTTTACAGCAGCTTTCCATCGGTATATCACTTGCTCAATTCCAGTGAGTGGATGGAGAGCTGGGAGCAGTGGATAGAGATATACGCGCAAAAAAAGCACGTGAAAAATAGAGTGAAGTTCAAGTACATGTGCCGAGAAGTTCAGGTTCTTCACGTGGTGCATTTTCGAAGAATCAGTTTCGCGATAAAGGAAGAACGACTGATCTTGCCATTTTCACAATTACTTGAAAACAACTAGGAATCATAGAAAACCATCAACATGGAAAAGTTTCGAATTTTCCGTTGCTTTTCAGCGATATATTATTTGCCCCATTCCAATAAAGTATGTAGAAATTATGCCGAAAATACGTTTTTATTCATTTTCCAATTTGACTTAAAACTGTAAGGAATTAGGAGAAATAATATATACAAAAAAGTTTCGCATTTGCTCAAGCTTTCCAACGCCATATCATTAGTTGCATCGGACGTACGTAAAAAAAATTAGCTCGAAAATACGAATTCGGTGGAACTTGTACCGTTTTCTAAATTACTTTTCAACCGTTCCAAATTAGAAAAAAAATTAACATGAAAAAGTAGCACATTTTCACAATCTTTCCAATGTCATATCATTTGCCTCAAATGGATTAGCTGTTTAGAAATTACATTGAAAATACGAACTCGGCTGTTCGGTTTGCGAAATTTTACAATTTTCAAAATTACTCTTTATCCACGGGGAATTAGAGAAAACTTTCAACATGCCGAAGTAGTGGTTTTGCAGCAGCTTTGAAACGCTATATTATTTACCTCATCCCGATAGACGGTTTAGAAATGCGATCGAAAATACGATTCAGGTTTTTTGTATGAAGAAAAAAAGGTTTTCAAAACTGCTCTTAAACCGCTTACATTTTGCCAAAATTTTAACTTGGATCATGATATTGGTGTCCATAGCTTTCCAACGGTATATCGCAAGCCCCATTTGGACAATGTTTAGCTGAAGTTCAACCTAGTACTCGGGGAAGGTCAGGCGCGTTACTCGGGAAGTTCATGTCGTGATCAGAATATTATTCTGATCCCGTGATCACAATAGTGTTTGTGTGTGTGTGTGTGTGTGTGTGTGTGTGTCTGTGTGTGTGTGTCCATATATATATATATAGAGAGAGAGAGAGAGAGGCTTTATTCTATTAACACCCTTAAGACCTTATTCTCCTCACACATAAGCTTATTCTGCTAACAAATATAGACTGTCTACCGACCCGAACCGAACCAGCCCGACCTCCAACACACAAAAAACTGTTCGAAATATGCCCTAGAGGCAATAATAAAATGGTTATTATTATATTTCCTTGTTCATGATAATTGTCTATTGTTCATGCTATAATTGTGTTATCCGGAAATCGTAATACATGTGTGAATACATAGACCACAACATGTCCCTAGTGAGCCTCTAGTTGACTAGCTCGTTTATCAATGGATGGTTACGGTTTCCTGACCATGGACATTGGATGTCATTGATAACGGGATCTCATCATTGGGAGAATGATGTGATGGACAAGACCCAATCCTAAGCATAGCACAAGATCGTGTAGTTCGTTTGCTAGAGCTTTTCTAATGTCAAGTATCATTTACTTAGACCATGAGATCGTGTAACTCCCGGATACCGTAAGAGTGCTTTGGGTGTACCAAACATCACAACATAACTGGGTGGCTATAAAGGTACACTACAGGTATCTCCGAAAGTGTCTGTTGGGTTGACTCGGATCGAGACTGGGATTTGTCACTCCGTATGACGGAGAGGTATCTCTGGGCCCACTCGGTAATGCATCATCATAATGAGCTCAATGTGACCAAGTGGTTGATCACGGGAATTGTATACGGGATTACTTGAATCCTCGACATCGTGGTTCATTCGATGAGATCATCGTGGAATTTGTGCGAGCCAATATGGGTATCCAGATCCCGCTGTTGGTTATTGATCGGAGAGTCGTCTCGGTCATGTCTGCGTGTCTCCCGAACCCGTAGGGTCTACACACTTAAGGTTCGGTGATGCTAGGGTTGTAGAGATATTAGTGTGCGGTAACCCGAAAGCTGTTCGGAGTCCCGGATGAGATCCCGGATGTCACGAGGAGTTCCGGAATGGTTTGGAGGTGAAGAATTGTATATAGGAAGTCCAGTTTCAGCCACCAGGAAAGTTTCGGGGGTCACCGGTATTGTATCGGGACCACCGGAAGGGTCCCGGGGGTCCACCAGGTGGGGCCACCTATCCCGGAGGGCTCCATGGGCTGAAGTGGGAAGGGAACCAGCCTCTGGTGGGCTGGTGCGCCCCCCTTGGGCCTCCCCCTGCGCCTAGGGTTGCAAACCCTAGGGGTGTGGGCGCCCCACCTGACTTGGGGGGCAAGTCCCCCCCCCTTGCCCCCCCCCCCTTGAGATTGAATCTATAGGGGGCCGGTGCCCCTTCCAGGGCCCCTATATAAAGAGGGGGGAGGGAGGGCTGCGCACCCTAGCCCCTAGCGCCTCCCTCTCCCCTCTCGTTGAGCTTGGCGAAGCCCTGCCGAGATCACCGCTGCTTCCAGCACCACGCCGTCGTGCTGCTGGATCTCCATCAACCTATCCTTCCCCTTGCTAGATCAAGAAGGAGGAGACGTCTTCCCCAATCGTACGTGTGTTGAACGAGGAGTTGCCATCCGTTCGGCGCTAGGATTATCGATGATTTGGATCACGACGAGTACGACTCCATCAACCCCGTTCTCTTGAACGCTTCCGCTCGCGATCTACAAGGGTATGTAGATGCACTCCTTACTCTCGTTGCTATATGAATCCATAGATTGATCTTGGTGATGCGTAGAAAATTTTATTTTCTGCTATGTTCCCCAACAGTGGCATCATGAGCTAGGTTTATGCATAGTTTCTATGCACGAGTAGAACACAAAATTGTTGTGGGCGTTGGTTTTGTCAATTTTCTTGCCACTACTAGTTTTATCTTGTTTCGGCGGCATCGCGGGATGAAGCGGCCCGGACCGACCTTACATGTACGCTTACGTGAGACAGGTTCCATCGGCTGACATGCACTAGTTGCATAAGGTGGCTAGCGGGTGTCTGTCTCTCCCACTTTAGTCGGATCGGATTCGATGAAAAGGGTCCTTATGAAGGGTAAATAGAAATTGGCATATCACGTTGTGATTTTGGCGTAGGTAAGAAACGTTCTTGCTAGAAACCTATAGCAGCCACGTAAAAACATGCAACAACAATTAGATGATGTCTAACTTGTTTTTGCAGCATATGCCTTATGATGTGATATGGCCAAAAGGATGTGATGAATGAAATATATGTGATGTATGAGATTGATCATGTTCTTGTAATAGGAATCATGACTTGCATGACGATGAGTATGACAACCGGCAGGAGCCATAGGAGTTGTCTTTATTTTTGTATGACCTGCATGTCATTGAATAACGCCATGTAATTACTTTACTTTATTGCTAAACACGTTAGCCATAGAAGTAGAAGTAATCGTTGGCGTGACAACTTCATGAAGACACGATGATGGAGATCATGATGATGGAGATCATGATGATGGAGATCATGGTGTCATGCCGGTGATGATGATGATCATGGCGCCCCGAAGATGGAGATCAAAAGGAGCAAAATGATATTGGCCATATCATGTCACTATTTGATTGCATGTGATGTTTATCATGTTTTGCTTCTTATTTGCTTAGTACGACGGTAGTAAATAAGATGATCCCTCATAATAATATCAAGAAAGTGTTCCCCCTAACTGTGCGCCATTGTGAAAGTTCGTTGTCTCGAAGCACCACGTGATGATTGGGTGTGATAGATTCTAACGTTCACATACAACGGGTGTAAGCCAGATTTACACATGCAAAACACTTAGGTTGACTTGACGAGCCTAGCATGTACAGACAGGGCCTCGGAACACAAGAGACCGAAAGGTCGAACATGAGTCGTATAGAAGATACGATCAACATGAAGATGTTCACCGATGATGACTAGTCCGTCTCACGTGATGATCGCACACGGCCTAGTTGACTCGGATCATGGATCACTTAGATGACTAGAGGGATGTCTATCTGAGTGGGATTTCATTATATAATTTGATTAGATGAACTTAGTCTAAAATCTTTGCAATATGTCTTGTAGATCAAATGGCCCACGCTAATGTTGCCCTAAACTTCAACGCGTTCCTAGAGAAAACCAAGCTGAAAGACGATGGCAGCAACCATAAGGACTGGGTCCGGAACTTGAGGATCATCCTCATAGCTGCCAAGAAAGCATATGTCCTAGATGAACCGCTAGGTGAAGCACCCGTTTTCCCAGCAACTCAAGACGTTATGAATGCGTGGCAGTCGTGTAGTGATGATTACTCCCTGGTTCAGTGCGGCATGCTTTACAGCTTAGAACCGGGGATCCAAAAGCGTTTTGAGCAGCACGGAGCATATGAAATGTTCCAAGAGCTGAAAATGTTTTTCCACACTCACGCCCGGGTCGAGAGATATGAAGTCTCCGACAAGTTCTACAGTTGTAAGATGGAGGAGAATGGTTCTGTCAGCGAGCACATACTCAAAATGTCTGGGTTGCACAACCGCTTATCTCAACTGGGAGTTAATCTCCCGGATGACGCGGTGGTCGACAGAATCCTCCAGTCGCTCCCACCTAGCTACAAGAGCTTTGTGATGAACTTCAATATGCAGGGGATGGTGAAAACCATTCCTGAGGTATATTCAATGCTGAAATTAGCGGAGGTGGAGATCAAAAAGGAACATCAAGTGTTGATGGTCAATAAAACCACTAGTTTCAAGAAAGGCAAGGGTAAGAAGAACTTCAAGAAGGACGGCAAGGGAGTTGTCGCGCTCGGTAAGCCAGTTGCCGGGAAGAAGCCAAAGCATGGACCCAAACCTGAGATTGAGTGCTTTTATTGCAAGGGAAGCGGACACTAGAAGTGTAACTGCCCCAAGTACTTAGCGGACCAGAAGGCCGGCAACACCAAAGGTATATGTGATATACATGTAATTGATGTGTACCTTACCAGTACTCGTAGTAGCTCCTGGGTATTCGATACCGGTGCGGTTACTCATATTTGTAACTCAAAACAGGAGCTGCGGAATAAGCGGAGACTGGCGAAGGACGAGGTGACGATGCGCGTCGGGAATGGTTCCAAGGTCGATGTGATCGCCGTCGGCACGCTACCTCTACATTTACCTACGGGATTAGTTTTAAACCTCAATAATTGTTATTAGTGCCAGCTTTGAGCATGAACATTGTATCTGGATCTCGTTTAATACGATATGGCTACTCATTTAAATACGAGAATAATGGTTGTTCTACTTATATGAGAGATATGTTTTATGGTCATGCCCCGCTGGTCAATGGTTTATTCTTAATGAATCTCGAACGTGATGTTACACATATTCATAGTGTGAATACCAAAAGATGTAAGGTTGATAAGGATAGTCCCACATACTTGTGGCACTGCCGCCTTGGTCACATTGGTGTCAAACGCATGAAGAAGCTCCATGTTGATGGACTATTGGAGTCTCTTGATTACGAATCATTTGACACATGCGAACCATGCCTCATGGGCAAAATGACCAAGACTCCGTTCTCCGGAAAATGGAGCGAGCAACCAACTTATTGGAAATCATACATACTGATGTGTGCGGTCCAATGAGCATTGAGGCTCGCGGAGGCTATCATTATGTTCTCACTCTCACTGATGACTTAAGTAGATATGGGTATGTCTACTTGATGAAACACAAGTCTGAGACCTTTGAAAAGTTCAAGGAATTTCAGAGTGAGGTAGAGAATCAACGTGACCGAAAGATAAAGTTCTTACGATCAGATCGTGGGGGAGAATATTTAAGTCACGAATTTGGTACGCACTTAAGGAAATGTGGAATCGTTTCACAACTCACGCCGCCTGTAACACCTCAGTGTAACGGTGTGTCTGAACGTCGTAATCACACTCTATTGGATATGGTGTGATCTATGATGTCACTCATCGATTTACCGCTATCATTTTGGGGATACGCTCTAGAGACAGCTACATTCACTTTAAATAGGGCACCGTCTAAATCCGTTGAGACGACACCGTACGAATTATGGTTTGGGAAGAAACCTAAGCTGTCGTTTCTAAAAGTTTGGGGATGCGATGCTTATGTCAAGAAACTTCAACATGAAACGCTTGAACCCAAGTTGGAAAAATGCATCTTCATAGGATACCCTAAGGAAACCATTGGGTATACCTTCTACCTCAGATCTGAAGGCAAGATCTTTGTTGCCAAGAACGGGTCCTTTCTGGAGAAAGAGTTTCTATCAAGAGAAGTAAGTGGGAGGAAAGTAGAACTCAATGAAGTACTACCTCTTGAACCGGAAAGTAGCGCAGCTCAAGAAGATGTTCATGTGGTGCCTGCACCGACTAGAGAGGAAGTTAATGATGATGATCAAGGTACTTTGGATCAAGTTGCTACTGAACTTCGAAGGTCCACATGGACACGTTCCACACCAGAATGGTATGGCAACCCTGTCCTAGAAATCATGTTGTTAGACAACGGTGAACCTTCGAACTATGAAGAAGCGATGGCGGGCCCAGATTCCAACAAATGGCTTGAAGCCACGCAATCCGAGATAGGATCCATGTATGAAAAAAAAGTATGGACTTTGACAGACTTGCCCGATGATTGGCAAGCGATAGAAAACAAATGGATCTTTAAGAAGAAGACGGACGCGGATGGTAATGTTACCATCTATAAGGCTCGACTTGTCGCTAAGGGTTATCGACAAGTTCAAGGGGTTGACTACGATGAGACCTTCTCACCTATAGTGAAGCTGAAGTCCGTCCGAATCATGTTAGCAATTGCCGCATACTATGATTATGAGATATGGCAAATGGACGTCAAAACGGCATTCCTTAACAGCTTTCTTAAGGAAGAATTGTATATGATGCAGCCGGAAGGTTTTTTCGATCCTAAGAATGCTAACAAGGTATGCAAGCTCCAGCGCTCCATCTATGGGCTGGTGCAAGCATCTTGGAGTTGGAACATTCGCTTTGATGAAATGATCAAAGCATTTGGTTTTATGCAGACTTATAGAGAAGCCTACATTTACAAGAAAGTGAGTGGGAGCTCTGTAGCATTTCTCATATTATATGTAGATGACATACTTTTGATGGGAAATGATATAGAACTTTTGGACAACATTAAGGCCTACTTGAATAAGTGTTTTTTAATGAAGGACCTTGGAGAAGCTGCTTACATATTAGGCATCAAGATCTATAGAGATAGATCGAGACGCCTCATAGGTCTTTCACAAAGCACATACCTTAATAAGATATTGAAGAAGTTCAATATGGATCAGTCCAAGAAGGGATTCTTGCCTGTGTTGCAAGGTGTGAAATTGAGCTCGGCTCAATGCCCGACCACGGCAGTAGATAGAGAAAAGATGAGTGTCATCCCCTATGCCTCGGCTATAGGGTCTATTATGTATGCCATGCTGTGTACCAGACCTGATGTAAACCTTGCCGTAAGTTTGGTGGGAAGGTACCAAAGTAATCCCGGCATGGAACACTGGACAGTGGTCAAGAATATCCTGAAGTACCTGAAAAGGACTAAGGATATGTTTCTCGTATATGGAGGTGACGAAGAGCTCGTCATAAAGGGTTACGTCGATGCTAGCTTCGACACAGATCTGGATGACTCTAAGTCACAAACCGGATACGTGTATATTTTGAATGGTGGGGCAGTAAGCTGGTGCAGTTGCAAGCAAAGCATCGTAGCAGGATCTACGTGTGAAGCGGAGTACATGGCAGCCTCGGAGGCAGCACATGAAGCAATCTGGATGAAGGAGTTCATTACCAACCTAGGAGTTATTCCCAATGTGTCGGGGCCAATCACTCTCTTCTGTGACAACACTGGAGCCATTGCCCTTGCCAAGGAGCCCAGGTTTCACAAGAAGACCAGACACATCAAGCGTCGCTTCAACTCCATTCGTGAAAATGTTCTAGATGGAGACATAGATATTTGTAAAGTGCACACAGATCTGAATGTCGCAGATCCGTTGACTAAACCTCTTCCGTGAGTGAAACATTATCAACACCAAAACTCTATGGGTGTTCGATTCATCACAATGTAACTAGATTATTGACTCTAGTGCAAGTGGGAGACTGTTGGAAATATGCCCTAGAGGCAATAATAAAATGGTTATTATTATATTTCCTTGTTCATGATAATTGTCTATTGTTCATGCTATAATTGTGTTATCCGGAAATCGTAATACATGTGTGAATACATAGACCACAACATGTCCCTAGTGAGCCTCTAGTTGACTAGCTCGTTTATCAATGGATGGTTACGGTTTCCTGACCATGGACATTGGATGTCATTGATAACGGGATCTCATCATTGGGAGAATGATGTGATGGACAAGACCCAATCCTAAGCATAGCACAAGATCGTGTAGTTCGTTTGCTAGAGCTTTTCTAATGTCAAGTACCATTTCCTTAGACCATGAGATCGTGTAACTCCCGGATACCGTAAGAGTGCTTTGGGTGTAACAAACGTCACAACGTAACTGGGTGGCTATAAAGGTACACTACATGTATCTCCGAAAGTGTCTGTTGGGTTGACTCGGATCGAGACTGGGATTTGTCACTCCGTATGACGGAGAGGTATCTCTGGGCCCACTCGGTAATGCATCATCATAATGAGCTCAATGTGACCAAGTGGTTGGTCACGGGATCATGGATTACGGTACGAGTAAAGTGACTTGCCAGTAATGAGATTGAACGAGGTATTGGGATACCGACGATCGAATCTCGGGCAAGTAACGTACCGATTGACAAAGGGAATTGTATACGGGATTACTTGAATCCTCGACATCATGGTTCATTCGATGAGATCATCATGGAACATCTGGGATCCAACATGGGTATCCCGATCCCGCTGTTGGTTATTGACAGGAGAGTCATCTCGGTCAGGTCTGCGTGTCTCCCGAACCCGTAGGGTCTACACACTTAAGGTTCGATGGCGCTAGGGTTGTAGAGATATTAGTGTGCGGTAACCCGAAAGCTGTTCGGAGTCTCGGATGAGATCTCGGACGTCACGAGGAGTTCTGAAATGGTCAGGAGGTGAAGAATTGTATATAGGAAGTCCAGTTTCGGCCACAGGGAAAGTTTCGGGGGTAACCAATATTGTACCGGGACCACCGGAAGGGTCCCGGGGGTCCACCGGGTGGGGCCACCTATCCCGGAGGGCCCCATGGGCTGAAGTGGGAAGGGAACCAGCCCTTGGTGGGCTGGTGCACTCCCCCCTTGGGCCTCCTCCTACGCCTAGGGTTGGAAACCCTAGGGGTGGGGGCGCCCCACCTGACTTGGGGGGCAAGTCCCCCTCCCCCCTTGGCCGCCCCCCCCCCTTGAGATTGAATCTCTAGGCCCCCCAGGGCCCCTATATAAAGAGGGGGGAGGGAGGGCTGCGCACCCTAGCCCTTGGCGCCTCCCTCTCCCCTCGTAACACCTCTCCCTCTCGCTGAGCTTGGCGAAGCCCTGCCGAGATCACCGCTGCTTCCACCACCACGCCGTCGTGCTGCTGCATCTCCATCAACCTCTCCTTCCCCCTTGCTGGATCAAGAAGGAGGACACGTCTTCCCCAACCGTATGTGTGTTGAACGCGGAGGTGCCGTCCGTTCGGCGCTAGGATCATCGGTGATTTGGATCACGACGAGTACGACTCCATCAACCCCGTTCTCTTGAACGCTTCCGCTCGTGATCTACAAGGGTATGTAGATGCATTCCTTACTCTTGTTGCTAGATGAATCCATAGATTGATCTTGGTGATGCGTAGAAAATTTTATTTTCTGCTACGTTCCCCAACAGTGGCATCATGAGCTAGGTTTATGCATAGTTTCTATGCACGAGTAGAACACAAAATTGTTGTGGGCGTTGGTTTTGTCAATTTTCTTGCCACTACTAGTTTTATCTTGTTTCGGCGGCATCGCGGGATGAAGCGGCCCGGACCGACCTTACATGTACGCTTACGTGAGACAGGTTCCATCGACTGACATGCACTAGTTGCATAAGGTGGCTAGCGGGTGTCTGTCTCTCCCACTTTAGTCGGATCGGATTCGATGAAAAGGGTCCTTATGAAGGGTAAATAGAAATTGGCATATCACGTTGTGATTTTGGCGTAGGTAAGAAACGTTCTTGCTAGAAACCTATAGCAGCCACATAAAAACATGCAACAACAATTAGATGATGTCTAACTTTTTTTTGCAGCATATGCCTTGTGATGTGATATGGCCAAAAGGATGTGATGAATGAAATATATGTGATGTATGAGATTGATCATGCTCTTGTAATAGGAATCATGACTTGCATGTCGATGAGTATGACAACCGGCAGGAGCCATAGGAGTTGTCTTTATTTTTGTATGACCTGCATGTCATTGAATAACGCCATGTAATTACTTTACTTTATTGCTAAACACGTTAGCCATAGAAGTAGAAGTAATCGTTGGCGTGACAACTTCATGAAGACACGATGATGGAGATCATGATGATGGAGATCATGATGATGGAGATCATGGTGTCATGCCGGTGATGATGATGATCATGGCGCCCCGAAGATGGAGATCAAAAGGAGCAAAATGATATTGGCCATATCATGTCACTATTTGATTGCATGTGATGTTTATCATGTTTTGCTTCTTATTTGCTTAGTACGACGGTAGTAAATAAGATGGCCCCTCATAATAATATCAAGAAAGTGTTCCCCCTAACTATGCGCCATTGTGAAAGTTCGTTGTCTCGAAGCACCACGAGATGATCGGGTGTGATAGATTCTAACGTTCACATACAACGGGTGTAAGCCAGATTTACACATGCAAAACACTTAGGTTGACTTGACGAGCCTAGCATGTACAGACAGGGCCTCGGAACACAAGAGACCGAAAGGTCGAACATGAGTCGTATAGAAGATACGATCAACATGAAGATGTTTATCGATGATGACTAGTCCGTCTCACGTGATGATCGCACACGGCCTAGTTGACTCGGATCATGGATCACTTAGATGACTAGAGGGATGTCTATCTGAGTGGGATTTCATTATATAATTTGATTAGATGAACTTAGTCTAAAATCTTTGCAATATGTCTTGTAGATCAAATGGCCCACGCTAATGTTGCCCTCAACTTCAACGCGTTCCTAGAGGAAACCAAGCTGAAAGACGATGGCAGCAACCATAAGGACTGGGTCCGGAACTTGAGGATCATCCTCATAGCTGCCAAGAAAGCATATGTCCTAGATGCACCGCTAGGTGAAGCACCCGTTTTCCCAGCAACTCAAGACGTTATGAACGCATGGCAGTCATGTAGTGATGATTACTCCCTGGTTCAGTGCGGCATGCTTTACAGCTTAGAACCGGGGATCCAAAAGCGTTTTGAGCAGCACGGAGCATATGAAATGTTCCAAGAGCTGAAAATGTTTTTCCACACTCACGCCCGGGTCGAGAGATATGAAGTCTCCGACAAGTTCTACAGTTGTAAGATGGAGGAGAATGGTTCTGTCAGCGAGCACATACTCAAAATGTCTGGGTTGCACAACCACTTATCTCAACTGGGAGTTAATCTCCCGGATGACGCGGTGGTCGACAGAATCCTCCAGTCGCTCCCACCTAGCTACAAGAGCTTTGTGATGAACTTCAATATGCAGGGGATGGTGAAAACCATTCCTGAGGTATATTCAATGCTGAAATTAGCGGAGGTGGAGATCAAAAAGGAACATCAAGTGTTGATGGGCAATAAAACCACTAGTTTCAAGAAAGGCAAGGGTAAGAAGAACTTCAAGAAGGACGGCAAGGGAGTTGTCGCGCCGGTAAGCCAGTTGCCGGGAAGAAGCCAAAGCATGGACCCAAACCTGAGATTGAGTGCTTTTATTGCAAGGGAAGCGGACACTAGAAGTGTAACTGCCCCAAGTACTTAGCGGACCAGAAGGCCGGCAACACCAAAGGTATATGTGATATACATGTAATTGATGTGTACCTTACCAGTACTCGTAGTAGCTCCTGGGTATTTGATACCGGTGCGGTTACTCATATTTGTAACTCAAAACAGGAGCTGCGGAATAAGCGGAGACTGGCGAAGGACGAGGTGACGATGCGCGTCGGGAATGGTTCCAAGGTCGATGTGATCGCCGTCGGCACGCTACCTCTACATTTACCTACGGGATTAGTTTTAAACCTCAATAATTGTTATTAGTGCCAGCTTTGAGCATGAACATTGTATCTGGATCTCGTTTAATACGATATGGCTACTCATTTAAATACGAGAATAATGGTTGTTCTACTTATATGAGAGATATGTTTTATGGTCATGCCCCGCTGGTCAATGGTTTATTCTTAATGAATCTCGAACGTGATGTTACACATATTCATAGTGTGAATACCAAAAGATGTAAGGTTGATAAGGATAGTCCCACATACTTGTGGCACTGCCGCCTTGGTCACATTGGTGTCAAACGCATGAAGAAGCTCCATGTTGATGGACTATTGGAGTCTCTTGATTACGAATCATTTGACACATGCGAACCATGCCTCATGGGCAAAATGACCAAGACTCCGTTCTCCGGAAAATGGAGCGAGCAACCAACTTATTGGAAATCATACATACTGATGTGTGCGGTCCAATGAGCGTTGAGGCTCGCGGAGGCTATCATTATGTTCTCACTCTCACTGATGACTTAAGTAGATATGGGTATGTCTACTTGATGAAACACAAGTCTGAGACCTTTGAAAAGTTCAAGGAATTTCAGAGTGAGGTAGAGAATCAACGTGACCGAAAGATAAAGTTCTTACGATCAGATCGTGGGGGAGAATATTTAAGTCACGAATTTGGTACGCACTTAAGGAAATGTGGAATCGTTTCACAACTCACGCCGCCTGTAACACCTCAGTGTAACGGTGTGTCTGAACGTCGTAATCACACTCTATTGGATATGGTGTGATCTATGATGTCACTCATCGATTTACCGCTATCATTTTGGGGATACGCTCTAGAGACAGCTACATTCACTTTAAATAGGGCACCGTCTAAATCCGTTGAGACGACACCGTACGAATTATGGTTTGGGAAGAAACCTAAGCTGTCGTTTCTAAAAGTTTGGGGATGCGATGCTTATGTCAAGAAACTTCAACATGAAACGCTTGAACCCAAGTTGGAAAAATGCATCTTCATAGGATACCCTAAGGAAACCATTGGGTATACCTTCTACCTCAGATCTGAAGGCAAGATCTTTGTTGCCAAGAACGGGTCCTTTCTGGAGAAAGAGTTTCTATCAAGAGAAGTAAGTGGGAGGAAAGTAGAACTCAATGAAGTACTACCTCTTGAACCGGAAAGTAGCGCAGCTCAAGAAGATGTTCATGTGGTGCCTGCACCGACTAGAGAGGAAGTTAATGATGATGATCAAGGTACTTTGGATCAAGTTGCTACTGAACTTCGAAGGTCCACATGGACACGTTCCACACCAGAATGGTATGGCAACCCTGTCCTAGAAATCATGTTGTTAGACAACGGTCAACCTTCGAACTATGAAGAAGCGATGGCGGGCCCAGATTCCAACAAATGGCTTGAAGCCACGCAATCCGAGATAGGATCCATGTATGAAAAAAAAGTATTTCTCATATTATATGTAGATGACATACTTTTGATGGGAAATGATATAGAACTTTTGGACAACATTAAGGCCTACTTGAATAAGTGTTTTTTAATGAAGGACCTTGGAGAAGCTGCTTACATATTAGGCATCAAGATCTATAGAGATAGATCGAGACACCTCATAGGTCTTTCACAAAGCACATACCTTAATAAGATATTGAAGAAGTTCAATATGGATCAGTCCAAGAAGGGATTCTTGCCTGTGTTGCAAGGTGTGAAATTGTGCTCGGCTCAATGCCCGACCACGACAGTAGATAGAGAAAAGATGAGTGTCATCCCCTATGCCTCGGCTATAGGGTCTATTATGTATGCCATGCTGTGTACCAGACCTGATGTAAACCTTGCCGTAAGTTTGGTGGGAAGGTACCAAAGTAATCCCGGCATGGAACACTGGACAGCGGTCAAGAATATCCTGAAGTACCTGAAAAGGACTAAGGATATGTTTCTCGTATATGGAGGTGACGAAGAGCTCGTCGTAAAGGGTTACGTCGATGCTAGCTTCGACACAGATCTGGATGACTCTAAGGCACAAACCGGATACGTGTATATTTTGAATGGTGGGGCAGTAAGCTGGTGCAGTTGCAAGCAAAGCATCGTAGCAGGATCTACGTGTGAAGCGGAGTACATGGCAGCCTCGGAGGCAGCACATGAAGCAATCTGGATGAAGGAGTTCATTACCAACCTAGGAGTTATTCCCAATGCGTCGGGGCCAATCACTCTCTTCTGTGACAACACTGGAGCCATTGCCCTTGCCAAGGAGCCCAGGTTTCACAAGAAGACCAGACACATCAAGCGTCGCTTCAACTCCATTCGTGAAAATGTTCTAGATGGAGACATAGATATTTGTAAAGTGCACACAGATCTGAATGTCGCGGATCCGTTGACTAAACCTCTTCCGCGAGCGAAACATGATCAACACCAAAACTCTATGGGTGTTCGATTCATCACAATGTAACTAGATTATTGACTCTAGTGCAAGTGGGAGACTATTGGAAATATGCCCTAGAGGCAATAATAAAATGGTTATTATTATATTTCCTTGTTCATGATAATTGTCTATTGTTCATGCTATAATTGTGTTATCCGGAAATCGTAATACATGTGTGAATACATAGACCACAACATGTCCCTAGTGAGCCTCTAGTTGACTAGCTCGTTTATCAATGGATGGTTACGGTTTCCTGACCATGGACATTGGATGTCATTGATAACGGGATCTCATCATTGGGAGAATGATGTGATGGACAAGACCCAATCCTAAGCATAGCACAAGATCGTGTAGTTCGTTTGCTAGAGCTTTTCTAATGTCAAGTATCATTTCCTTAGACCATGAGATCGTGTAACTCCCGGATACCGTAAGAGTGCTTTGGGTGTAACAAACGTCACAACGTAACTGGGTGGCTATAAAGGTACACTACATGTATCTCCGAAAGTGTCTGTTGGGTTGACTCAGATCGAGACTAGGATTTGTCACTCCGTATGACGGAGAGGTATCTCTGGGCCCACTCGGTAATGCGTCATCATAATGAGCTCAATGTGACCAAGTGGTTGGTCATGGGATCATGGATTACGGTACGAGTAAAGTGACTTGCCGGTAACGAGATTGAACGAGGTATTGGGATACCGACGATCGAATCTCGGGCAAGTAACGTACCGATTGACAAAGGGAATTGTATACGGGATTACTTGAATCCTTGACATCATGGTTCATTCGATGAGATCATCATGGAACATCTGGGATCCAACATGGGTATCCAGATCCCGCTGTTGGTTATTGACAGGAGAGTCATCTCGGTCAGGTCTGCGACTCTCCCGAACCCGTAGGGTCTACACACTTAAGGTTCGCTGGCGCTAGGGTTGTAGAGATATTAGTGTGCGGTAACCCGAAAGCTTTTCGGAGTCTCGGATGAGATCCCGGACGTCACAAGGAGTTCCGGAATGGTCAGGAGGTGAAGAATTGTATATAGGAAGTCCAGTTTCGGCCACCGGGAAAGTTTCGGGGGTAACCAGTATTGTACCGGGACCACCGGAAGGGTCCCGAGGGTCCACCGGGTGGGGCCACCTATCCCGGAGGGCCCCATGGGCTGAAGTGGGAAGGGAACCAGCCCTTGGTGGGCTGGTGCACTCCCCCATTGGGCCTCCTCCTACGCCTAGGGTTGGAAACCCTAGGGGTGGGGGCGCCCCACCTGACTTGGGGGGCAAGTCCCCCTCCCCCCTTGCCCCCCCCCCCTTGAGATTGAATCTCTAGGCCCCCCAGGGCCCCTATATAAAGAGGGGGGAGGGAGGGCTGCGCACCCTAGCCCGTGGCGCCTCCCTCTTCCCTCGTAACACCTCTCCCTCTCGCTGAGCTTGGCGAAGCCCTGCCGAGATCACCGCTGCTTCCACCACCACGCCGTCGTGCTGCTGGATCTCCATCAAACTCTCCTTCCCCCTTGCTGGATCAAGAAGGAGGACACGTCTTCCCCAACCATATGTGTGTTGAACGCGGAGGTGCCGTCTGTTCGGCGCTAGGATCATCGGTGATTTGGATCACGACGAGTACGACTCCATCAACCCCGTTCTCTTGAACGCTTCCGCTCGTGATCTACAAGGGTATGTAGATGCATTCCTTACTCTTGTTGCTAGATGAATCCATAGATTGATCTTGGTGATGCGTAGAAAATTTTATTTTCTGCTACGTTCCCCAACAAAAACATACCCATCAGCCCCACCCACACAACCCACGCCCACCCACACATCCCGCACAACCCACACCCACCTCCACCTACCTATCTTCCCACGCTGACCTCCACCATCTCCCGGTCGGCGCCGCCATGCTCCTTCTCCACCAGCTGGTGCCACAGCTCCTTCTATTCCCACCCTGGCCACCAACTTTCCCCGCCATGCGCCCCTCCGCCCAAACCCTACACCTACCGCTTCCGATTAGCGACCAGCCCTGCCGTTGCCGATCCATAGCTGGCACGGCCCGTTGCCAGATCTAGGCCATGGCGGGCCCTCGCGACGCCCCACCGCCGGATCCAGATTGCGCAGTTCCCCCTCCCCACCTCCTTCATATGCATCGGCTGCACGTCGCCACACACCTCCACGGCCTCCAACCCGTACCCCCGGCGACCAACTCGATGTCGACTTCCCCATCAATCCCGTCACCCGCCTGGCCACCGCAGTGCCCCCGCGCATCGGATCCGGGGGATTATTCACTCCCTCATGCTCCTCCCCCTACTCACATGTTGATGAGGAGCTCGCCGTCCCGCTCCTCCCTGCCCGACGACCGGTTATGGGGAGCACTCCTCCCGACGAACCGAGGTGCCATGTCCCTTCCCCGTGGGCCCCGACCTCCATCCGCGTGGACTGCAGCTAGCGGGGCCCCAGATCCACGCCTCCCCGCCTTTCTAATTCCTCCTCCTTCGTCTATTGTTGGTGTGTAGTTCGTGGTTGTGGGTGAGCATCTCCCATCGGGGGAGTCTGGAGTCTGCAGTGCACTCCGGTGATCGTCGTGGTGCACTTTGGTGGTTGTTTTGGTACAGCTCGATGGCTCATCAGGCGCAGTTCACTATTCCTCTGCTTGTGGTTCATCCGATCACGGGCTTCATCACATCGGGCATGGCCGGTGCCAGGATCCACCACGCCTTGATCTTACAGCGTTCTGTGCAGTTCATTCCGTGGGGGCGTCGTGTGATGCAGTACACATCGTTGTGGCAATGCAGTTTGATGGTAGTGCTCAGTGCGGTTCGGCAGCCTGGCAAGTTTTTTTGGTTTGTTCTTTGTCTTTGAAATTGATTTTTGGTTCATGTGTTGCCGAGCGCAGCACCTAGGCTTCCCTCAACTTCTTTTCATGTGCAGTTCTCTTTGAAAACGGAGAAGGGCTCCAGTGGGGCCTGCGCGGATGAGATTCTCCTGACCTTGTCTCCTTTGGCCATTCCAATCCCCTGAATCTGGTTCTGCACATCGGATGCAGCGCACAGCAGGATCGAGGATCCCCTTCCTCCAACTCGGGCAGGAGCACCGCACCTTCATGCTGTTCGGCAGACCCCGTTTGCAGGTTGCAGGTTGTTTGTGGAGCCGCTGCAGTTTGCGGTTCTGTATGCATGCAGTGCAGAAGGCACATCCGCGAGATGTGAAAATGTATATATGGCTGTGTAATTTTTTTGTGAATGGGTGTGTTGAAAAATGTTTTGATTAGTTTTTTTAACAAAGCAAGCCAAATGTAGTTCACTTTGTGTGGTTTGGTAGCTCACTTCCTGAAAAGACGTAAAGGAACTAAATAAAAAGAATAAAAGAATGCATCATACTTGCAATGCACAAGACTCGTCTTGATAGTTCAAACGCATCATGTTGCGGTTCACTTTCCCCCCTGATGTGGTTCACTTGCCTCGCCACTCTCTGTGGCCCACTCTCGTTCATAAAGAAACTAGAAAAATAATCATGTAGTTCACTTAGACTCATGTTGTAGTTCACTTTTCTTTTAATGTGGCTCACTTGCCCCTCGTTCATAAAAAAGTTAGAAAAAAGGTACAGAAATCATGAAGTTCACTGCTCGGGGGATGCAGTGCATTTTATCATCCGAAGATGTGCGGTCACTCATCTGACGTAGTTCACTCGACGATTTTTGGGTCCGTGAAAAACTATGTTCGTGTTTCGGTAAAATCAAAATTACTCTTAAACCATAACGAATTAGAGAGAGTGTTCTACATGAAAAAAGTGTGTCCCGTGGATATCTTTCCAAGGGCGTATCATTTGAAACATTCCAACCAGCTGTTTGTAAACAATTCGCGACAAACCAGCCGCTGCCACTCGTCGTCCGCTGCACCATTTTCAAAATTAAACTAAAACCGCAAGGAATCTCAAAATCATTTATACATATGAAAGTTGCGCCTCGTCCGTAGTTTTCCGACGACGTATCATACACCTCGTTTCGACAAAAGGTTAAAAAACAGGAGCGAAAACAATACCAAAAGTTTGTAGTTTCTAGGTATGATGGCAATTTTATTATATTTTTTAAACCATGGAAATTTAATATCTATACCATGGCAATTTAATATCTATACCATGTAATTTAATATCTATACCATGGCAATTTTTTAGACCATGGCAAAAAAACTGTGTTAAAAACTTTTTTTCATACTGTTTGGACCATGTCAATTTTTATTCGACTTTTCTAGCAATTTTATACATATCATTTTGTGAAATTCTTTCTCTACATACTATCAACTTTTTTGACATGGATTTTTTTCCTTGCCCGTGTCAAACTCTTTTTGGTGGCACATTTCTACTATATTGCAATTATCTAGATTTTGACATGGCAAAATCTTACAAAATTTTCCATGGGATGGCAAAATCTTACAACATTTGCCATAGCATGGCAAACTAACTTTAAATGCCATTACAAAGCATGGCAATTTAAGTTAAAATGCCATGTCAATTCAAATATACATTTGCCATGGCAATTTTAAATCATAATTTGTGTTACTTTATATACATGGCAAATTCGTGCTCCACTTTAGCTTCTTTCATCCATGGCATTTTTTCCATGATTTGCATAGGATTTCACATAGGTTTTGCCATGTATAATGGCAAATTATTCTTTTGTGTCTTCATGATATAACAAGTCCTTCTTTTTGTTCAGACGACAATTCCATAATTGTCACATGGCAAATTCGTATGTTGTTCATACGAGAAATTGTATAATTGTCACAGGGCAAATTTGTATTTTGTTCATACGACAAAGTGTATTATTGTCACATGGCACATTCTTAACATTTTCCTTTTCTATAGGCTATTTGCTCATAACATGGAAAATTAGTTTAGGGTCATATGGCAAATTCATTTAAGGTCTCATGGCACATACATAACATTTTTCTTTCAGGTTACCGAGGACGACAAGGACGAGAAAGTGAATCAGCAGCTGAAGGTTTATTTTCTGTCCATTTTTTATGGTCACTTGAAAGTGGATCAGCAACCATGGCAAATTTGCAGTAAACTATTTTTTGGGGTTTTGATGGCAAGTTCTTTTTCTTCTTCATTTTTTACTGCTTTGTTGTTTTTTGGACTTTTTCTGTTATTTGTGCTTTTTATTCACATCTGAGGCCGAACAAAATGGGCTATTGGGCCTTTTTTCGAGAGTACGTCAAAGGCGTACCTTATCTTTATAGAAGAAGAGCAACAAGTTTACAAGAGAAGCCATGAGGAGGATGCAAACATCCCACCTCGGCCACACCCAATTACACCCCACTCACTAACACAAGCCTACTCTCTCACAAAGCGTGACAACCCGCCTACTCCTACACCCGCCTCTCTCCAATCTTGGATCTCCCGCAGGATAGCATCCACCACCTGGTGTGGCAATTTCTGTTGGGCCGTTCTATTAAATACACGCGCATTGCGCTGTTTCTACAAAGCCCAAGTCACCGCAATCACAAGTGTCGCAACCACGTTTGAGCTCTTTCCCGAATTCCCTCCTGGCCTCCAACCACCAATCCAAAAAATTGTTCTCCATCGTCGGCCTCGCCACGTTCAAGTTGAGCTCTTGAATACATTCATGCCAAACTTCCCTAGCGTACACGCATTGGACCAGGATGTACTATGCGTTGTCTTCCTCCTGCAAGCATGTGAAACAGTTTGATGGACGCTCCTGCAGCCCATGCTTCGCTCTCCGGTCCGAGGTCCAGATGCGGTGCTGTATAGCCAGCCAGACAAATATTTTTATAGCCAGCCAGACAAATATTTTGCATTTCAGAAGCGCCCAACTCTTCCAAATACATGTGGCATACGCTACCCGCTGGATCCCCTGGCACAAGGGATAATACGTGGATCTTGCGGTGTACTTCCCGGACGGATCCGCCGGCCAAGAGAAACAATCGGCCCTGTCTGGATCCCGAGGCACAGTGCTGATAGCCAGGTTGAGGTGTACGAGCTGCATATGACCCACAAAGGTGAGGTCTCCATCCATATCATGCAACCATCTGCCATTCTCCAATGCATCTCTCACAGTGATGATAGCTATTGGACTTTTTTAGATCACGCTTGCTGGGGTTTTTCAGGCTGAAGCGTTTTTTCCATGGAGCGATTTCGTGTGGTACGACCTCCCTCCTCGAGCTAACGAGTCGTTCGGTGTAGGGCTCCTCTGAACCGAACGTCAGATAGGTATCAACGTTTTATGTTTTTTGTGCGCGTGATTGTGTTATTTTGATGTGATCGATTCTTAGGGCGAAATCCCAACAATAAAACCAGCTATGCTGTACAAGAAATCTCTGTTTATGCAAATCACATACCCTAGCCACCGCTGTTACAGGACTACCTCTAATCCTCGCCGTGTTTCTATTATCTCATGACCTGCTTTCCTGTTTTTTCACCCGAACTCTGAATGTTGCCACTGGAGGAGAATTTCTCCAGCGTTGTCGATTTGGTTTCCTTTTGATATTCCCATCACGTCGCCATGATCACGACATGCCTCTTTATTCGGAGTGCTGAAGCTGCAGAATCGAGTAGTTGGAGGGAGAAGATTCGACATTCCAACAGCGTGGGCCGTGCGTCCTTCAGTTGTGGGCAAGCAGTTAGTGTGTGTACGAAGTCTGCTTCACGGCATGTCCGATAAATGGACACACACTGTGCATTGCTTGCCAGACTTGATGGTGGTATAGAGAAGATAGACAATGAGATTTGGTGCTCCGTAGATGGATCGACCTTCAAGACAAAAATCGATGATCGACCCGCACGGAATATAGAAAGGATTTATATTCTTTGTCCTACTCCACCATGAGCACAATTGTAGCATTAGTGCAGCTCCAAGCCGCCGAAGCACTCTGTCCGCACGTCAGTTTGGCTTCAAACGGACACAAAGCGCAAACCAACGTGCCAAAAAAAATGGACGAGCGTCTGCTTTTTGTCCGCCCGTGGCCCATCTCAGACCAAATTTAGGCTGGGTTTGTGTCAGCGCGGATGCGTGCGATGCCCGCCAGTCATGGCACATCAACCTATTTCCCCCTTCTCTCCCAAAGCCTCCCGCTAGCTCGCCCTCCCGCCCACTCGCCATGGCCGATGCACCAAACCCCGCCGCCCCACCTCCACCGACGACGACAAACCCTGCCCCGTCTGCAAGCAGCCCAAGCCCAAGAAGGAGCAGACGCCGCAGCAGTGTGACGTACATTCGGCGAAGAGGGCTCGTCGAAGTAAGGTAACAGGCCGACAAACTAGAAGTTGCCAACGCGGTCGCCCTCGCTGCCGTCGCGCAACAAGAGGCCACCATCGCGGAGAATGAGGCCCTCCTCACCAAGGCCAAGAAGGACGAGAAGCGTGCTGCGGCCACATTTGCCTTGCAAGAAATTTTGCAAGGCATGATGACCCAAAAGAAAGCGGAGAAAGAGAAGCGCCGACAAGAGAACAAGGAGCAAATGAAGGTCTACATCAAGATACAAAAGAAAAAGCTCGAAATGGAGGCGGACATACAAGCGAAGAAGCTTGAGATGGAAGCGAAGAAGTTCGAGATAGAGGCGGCGGACTTGAGCAAGGTGTCCCCGAGAAGAAGGCGTTGGTTCGAGAAGAAACAAAAAGAAATGCTCGAGCTAGATCGTTTATCTATGACCGAGAGCACCATCTTTTTTGTATGTCGGCATGACCATGGCCGAGATGTATGGCGTGGTTAAACTATGTCCGTTCTTTTTGTGTGCTCGCAACTGAGTCCGCCACCGGCACACTTGCCTGCATGAACTATTGTTTTTTTTAGGCAGGCATGTATGCCGGTCGTTGACTAGTCCATGGCTGCTGGCATGAATGTGTCCATGGCCTTTTTTAATTAAATTTTATTTCATTTCAGGCACGAACAAAAAATGCGTCAAGACTGGTTGGGCGCATAAATTGAACGTGGAAGACAGCGCGCCTACAGCCAAACCAAACAAATGAAAGGCGGACAAAACGCGCATCCATTTGCATGGACGCGTTAGAGTTTCTCTTACCTATGTGATTTGTCCTTAACCATTAGGATTAACACATTACAAGCCTGCACTTCCTGGCAGAATAGTAGTATAATCAATGAATTCACCGAAGAGAGAAAAGTTTTGAAAGAGATGTAACTTCTGCCTTCTGACCTTCTGGATAGGGATCTTAGAGCAACTCTAGCTGAAAATTTCAGTTTTACACTTCAAATCGGTGTTTAGCCTATCTTCTAAATTGATTACAGGGGTAAGAATTTTACTCCCGCCTTTGTGATTCCTAAATATGCTCCATCCTCCATCCACGGGGTAAAATTGTGGCCTTTTCCTACGACCGCATTGTCCCCACTCCGCGGCCACCCATTGCGTCTGCCGCCCACCGGCAACCACCCGCAGCCTCGGCCACGCCCTTCCCCGATGACCTCACCGGTGACCTCGTTGGCGTGCCCAACAACTCCAGTGCCAGTTGCCTTCTACTGCCACTGCGCCACATCCTGCAGCTCTAGCACCGGCAGTGGCTGCAAGCCAGCCGCATCGTTGAGGAACACAACGCCAAGCTCGGGGAACTCGCCTCGGATCTCTTTGATGTCTACTTCATCGGCCTGGAGGCCGGCGCCTGCATGCTCACTATCTGCCACCGCCTCACAGCTGAGAAGAGCACCCGCTTCTCCTCCAATATGGATTTCACAGCCATTACCGCGACGAGCAGCTCTACGACATGCTGCTTGTGTAGCAACTCCCGACCTGCCCAATTACACAGGCGGAGGCCTTCGCCCACGTCATGACCACCTTCTTGGCCATCAGGCTCAACCACGAGTACCACAACCCCCGTTGCATCGAGTGCCTCGTCGGTGGGCAGGCCCCATCCCTGAGGAAACCCCCGACCCCTCCCCCAATAGCAGCCCCGATAGGGATGACGACATGGATGCCACCGCCATCGTCAGCGTCAAGTAGGACAAGTGTTGTCACGCAACCAACGGCGGCGGCGAGGTGGACAAGGTGCTCGACTACCTATACCACGCGTAGGATCACGAGCCTCTTTGGGGGTTCCTAGCGTGGTCACCATCGTCACCGCTCGTTGCGGAGGTGCATACTAAGTGTTCGACAAAATGTAAGAGCCAAATAGAATTTTACTCCACTAAATTTTAGGAGATCGACTAGGTCCGGTCAAGAAATAGTGGATTAAATATACTCCACTAAGGTTTACTCTGCCGGATATTCCTCTATTTCTTAGGAGATCGGCTAGAGTTGCTATTAGGGCATATTCAAGTCGATCACCAAATCTCCTCCATATGCAGACACTTTTAGGCCTCTAATGCCATCTCTTAGTTGTCTGAGGATGCAGTCAGACATCTGGAATCCCCTTGCCCCTAACAGT
>NC_041393.1:267644975-267647602 GCF_002162155.2 Triticum dicoccoides
AGGGGAGTCTGGACAGTCCGTTGACACCGTCAACATAGCCTTGGATCCCATCATAAACCCATGTTTTTCTCTTCGCCTTCTATCTCCTCTTTCTCTCCATTGAATAAGGGACGGACATACGAATATCCATTTCTGAGTCCAGGCTCATCTGCACCTGGTCAAGAAAAAAACACAAAAAATCCAAACAAATCAATTTTTTTTGCATGATAGATAGTTTGGTGCTTGAGGTGTGCTCTAAATTTTATATCATTTGGACATATGAGTAGCTCTCAGCATAAAAGACAAATTGGGTCAGAACAACACATGAACAGTAAACTTTTTTACGGACCCCAATATGTTTTTTTTTACCAAGAGCTACTTAGATGGCCAAATAATCTGAAATTTGGAGTGCACCTTACACACCAAATTATCTACCATAAAAAATTAGAATTTTATAAAAATTTATAATATTTGTTTTGATTTTTTTTTCATCACATGTGCCGATGAGCCTAGGCGCTGAATCGCCGCTCTCACGAACAAGTAGAAGATTTTGAGATACAGGGTGGGCGCCGGATGTCCAAAAAAAAAACATCCGTGAACATTTGAAGATGTCCATGCGTTTGATGACGGACATTGGAGATGCCTTTATACCTACCTGCAGCTTTGTGGTTGCACTGCACCCACCTATTCCCACTCGTACTTTGCCACCCCTGCCACCCGGCTCCGCGAAATTACAGAATCTGTGAAGCACTTATTTTGCAGCTCCGCTAATTTAGCCTGCAGCTCCGTCGACTCCGCGAGCGGAGTTGGAAGTGGAGGGACTCCGAACACTCCCTAACTCTTGCAGAATAGTAGATCACTTGGCTGCTGCATTTAGCAGTCTGACAGAAAGCTCTTTTTCTTAACTCTCAAGTTTATAGTGAAGTTCAGACCATATGATCAGCAGTTTCCCTTTTACCTCAAGGATATCACACTGAATGATTTTAAATCAATTTTATAACCATGCATGTAGATGGAAATACTAAACGATCCCTGGACTAATTGAGCTCGGTTTTATTAAGATCCAAAAACACACTTAAGAGTTTCAGAAGTTATGATTGTTTTACGTCGAGTGGTGGATGATTGCCTAAAATTTCATGGTGAAATATGTTAATTTATAGACTATTTTTTCTGATAAAGAATTTACAGACTAGGTACACACAAAATATACGAAAACCATATTAGATGTATCATGGACGAGGCAATTTGGTGTCGAGGCTCAGCTGCACAAACAAAAAAATCAAAATAAATACCAGAAAAAATCAAAAACTCTGAATTGTTTTGCATGGAAGATAATTTGGTGTGTGAGGTGCGGTCCAAAAATCAGATCATTTGGACATTTGAGTAGCTCTCGAAAAAAATAAATTTGGGATATGTGATTGGTCTGACCCAATTTATCTTTTTTGCTGAGAGCTACTCATATGTCTAGATAATCTAAAATTTGGAGTGCACCTCACGCACCAAATTATCTTCCATGCAAAAAAAAATCAGAATTTTTGAATTTTCTCATCACCAGGTGCAGATGAGACTAAGCTCAGAAATGAATATTTAACGTATTATCTGCTATTGTAGATTACATATTTCTATTTTCTCTATTGCGCACAAATGGACGCATCTATAAATGAAAAATTACAGGTATATAGACGCCGATGCTTAATAAAATGTTCCATAAAGTTATACTGTATGGATGATCTAGAACGAATAATGACTAATAAATGATCACATACTTTGTGATTTTTTTTTTGAGTGGATATACTTTGTGATGTGATCATAATAATACCATTTATTCCTTCTGTGGGCCTTTTTCAAAAAGTTCTATAACTCTAAAATATGTTTTTTAACTAGCTTCAGTAGACCCGGCCAGGAGCCAAACCACGACACTAGCGAAGTAGGAGTAGTTAGCTAATTTAAATGTGTGGAACAGATCACACTGCACGCCACTACTGCTCCTACTTAATTTTTATTTATGCATCTGACCAACCCAGCCATGACAGTAGCAATAGGAGCACCTTGCTCCCTCTGCGAACTTACAGAGGAACCACAGACGATAACATCAGCCAAGTACAGTATGTGCACACAAGGTGGAGATCACGACCTCACTCGCACCTTTTTGCGAGCCATCTAATGCTGCTTAATTAATGTAACGGCAATCATCAAACCCTTGCTTGTCATATAAGAAAATAATAATTGCAAATGTTGTCCCAGCCTATTCCCTCCGTACCACTGGTCTACAAGTCTCCTTGGTTGTGGAAATTGTTTGTGTGTAATACTATATTTCTATGAAGTTTGATTACATGAATATGAATATTTAGATTAATAATATAAGAACAAAATTAAAAATTCAGATGATCATTGTGTAATTATAAAATACTTATTGAATATAAGTAGCATATATAATTAAAACTTTAAGTATTTTTGCATGTATGATTGTATACTGAGGTTGACCTTTTTTCCCATGGTTGCATGTTGAGATATGTCGAGGTGATACGATTGCATGTTAAGATAAATGTGCTGGTATAATATAGGATTTGATCACATGTTTAACCAATATATTCCAAACCGACGACCTTGATGTGAAACTACCCACATTTTTTATCGACGCCTCCCTC
>NC_041393.1:267647824-267679548 GCF_002162155.2 Triticum dicoccoides
CCTCCGGGCAACTCGAGGGCGAACCCTAGATCGACGCCGCCGCCCCTCCTCTTCTCTCCCCTCTTCTTGTTGCCTCCGGAGGTTGATGACTGACAAAACCTCGTGGTTGCTAGTGAAGAGAACGACGAAGCTCCTCGTGGTAGACGCGGTCGATTGACGATTGGTGGGGCGATGGTCAGATGGGCATGGAGGTGGCATGACATGCATTAGTGGCGAGTGGCAGTGATCAAGGTGGCGGCGTGGTGTGGCGGCAATAGTGCGCAACAGTAGGTTGGTGCCGACTAGAGGTGTGATTACCTCGATTGTGGATATGTGGGGTTGCTAGAGTGCCCTTGTGTTGTGATATCGACAGTTCTTCCACATGGCGGATCCGTTTCGACATGTTCCTTGTGTGAAGTTGTGGCGCTGTAGGATCGTCATTATGCGAATGCTAGCAGAGGATACCAGATCTGCATAGTATCGATCCCTAGGTGCTACACCCTCCTGGGCCCCCCACACATGTGGCGTGCATCATATTCTCCACGCCATTAGTAATAGGTCACCAATGCCGTTTTGTAGTTTTAGCATCAACTAATGTAGATTGTCTATAATCATTTCTGCACTAGTGCCAAGTCAGCGTCGTGGCATCCCCGCCCCCTAATCGACGGTTATGAATGATATGGGGGGAGATGTCCCACCTCCCACCCATCTGTTGGCGCCTCAATGGCCTATTTGTGGAGTACTGGCTTGGATTATTGTTGACGGGTTTGTTTTCAAGGTGGTGGTTGAAACACTACTTCATATCCGATGTGAAACCCTTGTTCTGCCCTTTATAGGTCTTGTGTTCTTACGTTTGTACTTATGTGGCATATGGTTGCATGGACAGACAACCTAGGTAGTGAACTACAAGTATTTAGGCCTCCTTTGGTTCATAGGATAGAAGTATCATGGGAATAGGGAAATATTAGAAAGAGAGATAACATGTATCTTAATTTCTATATGAAAAAAGATTTCACTTGATGCACATGATAAGAATTTTTTCCATTGAATCTAGGTAGGAAACCATTCCTACAAACCAAAGGGTTTCAAATAAATTTTTCCAGCAAAATTCCTACAAGATTTGTGTAAATCAAAGGGGCCATTAAGAATAGATGACCATTTCTTTATTGTTGAACTAGTACCGGTGTATACACTATAGTGTTCATGTTGCATGATGAAGGCTAAGTGAATTGCAGAAAACATCGACATTGAAGGCTAAGGTTCAGAAACCATAGTTCTACGGTTTTGTGCCAAAAATGTCTAATTCTGAGGCTAATTTTTTTTGCAAAAACACTAGTCACCCGCTTCGTTCATTTTAATCAAAATTATGACAGATGGATCCCGCCAAAAAGGGTGGTGTGGCACAACATAACGGATCGCAATTAGGAAGAATACATTGGACTACATTCTAAAAGGGCCTAAGATGATAAGGTCATTTTTTCCATTTAAAAAAAGAGAGGATAAGATACCAGCATTGCAGCTCTTTCACGCCTGGCCGCCGGCGCCAGCGCTCCCTCGCGTGGCCGGCGCAGCTACTCCTCGCTCCCGTCGCCACTGCTTGAAGTAAATATGCCCTAGAGGCAATAATAAAGTTGTTATTTTATATTTCATTATATCATGATAAATGTTTATTATTCATGCTAGAATTGTATTAACCGGAAACTTGATACATGTGTGGATACATAGACAAAACACCGTGTCCCTAGTAAGCCTCTAGTAGACTAGCTCGTTAATCAAAGATGGTTAGGTTTCCTAACCATAGACATGTGTTTTCATTTGATGAACAAGATCACATCATTAGGAGAATGATGTGATGGACAAGACCCATCTGTTAGCATAGCATATTGATCATTCAGTTTTATTGCTATTGCTTTCTTTATGACTTATACATAGTACTTTGACTATGAGATTATGCAACTCCTGAATACCGGAGGAACACCTTGTGTTCTATCAAACGTCACAACATAACTGAGTGATTATAAAGATGCTCTATAGGTGTCTCCGAAGGTGTTTGTTGGGTTGGCATAGATCAAGATTAGGATTTGTCACTCCGAGTATCGAAGAGGTATCTCTGGGCCCTCTCGGTAATGCACATCATGATAAGCCTTGCAAGCAATGTGACTAATGAGTTAGTTGCGGGATGATGCATTACGTAACAAGTAAAGAGACTTGCCGGTAATGAGATTGAACTAGGTATGAGGATACCGACGATCGAATCTCGGACAAGTAACATACCGATGACAAAGGGAATGACGTATGTTGTCATTGCGGTTTGACCGATAAAGATATTCATAGAATATGTAGGAACCAATATGAGCATCCAGGTTCCATTGTTGGTTATTGATCGGAGATATGTCTCGGTCATGTCTACATAGTCCTTGAACATGTAGGGTCCGCACGCTTAACGTTTGATGATGATTTGTATTATGAGTTATGTGTTTTGGTGATTGGAGATTGTTCGGAGTCCCGGATGAGATCACGGACATGACGAGGAGTCTCGAAATGGTCGAGAGGTAAATATTGATATATTGGACGATAGTATTTGGACACCGGGATGGTTTTGGAGTGTCTCGGATATTTATCGGAGTACCGAGGGGTCACCGGAACCCCCCGGGGAAAGTAATGGGCCAACATGCGCCATAGGGGAGAGAGAGGGCAACCCACAAGGGGTGGCGCCCCCCCCCCCCATGGGAAGTCCGAATTGGAGAAGGGGAGGAGGCGCAGCCCCCCTTTCCTTCTCCCTCTCCCTCTCCTTCCCCCTTTCCTCCTCCGAAAGAAGGAAGGGGGGCGACTAGGACTAGGAGTCCTAGTGGGTTTCCCCCCACTTGGCGCGCCCCCTAGGGTCAGCCTCCTCCCTCTCCTCCTTTATATACGGGGGCAGGGGGCACCTCAAAGATGATCAATTGTTTCTTAGCTGTGTGTTGTGCCCCCCTCCACCGTTTACTCCTCCGGTCATATTGTCGTAGTGCTTAGGCGAAGCCCTATGCGGATTACATCACCATCACCGTCACCACGCCGTCGTGCTAATGAAACTCTCCCTCGACACTTTGGTGGATCAAGAGTTCGAGGGACGTCATTGAGTTGAACGTGTGCTGAACTTGGAGGTGTCGTACGTTCGGTACTTGATCGGTTGGATTGCGAAGAAGTTTGACTACATCAACCACATTAAACTAACGCTTCCGCTTTTGGTCTATGTCGGTGGGAAACGACACCTATGGGATCACGAGAATCCCTACTACGGTTGCGGGGCCCGGGGTGGTGAGTAGAGCGGGATCAACAGTCAACACAAACACTCGGGTCGTTTACCCAGGTTCGGTCCGCGAGGATGTGTAATACCCTAGTCCTGCCTTTGTGTGTATATCTGCGTCCTTGGAGTTCTTGAGCTAGCCACAATGATTGTAACTAGTCCAAAGGTCATAATAATACTCATGGATGCCTTGGGCCTCCTTTTATAGGCAAGGGGATCTCCACAGTGGCACACAGGAGGTGGCACTGGGGAACTGTGGTTAAGCCTATCGCTTGTCGTTACGGGATAAGACGCATTTAATGCACCCCTGACGTGTCCCCTTCACTTCGCCGCCTCGCACCGCCTTGACACGCGCCTGGGCTAGCGAGGCGATCAGCGCCATGTAGGCTGGCAGGCTGCTGAGGTGGCACGGTGGTAGGGCCTTCACGAGGGTTTGCATGCCACCACATAGGCATGCGCTGAGTTGGCTGAGAAGCCTCATGTCGACATGCAGGCGCCTGCCCAGCTGGTGGTCTGGCAGCTGCATGGGAGTGGTGGTAGAAACTTGGCGGGTGCGGACCTGGCTGTGGCCTCGCAGATGTCCTCGACAAGGGCCTTGCCGGGGCCCCGAAAAGGGTCTTGCCGTGGCGTTGCGGTCATCCCCGGCAAGGATCTTGCCGGGGGTCTTGTGGGTTTCCTTGGAAAGGATCTCACCGAGGTTCGTAGTCTTCTAATCCTCTTTTGATTTGGAGTGTTTCTTGTCTTCACAAAGATCTGCATGCCATCATGGAGGTGCCTCCCGAGCCCAGGTCCCAACGTGGTTGGCGGTGTTGGAAAAACTGGGTCTCCACGATGGCGCGCTCCGCTGGCATTGGCTAAGCTGCCCCAGCAAGGTCCTTGCCGGGGCCATGGAGGCCGCCTCGGCAAGGGTCTTGCCGGGGTTAACCACCTCGCCTTGTTGCTCTTTGTGCCTCTGTCTTGGCGTTGCTTTGGCAATCTTGCGACTTTGATTCCTTGTCCCTGCTCTGCTTAAGCGTGGCCGCGGTGCGGCTCTGACTGCCCATGCACGAGTAAGGGGTACAAAGGAGCGTCCCTACTTTAGTACACCGACAGGAGCCCCCGGGCCTGGGCCACACATAAGCGCAAGGCATTGTTGGGCTAGGCCCAAAAATGGTGCGCGGGCAGGCGGGGCCGTTTTACTTGGGGTGATTTTTCCACCCGCTGCGCTCTCCCACAACCCGCGCTGCACTCGTGACGTGGGAATCATGCGCACGGGTGATCAAAGCATGCTTGCGTCATCCTGCGGTGAACAGTAAAGAGGCGGCTTGCGTGTCTCTTCGAGACCGCGGGGCCGCTGCTCATTTACTCTTCTTACCTGGGAACCGTTGCTCCACGCGTCCCATTATGCCCGTCTCTTGCGCCACGTATGCCGCATGCATGACACAGGGCGAATGACAAGCGCGCGGAATATGGGAAGACATGCGCGCGTGGGTTGATACCCACACGCCTTCAATTGGGCGGGGAGGGCGGTCGACGGCCTCGCCCGCTGTCTCCTTAATGAACCAGATTGGCTGAGAGGGGCAGCCGAGCCCTAACCCCGTCCCTTTATAAGGAGGGGAGCGGGAGGGATGGTGCCTCTCTGTCCTTCGCCATCCGCCTCTCCCCATCCCTACTCCTTTCTCCCTTCCTTCATGGCGAGAGGGCACGCTGATGCTTCGTCGGTGGCAGCGAGGGTCTCTGCTCGACAGCGCGTCGCTCCTCCCCAAGAGCCCGTGGTGGCGGAGCTGGCCGCGAGGGGAAGGGGGAGAGGGCGAGGTTGAGGCCGCCGTGGTGCTCGGGGAAGAGGAGGACGGGGCGGCACATCGGCCTTGCCTCTGCCAGCGGTCCTTCCCCCAATGGAGGGCCATGTCGGGGACAACCCTTGCGAGTTCTTCATTAGTCTGCGCCGGCCGGCGCGCCATCGTCTTCGTCTCCCGACCCCATTCGCTTGGGAGATGGAGCTTGACTCGCCGCAGGCGCTGAGGCTGCACATGAGGGGCTGCGGGAACAACGGCACATGGGTCGACGTCGACTTCCCAGCCCCTCATGTCATATATCTTTGCCGTGGGTGGAAGACCTTCGCTCGCATCCATAGCCTGACGCCGGGGCTCATTCTCTACTTTAAGTTAATGCAGAATGGCCTCCTCTCCGTCAAGGTCTTCGGCGACTTCGGAACTCGCCTGAAGTGCTGCGTGGAGAGCTCCTCGGATGATGAAGACTCGTCCTCAAGCGAGAGTGACGAGGAGGACAACGGAAGCGGCGACAAGGGTGGCAGGCAAGAGGATGACGGGTCCGACTAGGTCTTGGACCCGCCGCCCTGGGGCGATGCCGGCAGCAGCAGCATCTGCACTGGGCTCCTTCTCCCGATGGAGCCGGCTGCTTGAACTTCTCGGGGTCGCCTCCTTGGGCGGCTGGCGTGGGAAGTCCGGAGAAGGCAAAGAAGGCGGGTGGCGGGCCGTCAAGTCGGAGTACGATGGCACCGACGCCTTCGTAGCGTATTGACGACCGCTGCCTCATCTTCCAGCTCTTCCTCCGGCACCACCACCACCAGCCCTCTCCCAAGCGGCCACCGACATGTTCTCTTGGCGCCTTCTGCTGCTCGTACCTCGCTTAGGCGCTCCTTCTACCCTTTTGCCTTCTGGTTTCATTTCCTAAGGAGAGGGACAAGAAAGGGATTACGGGCACCTTATCTTTTTTTAGCTTGTAAGCCTAAGGGCCTTAGTTAGATTTAAAACTTGTAACCTCTCTATTCATGTTTACAATCCATACGAATTGTACCTGTATGGAATGTATTAATGAAAAAAGGGTGTTTGCCGGGATCAAGTGTGTGTGAGCAAAGCCTATACCAAGGAACAAATCCTTGTTATTTTAATATAAATACCGTTGCCCGGCAGCAGGCCTTGCCGCTCCCCTACTCCGTTCGACCATACTCTCACCTTTGGCAGAGGCAGGGACGAAGTAGGGGTGGGCCCTATGCTTGCTTCCTTGCCGCCGCGGCTACAACCAGATTTCGAACCAAGAAGAAGTTCTTGGGTGGTAGGAATGAAGGGAACACGGCGGTCTCGGAGTAAAGCGAGGTTTCATACATCCCAATCTTCATACGGAAATGCATAACGGGAGATAGGAAAACTTATCTGGATCTGCAGCCCCCTGCAACCCTGGCTTGCTATGGGTGGACCTCTGTGTCTTCAGCCCCCGGAAAGCTTGGCTTGCTGGGTCTGAAGCGCCGACTTGTTCTCTCCCTTCCACTCAGCTTGTCGGAAACATTTATGTACCCTGCGAACCAAAGAGGATGGATAGGAACAAAGAGACGCAAACTCAACCTCTATGCTAGGGTTTAGTCGCCGCTAAGCACTATCAACCCTAACCGAGGGAGAGACTCAATCTAGCATGCATGCTATAACTTAGGGCGCCAACGCTTCGTTTATTTATGCTCAGGGTCTGCGCCTGGCTTTGTACACAGGGTTACATGCCTTGCCGGCAAGGCTTGTACAAAAGGTGGCTTGCCGGGGGGGCCGGCAGCCGCGCCTTATGGGTAAAACTTTTGAAGATGCTCGATGTTCCAAGAGTTTCTCACTGGAATGGCATCTTCAGTCTCCAGGCAGACTGCGCCAGGCCTGGTGACTCGTGTTACCCGATAAGGGCCTTCCCACTTCGGTGTCAACTTGTTGGAATTCTTGGCCGACTGAACGCGTCGAAGAACAAGGTCGCCTTCCTCAAAGCTTCGGGCATGAACCTTGCGGATATGGTAGCGGCACAAGGCTTGCTGGTAGCGTGCTGCTCTCACAGCCGCCCGAAGATGATCTTCCTCGAGGAACGTTGTGTCATCTTGCCGCAATCGCTCTTGCTCAAGCTCATCATAAGTGAGCACTCGAGGTGACCCGTATATGAGTTCCGTGGGGAGAACTGCTTCTGCCCCGTAAATCAGGGCAAAGTGTGTCTGGCCGGTGGCTCGATTTGGTGTCGTTCTGATCGACCAAAGAACCGCCGGCAACTCATCAATCTAGCGCCTTCCGCTCTTGTGCAGCCTGTCAAAAGTCTTCGTCCTCAGGCCATGTAGCACTTCAGCGTTTGCCCTCTCTGCTTGGCCGTTGCTCCGTGGGTGTGCCATGGATGCAGAACAGACCTTGCTGCCGAGGTCTTCAATATATTGCATGAAGGTGTGGCTTGTGAACTGTGTGCCGTTGTCGGTGATGATTCTATTCGGCACACCAAAGCGGCAAATTAGCCCCTTGAAGAATTTGACGGTTGACTGTGCGGTCACCTTCCTCACTGCCTCCACCTCCGGCCACTTTGTGAACTTGTCGATTGCAACATACAAGTACTCAAAGCCCCCGACGGCGCGGGGAAAAGGGCCCAGTATGTCGAGCCCCCAGACCGAGAATGGCTAGGAGAGAGGGATTGTCTGCAAGGCTTGAGCTAGCTAATGAAGCTTCTTCGAATGGAACTGGCACGCTTCACACTTGGTTACTAGTGTCGTCGCATCCTGGAGGGCAGTGGGCCAGAAGAAACCTTGCCGGAAAGCCTTGCCGGCAAGAGCCCTTGACCCTATGTGGGAGCCACATATGCCTCCATGTATCTCTGCCAACAGCTCCAGTCCTTCTTCCCGGGAGATGCACCTCAATTTCACTCCATTTGGTCTTTTTCTGTATAGAACGTCGTCAACGAATTGGTACAGAGCAGACCGGCAGGCTACTTTGTCTGCTTCTTCCTACTCCTCAGGAAGCTCCCCTATTTGGAGGAATCGGACGGTGTGCTGCGCCCATGCTGGAGCCTATGGCTCGACGGCAAGGACCAAAGGCATTTCTTCCGCCGCAGGAATGGTTGCCTCCACGACAAGGGCTTGGCGCCCCGCCGTAGTCGGTTGTCTCACGGCAGGCTCGGCGTCCACGGCAACTCCTTCGCCGGCGGCTCCAGGGAGCTCGGTAGGGAAGTACTTGCCGGGGCCGGACTTACTTCGCTTATTCTGCTCTGTTGATGGTTCAACGGATGGTTGATTTAACCGAAGCACAAAGGTACCTGGTTCCACAGGTAGCTTGAGGGCAGCGCGCTTTGACAGGTAGTCGGCGATGTCGTTCTCCACTCGGGGGACATGCTCTGCGAGTATACCGTCAAAGCGCTCATCCAGTTTCCTCACATCATCTACGTAAGCTTCCATCAACGGGCTCTGACAGTCCTTGTTGATCTGCATGACGACAAGCTGCGAATCGCCCCTAACGTTGAGCTTCTTCACTCCGAGGTCTGCCGCAATCCTGAGACCGGCAAGCAATCCCTCGTACTCAGCAGTGTTGTTCGTCGACATCTCCCTGGGAAAGTGCACTTGGATTACGTACTTGAGGTGCTCTTCGGTGGGTGCAACGAGCAGCACACCAGCACCGGCGCCTTGTAGCGAGAAAGCTCCATCAAAGTACATGATCCAGTTGCAACTCGTTTCCTTCCCGGGAAGAGTGGTCTCCTGGATTTCTTCATCGGGCGTCGAGGTCCATTCAGCAATGAACTCCGCCAAGGCCCTGCTCTGAATCGTCGAGGTGCTTTCGAACTTCAAACCAAAACTTGACAGCTCCAAGGCCCATTCCACAATCCTCCCCGTTGCATCTGGGTTATGCCATATCCGTTGCAACGGAAGGCGGGTGACAATGGTGATCTCGTGTGCTTGGAAGTAATGACGCAGCTTCCTCGAGGCCATAAGGAGGCCGAAGAGCAATTTCTGGACACCGGAGTACCTCGACCTAGCCCCCTGCAAGAGGGAGCTGACGAAGTAAACTGGGTGCTGCACCATCTTCTTCTTCTGCACCACTTCACCTAGTTGCGCGGGCCCTGCCGAACTAGTGTCAGTCCTTGCCGGGGGCTCAGTTTTGCCGGGATCAAGCCCTACCGGGGAAGGTTCTGGTTCTCCATCCGTCGACTCTGTCGTTGCTGCCGCCTCTTTGTCGACCTCCCTCTGCGCCACCAGTGCGGCACTAACCACTTGATTTGTTGCTGCTAGGTACAGCAGCAACGGTTCTTGTGGTTTAGGTGCAACCAGCACTGGGGTAGAGGAGAGGTATTTCTTCAAATCCTGCAGCGCTGCCTCGGCCTCCGGTGTCCACTCCATTGGGCCCGCCTTCTTCAAGATCTTGAAAAAGGGAAGGGCACGCTCAGCGGACTTGGAGATGAATCTACTCATGGCGGCAACGCAGCCAATGAGCCGACGCACGTCCTTGATCCGCTTAGGTGCCTCAATCTGCTCGATGGCCTTGATCTTGTCTGGGTTTGCCTCAATCCCGCGCTGCGACACAAAGAACCCGAGAAGCTTGCCGGACAGGACACCGAAGACACACTTCTCAGGATTCAGCTTGAGGTTGATCTTGCGCAGGTTTGCAAATGTTTCCTCCAGATCTTGCACAAGTGTTGCTTTGTCCTTGGTTTTGACCACTATGTCATCCATATAAGCTTCCATATTTCTATATAGCTGGGGCTCAAAACCAATTTGGACTGCTCTTGCAAAAGTCGAGCCAGCACTCTTCAACCCTAAAGGCATCCGTAAAAAGCAATACGTACCACATGGGGTGATGAATGTTGTATTCTCCTCATCTTCTCTTGTTATGAAGATCTGATGGTACCCTAAGTAGGCGTTGGGGAATGATAGCAGGTCACACCCGGCCGAGGAGTCAACAATATGGTTGATGCGCGGTAACGGGAAAGGATCTTTTGGACAAGCTTTATTGATATCTGTGTAATCAATACACAGCCTCCACTTCCCGTTTGCCTTGCGCACCACTACCGGATTGGCCAGCCACGTCGGATGGAGCACCCCTCTTACCAAGCCCATCGCCTCTAGCTTCCTGATCTCTTCCGTGATGAACTCCTGCCTCTCCAAAGCTTGCTTCCTGACCTTCTGCTTGATGGGCCATGCATGAGGGCAGACAGCAAGATGGTGCTCAACCACTTCCTTGGGAACGCCGGGGATGTCAGATGCTTGCCATGCAAACACATCGACATTTGCCCGTAGGAAAGTGACGAGCTCGCTTTCCTATTTGCCATCGAGGGTGGAGCTTATGGTAAAAGCTCCTCTCGTGTCGTCCTCCTCGAAGGATACCTTCTTGGTCTCTGGCGGTGCAGCTCTGGACTTCTTGATCTTGCCAATGGATCTCTCTGGCACTTCCTCGACGGGAGCGCGACACCCCAAAGAGGTGCACTTGCTGGAGTGGGTGCGAGGAGTCTTGTCGGTCTTCTTTCCTCCCGGGGCTTCAACGGCAGGAGCAAGTGCCTTGGCGGCAACTGCTGCAACCGCTTCCCAGTAGAGTTGGTCAGCTCAAATCAACGCATCCTTCTTGTCGGAGGGGACGGTGATGATGTTCATCGGCCCGGGCTTCTTCAGCGTGTTGTAGGCGTAGTGAGAAGCCGCCATGAACTTGGCCAGCGCTGGGCGGCCGAGGATCCCGTTGTAGGGCAAGGGGATCTCGGCTACATCAAAGACAATCCTCTCCATCCTATAGTTCTACTCGCCTCCAAATGTCACGGGCAGCGTGACCTTTCCCTTCGGCTGGCTCCTCCCCGGGTTGACCCCTTGAAACGTGCCCGTCTCCTCGAGGTCTCCATCAGGGATCTGCAGCCTCTTGATCACAAAAGGTGACATCAAGTTTAGACCGGCCCCGTCGTCAACTAGCATCTTTGTCACCTCGAGGTTGCGGATCGTTGGTGAAACCAACAACGGCAAGCACCCGACCGCCATAGTGCGATCGGGGTGGTCCTCGGTGTCAAAGATGATAGGCGTGCGGGACCATTTCAGTGTCTTCCGTGCGTCGAGTGACGGCTCCACCGCTGTGATCTCACGCGCCCACTGCTTGAGCTGGCAATGGGATGCATGCAGCGAGGCACCACCATCGACTCACATGGCCTCTGTAGCTTTCTGAAACTCGTCATCGCCGGACTCATCGGCCTTGTCATGATCATCGTCTTCCTGCTTCTTGTCGCGGCCTCGGGCGGGCCTCTCTTGCTGATTATCCTTGCCGCGGTAGCCTCCTTGGCCACCACGCTTCTTGTCGGATCCTTCGGCACCATCTTGGCCCTTCTCCTTCTCTCGACGTTCATATTCGGCTTTCTGCTTCTCAGCGAGCAGCTCAACTTGTCGGCAGTTCTGAAGGTCGTGGCCTTTGGTGCGGTGGATCTTGAAATACTGCTTGTCGGAGCCCCCTGGCTTGTCGGCAGCCGCCATGGCCCGGCAAGTGACACACCCGGCAACCTCCTTGCCGGGGTCGCTTGCCTTGGCCTTTTTGGCAGTGCCGGTGTCGTCGGATCCTTCGACGGCAAGCACAGTCGTGCCCTTGTGATTTCTGTTACGGCGCCGGCCCTTCTTTGCCGGGGCGGCAGCATCATCTGTGGAGTCGGCTTCCGCGTGGCGTCCTCACCGGGGTACTTCCTCCCCTCTTCAGCTCAAGCGCACCAACCGGCCAGAACATAAAGCTCGGCCACAACCTTGACCTTGTTCATCGCCAGCTCCCCACGCATCCTGCGGTTGCGCACATTCTGATGGAATACACTGATCACATCGGCAGGATGAACGTCTGGGATGTTATACTGCACTCGGCTGAACCTTTGGATGTACTTGCACAAGTTTTCTCCTTCCTTCTGGGGGGTGATGTGCAAATCGCTCGCCTGGCCATGAGCTTGGTGGCCTCCAGTAAAGGCGCCAACAAACTCGTGACACAGATCCTACCAAGAAGAAATGGAGTCCACCGGCAAGTGCATCAGCCATGACATAACATTGGGCTTGAGTGCCAACGGGAAGTAATTGGCAAACACCGTATCGTCGCGGGCCCCAGCAGCTTGCATTGCGATGGTGTAGATGCTGAGGAACTCCGACGGGTGAGTCTTGTCGTTGTACTTCTTGCCAACGTCGGGCTTGAACGTGCGGTGGGAGGGCCACTGGAACTGCAGCAGCTCGCGGGTGAAGGCCAAACAGCCCACCTCGTAGGGTAGGCCACCGTAGCCTCCCGGTGCTGGGTGGTCCATAGTGGGCCCTACCCCACCTGTCCGACTGGTGGCGCGCATCACGCTGGCGCTCGATGGTGGTTCGAGCATCTTCAAGGGCTCGCTCCTGAAGAACTTGACGTTGATCGCGGTGGTTCCATGGGTCGGACGACACTATGGAGATATCATCACGAGCATCATCGCGATGGATCGATACCCGCGGCGGCTGGTGTGGAGGAGGAGAGTGCACCGTGGCTGCATCGCCTCCGGCCCGTCCACCACTGGCATGCGGCGGTTCGACGGAGCGACGGTCTATGGGCCCCGCTGGTCGCGGCTCATCTTTGTTGGCAATGCCGACGAGGCTCCAAACAATGGCCCTCCATTCGTCGAGCTTCTCCGCAGCAGGAGGAAAGTCGAGGAGCAGCTGCGCGCGCGCCAGAGCTTCTGCTTGTGTGGGCGGTGGCGAAAGCTGCGTGGACCGTGACGCGCTTTGACTTCTAACTACGTTAGAAGGAGCCCTATCACGGCCCTGCGGCTGTCCACCATTTTCACCAGCGCCTCAGCGTGCATGCTGGCCTTCCTCGTCACGTGAAGGGCGCGTGGGACTCTTCCCAGGGCGGCGCTGCTCATCGCGCACAACTTGAGAAGAGTGCACCGTGGGCGCCGGTGTTGGTGTCTTGGAGGTCACCGCGCCGCCATCCGGCGGCACGACGACGCCCCTGGAGGGCCCCGCGCCGCTTGTGGGGGGCCCAACTCCGTTTCTAGAGTTTGTAGCGTGTGGCTCGTCGCCTGGCGTACAAACGATGCCGCTCACCAGGCCCGGACTGCCAAGGTGATGTGGATGTTCGCGGGTAGTGCCATGGGTTCTTTCCGCGACTGCCCCCCTACTGGTCTGCACCGGTACAAGCAGTCCGGTCCCGGATGAACCGATCGTCGTGGTCGTCTTCCTCTTGGGAGCCATGGTGACGAAGGACTGTGCTACTAGATGCTAAACCAGATTCTCACTACCGCGAGCCCCTACCTGGCGCGCCAAAGATGTCGGTGGGAATTGACACCTATGGGATCACGAGAATCCCTACTACGGTTGCGGGGTGCGGGGTGGTGAGAAGAGCACGATCACCAGTCAACACAAACACTCGGGTCGTTTACCCAGGTTCGGGCCGCGAGGATGCGTAATACCCTAGTCCTGCTTTTGTGTGTGTATTTGTGTTCTTGGAGTTCTTGAGCTAGCCAACTTGTCCAAAGGTCTGAATCCTTCTCCTGGATGCCTTGGGCCTCCTTTTATAGGCAAGGGGATCGCCACAGTGGCACACAGGAGGTGGCATCTAGGTACTGTGGTTAAGCCTACCGCTTCTCGTTATAGGACAAGACGCATTTAATGAGCCCCTGACGTGTCCCCTTCACTTTATCGCCGCCTCACCATGCCTTGACATGCGTCTGGGCCAGCGAGGCGGTCAGCGCCATGTAGGCTGGCAGGCTGCTGAGGTGGCGCAGTGGTAGGGCCTTCACGAGGGTTTGCATGCCACCACGTAGGCATGCGCTGAGTTGGCTGAGAAGCCTCATGTCAACACGCAGGCGCCTGCCCAGCTGGTGGGCTGGCAACTGCATGGGAGTGGTGGTAGAAACTTGGCAGGTGCGGGCCTGGCTGTGGCCTCGCAGATGTCCTTGGCAAGGGCCTTGCCGGGGCCCCGGCAAGGGTCTTGTCGTGGCGTTCTGGTCGTCCCCGGCAAGGATCTTGCCGGGGGTCTTGTGGGTTTCCTCGGCAAGGATCTCGCCGAGGTTCGTCGTCTTATAATCCTCTTTTGATTTGGAGTGTTTCTTGTCTTCACAAAGATCTACATGCCATCATGGAGGCGCCTCCCAAGCCCAGGTCCCAACGCGGTTGGCGGTGTTGGAAAAACTGGGGCTCCAGGGTGGCGCGCTCCGCTGGCATCGGGTAAGCTGCCTCGGCAAGGTCCTTGCCGGGGCCGTGGAGGCCGCCCCGGCAAGGGTCTTGCCGGGGTTAACCACCTCGCCTTCTTGCTCTTTGTTCCTCTGTCTTGGCGTTGCTTTGGCCATCTTGCGGCTTTGATTCCCTGTCCCTGCTCTGCTTAAGCGTAGCCGCGGTGCGGCTCTGACTGCCCGTGCACGAGTAAGGGGTACAAAGGAGCGTCCCTACTTTAGTACACCGACAGTCTATGAGGGTACGTGGACACACTCTCCCCCTCGCGTTGCTATGCCTCTCCTAGATAGATCTTGCGTGATTGTAGGAATTTTTTTGAAATTGCATGCTACATTCCCCAATAGTGGCATCCGAGCCAGGTCTATGCGTAGATGATATGCACAAGTAGAACACAAAGTGTTGTGGGCAGTGATAGTCATACTGCTTACCAACAACGTCTTATTCTGATTCGGCAGTATTGTTGGATGAAGCGACCGGACCAACCTTACATGACCATGTTCATGAGACCGGTTCCACCGATAGACATGCAACTAGTTTTGCATAAAGGTGGCTGGCGGGTGTCTGTTTCTCCAACTTTAGTCTAATTGGATTTGACTACGGTCGGTCCTTGTTGAAGGTTAAAACAGAAAACTTGACGAAACACCATTGTGGTTTTGATGCGTAGGTAAGAATGGTTCTTACTAGAAGCCCGTAGAAGCCACGTAAAACTTGCAACAACAAAGTAGAGGACGTCTAACTTGTTTTTGCAGGCCATGTTGTGATGTGATATGGTCAAGACATGATGCGATATACGTTATTGTATGAGATGATCATGTTTTGTAAAAGTTATCGGCAACTGGCAGGAGCCTTATGGTTGTCGCTTTATTGTATGAAATGCAAACACCATGTAATTGCTTTACTTTATCACCATGTGTTAGCGATAGTTGTAGAAGCAATAGTTGGCGAGATGACCACGATGCTACGATGGAGATCAAGGTGTCAAGCCGGTACGATGGAGATCATGACGGTGCTTTGGAGATGGAGGTCAAAAGCACAAGATGATGATGGCCATATCATGTCACATATTTTGATTGCATGTGATGTTTATGTTTTATGCATTTTATTTTTCTTAGTACGGCGGTAGCATTATAAGATGATCCCTTAACTAAATTTCAAGGTATAAGTGTTCTCCCTGAGTATGCACCGTTGTGAAAGTTCTTCGTGCTGAAACACCACGTGATGATTGGGTGTGATAGGCTCTACGTTCACATACAACGGGTGCAAGACAATTTTGCACATGCAGAATACTCGGGTTAAACTTGACGAGCCTAGCATGTACAGACATGGCCTCAGAACACTGGAGAGCGAAAGGTCAAACGTGAATCATATATAGTAGATATGATCAACATATAGATGTTCACCATTGAAGACTACTCCATCTCACATGATGACCGGACATGGTTTAGTTGATTTGGATCACGTATCATTTAGATGACTTGAGGGATGTCTATCTAAGTGGGAGTTCATTAGCAATTTGACTAATTGAACTTAATTTATCATGAACTTAGTCCGGATAGTATTTGCAAATGATGTTGTAGATCAATAGCTCACGATGTAGCTCCCCGTTTATTTCTTGATATGTTTCTAGAGAAAAATAAGTTGAAAGATTATAGTAGCAATGATGCGCACTAGGTCCATGATCTGAGGATTATCCTCATTGCTGCACAGAAGAATTATGTCATTGATGCACCGCTAGGTGACAGACCTATTGCAGGAGCAGATGCAGAGGTTATGAACGTTTCGCTAGCTCGATAGGATGACTACTTAATAGTTTAGTGCGTCATGCTTTACGACTTAGAACCGGGACTTTTTCAAAAACGTTTTGAACGCTACGGAGCATATGATATGTTCCAACAGCTGAAATTGGTATTTCAGACTCATGCCCGAGTCGAGAGGTATGAAACCTCTAACAAGTACTTTGCCTACAAGATGGAGGAGAATAGCTCAACGAGTGAGCATGTGCTCAGAATATCTAGGTACTTCAATCGCTTGAATCAAGTGGGAGTTAATCTTCCAGATAAGATAGTGATTGACAGAGTTCTCTAGTCACTATCACCAAGTTACTGGAACTTCATGATGAACTATAATATGCAAGGGATGATGAAAACGATTCCCGAGCTCTTCGTGATGCTGAAGTCGACAAAGGTAGAAATCAAGAAAGAGCACCAAGTGTTGATGGTTAACAAGACCACTAGTTTCAAGAAAAGGGCAAAGGGAAAGAAAGGGAACTTCAAGAAGAACGGCAAGCAAGTTGCCACTCCCGTGAAGAAGCCCAAAGCAGGACCCAAGCCTGAAACTAAGTGCTTCTACTGCAAAGGAAATTGTCACTAAAAGTGGAACTGCCCCATTGGGCGGATAAGTAGGATGACAAAGTGAACAAAGGTATATTTGATATACATGTTATTGATGTGTACCTTACTAGTGTTCGTAGTAACCCCTGGGTATTTGATACTGGTTCAGTTGCTAAGATTAGTAACTCGAAATAGGAGTTATAGAATAAAAAAAGACTAATTAAGGGTGAGGTGACGATGTGTGTTGGAATTGATTCCAAGGTTGATACGATCACCATCACACACTCACTCTATCTTCAGGATTAGTGTTGAACCTTAAATAAATGTTATTTGGTGTTTGCGTTGAGCATGAATATGATTGGATCATGTTTTTTGCGATACGGTTATTCATTTAAGTCAGAGAATAATTGTTGTTCTGTTTACATGAATAAAACTTCTATGGTCATACACCCAATGTAAATGGTTTATTGAATCTCGATCGTAGTGATACACATATTCATAATATTGATGCCAAAAGAGGCAAAGTTGATAATGATAGTGCAACATACTTGTGGCACTACCGTTTAGTGCATATTGGTGTAAAGCGCATGAAGAAACTCCGTATAGATGGACTGTTGGAATCACTTGATTATGAATCATTTGATACTTGCGAACCATGCCTCATGGGCAAGATGACTAAAACGCCGTTCTCCGGAACAATGGAGCGAGCTACTGACTTATTGGAAATAATACATACCGATGTATGCGGTCCGATGAGTGTTGAGGCTCACGGCGGGTATCGTTATTTTCTGACCTTCACAGATGATTTGAGCAGATATGGGTATATCTACTTAATGAAACATAAGTCTGCAACATTTGAAAAGTTCAAAGAATTTTAGAGTGAAGTGGAAAATCATCGTAACAAGAAAATAAAGTTTCTACGATCTGATCGCGGAAGCGAATATTTGAGTTACGAGTTTGGTCTTCATTTAAAACAATGTGGAATAGTTTCACAACTCACGCCACCTGGAGCACCATAGCGTAATGGTGTGTCCGAACATCGTAACCGTACTTTATTAGATATGGTGCGATCTATGATGTCTCTTACCGATTTACCACTATCTTTTGGCGTTATGCATTAGAGACAGTGGTATTCATGTTAAATAGGGCACCATCTAAATCCGTTGAGACGACACCATATGAACTGTGGTTTGGCAAGAAACCTAAGTTGTCATTTCTTAAAGTTTGGGGTTGCGATGCTTATGTGAAAAAGCTTCAGCCTGATAAGCTCGAACCCAAATCAGAGAAATGTGTCTTCATAGGATACCCAAAAGAAACTGTTGGGTAAACCTTCTATCACAGATCCGAAGGCAAGATATTTCTTGCTAAGAATGGGTTCTTTCTAGAGAAGGAGTTTCTCTCGAAAAAAGTGAGTGGGAGGAAAGTAGAACTTGATGAGGTAATTGTACCTTCTCTCGAATTGGAAAGTAGTTCATCCCAGAAATCAATTCCAGTGATGCCTACACCAATTAGTGAAGAAGATAATGACGATGATCATGAAACTTCAGATCAAGTTACTACAGAACCTCGTAGGTTAACTAGAGTAAGTTCCGCACCAGAGTGGTATGGTAATCATGTTCTGAAAGTCATGTTACTAGACCATGACGAACCTACGAACTATGAGGAAGCGATGATGAGCCCAGATTCTGACAGATGCTTTAAGGCCATGAAATCTGAGATAGGTTCCATATATGAGAACAAAGTGTGGACTTTGGTGGACTTTCCTGATGATCGGCAAGCCATTGAGAATAAATGGATCTTGAAGAGGAAGACGGACGCTGATGGTAGTGTTACTATCTACAAAGCTCGAATTGTCGCAAAAGGTTTTCGACAAGTTCAAGGTGTTGGCTACGATGAGAATTTCTCACTCGTATTGATGCTTAAGTCTGTCCGAATCATGTTAGCAATTGCCGCATTTTATGAAATCTGGCAAATGGATACCAAAACTGCATTCCTTAATGGATTTATTAAAGAGTTGTATATGATGCAACCAGAATATTTTTTCAATCCTAAAGGTGCTAACAAAATGTGCAAGCTCCAGCAATCCCATCTATGGACTGGTGCAAGCATCTCAGGAGTTGGAATATACTCTTCGATGAGTTGATCAAAGCATATAGTTTTATACAGACTTGCGGTGAAGCCTGTATTTACAAGAAAGTGAGTGGGAGCACTACAGCCTTTCTGACAAGTATATGTGAATGACATATTGTTGATCGGAAATGATGTAGAATTTTTTGGAAAGCATAAAGGTGTGTTTGAAAGGAGTTTTTCAAAGAAAGACCTCGGTGAAGCTGCTTACATATTGGGCATCAAGATCTACAGAGAAAGATCAAGATGCTTGATAAGACTTTCGATGAGTACATACCTTGATAAGATTTTGAAGGAGTTCAAAATGGATCAGTCAAAGAAGGAGTTCTTGCCTAATTTGTAAGGTATGAAGTTGAGTAAAACTCAAAACCCGACCACGGCAGAAGATAGAGAGAGAATGAAAGTCATTCCCTATGCCTCAGCCATAGGTTCTATAAAGTATGCCATCCTGTATACCAGACCTACTGTGTACCTTGCCATGAGTTTGGCAAGGGGGTACAATAGTGATCCAAGAGTAGATCACTGGATAGCGGTCAAAATTATCCTTAGGTACCTAAAGAGGACTAAGGAAATGTTTCTCGGTTATGGAGGTGACAAAGAGTTCGTCGTAAAGGGTTACGTCGATGCGAGCTTTGACACTAATCCAGAAGACTCTGAGTCTCAATCTGGATACGTATTGAAAGTGGGGGCAATTAGCTAGAGTAGCTCCATGCAGAGCATTGTAGACATAGAAATTTGTGAAATACATACAGATCTGTATGTGGCAGACCTGTTGACTAAACTTCTCTCATAAGCAAAACATGATCACACCTTAGTACTCTTTGGGTGTTAATCACATAGTGATGTGAACTAGATTATTGACTCTAGTAAACCCTTCTGGTGTTGGTCACATGGTGATGTGAACTATGGGTGTTAATCACATGACGATGTGATCTATCAGTTTTAAATCACATGGCGATGTGAACTAAATTATTGACTCTAGTGCAAGTGGAAGACTGAAGGAAATATGCCCTAGAGGCAATAATAAAGTTATTATTTTATATTTCATTATATCATGCTAAATTTTTATTATTCATGCTAGAATTGTATTAACCGGAAACTTGATACATGTGTGGATACATAGACAAAACACTGTGTCCCTAGTAAGCCTCTACTAGACTAGCTCGTTAATCAAAGATGGTTAAGTTTCCTAACCATGAATTTTTGTTGTCATTTGATGAATGGGATCACATCATTAGAAGAATGATGTGATGGACAAGACCCATCCGTTAGCATAGCATATTGATCGTTCAGTTTTATTGCTATTGCTTTCTTCATGACTTATACATATTACTTTGACTATTAGATTTTGCAACTCCCGAATACCGGAGGAACACCTTGTGTGCTATCAAACGTCACAACGTAACTGGGTGATTATAAAGATGCTCTACAGGTGTCTCCGAAGGTGTTCGTTGGGTTGGCATAGATCAAGATTAGGATTTGTCACTCCGTGTATCGGAGAGGTATCTCTGGGCCCTCTCGGTAATGCACATCATGATAAGCCTTGCAAGCAATGTGACTAATGATTTAGTTGCGGGATGATGAATTACAGAACGAGTAAAGAGACTTGCCGGTAACGAGATTGAACTAGGTATGAGGATTCCGACGATCGAATCTTGGGCAAGTAACATACCAATGACAAAGGGAATGACGTATGTTGTCATTGCAGTTTGACCGATAAAGATCTTCGTAGAATATGTAGGAACCAATATGAGCATTCAGGTTCCGCTGTTGGTTATTGATCGGAGATATGTCTCGGTCATGTCTACATAGTTCTCGAACCCGTAGGGTCCGCATGCTTAACATTCAATGACGATTTGTATTATGAGTTATGTGTTTTGGTGACCGAAGATTGTTCGGAGTTCCGGATGAGATCATGGACATGATGAGGAGTCTCGAAATGGTCGAGATGTAAAGATTGATATATTGGAGATAGTATTCGGACATCGGAATGGTTTCAGAGTGTTTCGGATATTTATTGGAGTATCGAGGGGTTACCGGAACCCCCCACGGAAACTAATGGGCCAACATGGGCCATAGGGGAGAGAGAGGGCAGCTCACAAGGGGTGGCGCCCCCCCCCCATGGGCAGTCCGAATTGGACAAGGGGAGGGGGCGCGGCCCCCCTTTCCTTCTCCCTCTCCCTCTCCTTCCCCCTTTCCTCCTTTGAAAGAAGGAAGGGGGGCGACTAGGACTAAGAGTCCTAGTGGGTTTCCTCCCACTTGGCGCGCCCCCTAGGGCCGGCTCCTCCCTCTCCTCCTTTATATACGGGGGCAGGGGGCACCCCAAAGATGATCAATTGTTTCTTAGCCGTGTGCGGTGCCCCCTCCACCGTTTACTCCTCCGGTCATATTGCCGCAGTGCTTAGGCAAAGCCCTACGCGGATCACATCACCATCACCATCACCACGCCGTCGTGCTGACGAAACTCTCCCTCGACACTTTGTTGGATCAAGAGTTCGAGGGACGTCATCGAGCTGAATTTGTGCTGAAATCGGAGGTGACGTACGTTCGGTACTTGATCGGTTGGATCGCGAAGAAGTTCGACTACATCAACCGCGTTAAACCAACACTTCTGCTTTCGGTCTACGAGGGTACATGGACACACTCTCCCCCCCCCCCTCGTTGATATGCATCTCCTAGATAGATCTTGCGTGATCATAGGAAATTTTTTGAAATTGCATGCTACGTTCCCCAACACTTCTACTCGCTCTGGCGCATCTGCTGCTGCTCTCTCCCACCGGTGTCGCTGCTCGCTCGCACCTGGCCGCTTGTGCCACTGCTGCTACTCGCTCCGGCGCCGCTTCTACTGCTCTCTCTCGTTGTCGCTGATGCTCGCGGCTGGCATCGCTGCTGCTACTCGCTCCCGTCGCCGCCCCTCCTCCCTGCTCTACCTCCCTCGTGCCCCTCCCCATCTTTCCCCATCGCCCCCACAGCCATGGCTCCGGCCAACAGCCAGCGCCGCCCGAGCTTCGTAGTCTCCCTCGTCGCCGGCGACCACAGCCCCTCTGCTCCCGCGACCGACGATGCCGCCCCGACCTTGTCTATGGCGAGGACCCCAGCCACCGAGCAAGCCGGCAGCGCAGCCGCCCGCTTGACCCTCACCTAGCCGCCACCTCCTCCATTCGTGCCCGTCCCACCACCACCCGATGCGGACGGGGCACCAGCGGCCGAAGGCCAGACGCCACCCTCTTCCCCCTCCAGGCGATGCTCCGGTGTTTGTACCTTGCCGGTGACGAGACCCGATGAATGTCGTTGTGTCGTGCTGCAGCTTTTGCTTGGGCAGGACCCGATTGCGTTTTTATTTTTGCCCGAAGGGTGTCTAGGTAAATGTATATGCCCGGCCCCTTGCTTCACTGACAGCTTGCTTTGCGGCCTTCTTCACCATCTTGTACTTCTCTATGTTGTCAAAAGAAGGACTTGCATATGGTGTTCATTGACTTGGAGAAGGCCTATGATAAGATGCTGCGAAATGTCATATGATGGGCCTTGGAGAAACACAAAGTCGCAGCAAAGTACATTACCCTCATCAAGGACATGTACGATAATGTTGTGACAAGTGTTCGAACAAGTGATGTCGACACTGATGACTTCCCGATTAAGATAGGACTGCATCAGGGGTCAGCTTTGAGCCCTTATCTTTTTGCCTTGGTGATGGATGAGGTCACAAGGGATATACAAGAAGATATCCCATGGTGTATGCTCTTTGTGGATGATGTGGTGCTAGTTGACGATAGTCGGACGGGGGTAAATAGTGAGTTAGAGTTATGGAGACAAACCTTGGAATCGAAAGGGTTTAGGCTTAGTAGAACTAAAACCGAGTACATGATGTGCGGTTTCAGTACTACTAGGTGTGAGGAGGAGGAGGAGGTTAGCGTTGATGGGCAGGTGGTACCTCAGAAGGACACCTTTCGATATTTGGGGTCAATGCTGCAGGAGGATGGGGGTATTGATGAAGATGTGAACCATCGAATCAAAGCCGGATGGATGAAGTGGCGCCAAGCTTCTGGCATTCTCTGTGACAAGAGAGTGCCACAAAAGCTAAAAGGCAAGTTTTACAGGACGACGGTTCGACCCGCAATGTTGTATGACGCTGAGTGTTGGCCGACTAAAAGGCGACATATTCAATAGTTAGGTGTGGCGGAGATGCGTATGTTGAGATGGATGTGTGGCCACACGAGGAAGGATCGAGTCCGAAATGATGATATACGAGATGGAGTTGGGGTAGCACCAATTGAAGAGAAACTTGTCCAACATCGTCTGAGATGGTTTGGGCATATTTAGCGCGGGCCTCCAGAAGCTCCAGTGTATAGCGGACGGTCAAAGCGTGCGGAGAATGTCAAGAGAGGACGGGGTAGACCGAATTTGACATGATAGGAGTCCGTTAAGGGAGACATGAAGGATTGGAGTATCACTAAAGAACTAGCTATGGACAAAGATGCGTGGAAACTTGCTAGCCATGTGCCAGAGCCATGAGTTGGTCGCGAGATCTTATGGGTTTCACCTCTAACCTTCCCCAACTTGTTTGGAACTAAAGGCTTTGTTGTTGTTGTTGTGGTGGTGGTGGTGATGATGATGGTGTCTATGTAAATGTAGATAAACCCGTCTAACGCCATTTGTGCAGAACCGTTATGCTACGTCATCTTTTGCGGGCTCCACTTGCCATAATCGTTATTTTTTGTGTGGGCAATAATCGTCATTAAATGGGCCAAAATCAATAACTATTTTTTTTGCAAAAAAGAGGCTTTGAATTAATGGCTTTTGGGCATAAAACTATTGAACTGTGGTTCCTACAACCCTAACCTTCAGTGTGGATGTTTTCTGCAATTCACTCATGCAGGCTCGATATGGCGGACTTGATTAATTAAACGATTGAGGCCCTTGGGTAAAACTAGTACCTGCTTGTTGAGCCGAGATCGAAGGCAATGTGTGCTAGTACTAGTTTGTTGTGCTTAATTAAGGATTGATTCTTGAAACAGCCGTAGTAACAAATGACCGACTTCCCAATGTATGTTGGCAGCCCCAAATATTTTCCTCTCATTGATTCAGCACCAAGTTGCAACTCCTGTAATAACAGGTTTTGGCGCTTTGCTTTGCATTGCTACTGAACATCACAGAGGACTTTTCTCTATTGATGACCTGACCCAAGCTTTCCTCATAGACTTGTAAAATTTCACTGATGGCATGTACACTTTGTAGTGTGGCTTCCATGACCAGTAATGAGTCATCGGCAAAAAGGAGATGGCTAACTCGAGGCGCTGTTGGAGCAAGTTGTATGCCGCGGATGCGTCCTTCCGCCTCTGCATGATTTAGTAATGCTAAAAATCCCTCGGCACAGATGAGAAAGAGATATGGTGAGATCTGGTCACCCTGTCTCAGCCCACGACCAGGAACAATATATCCAGTTAAGTCCCCATTCACTCTGAACCGGTAGGTGACTGTCGTTACGCACTTCATTATAAGTTGCACAAACTCCTCCGTGAAGCCCATCCGTGTCATCATGCCTTCTAGAAATGGCCATTCGACGCGGTCGTAAGCTTTGCTCATGTCTAGCTTGAGAGCCATATAAACATCCTTTCCACTTCTCTTTCTCCGCATGAAATGTGTCATTTCGTAAGCCAATATAGTGTTGTCCGAGATCAAACGCCCTGGGACGAAAGCACTCTGATTAGGCGAAATGAGCTCATCCAAGATCATCTTGAGCCGATTGGCAAGGACTTTGGAGACAAGTTTGTACACCATGTTGCATAGGCTAATAGGGCGAAGATCCTTAATCCGATTTGGGTTCCGAACCTTTGGGATGAGTACAACAATAGTTTCATTCCATCCCTCCGGTATACTGCCGCCCTGCAACACGTGGAGGACTTCTTGCACCACTACTTCCCCCACCGTACCCCAAAATCTCTTGTAGAATACTACAGGCATACCATCAGCCCCTGGGGCCTTCAGGTCACCCATATCATCCAGTGCACTCTTTATCTCCTGGGCTGTGTATTCATTCCGGAGAAAAGTGTTCATTTTGGGTGTGACTCGCAGTTGAACATGTTGAAGAACTTCTTCAATGTTTGTACCTGCCATGGGGGTAAACAAGCCAAAGAAATGATTAGAAATGAGGGCCTTCAAACCCTCCTCCTCTTCTACCTCCACCCCATCATCTCCTCTTAGCTTTGTGATTCGGTTGGCTCTCTTCCGTGTCGAGGCAAAACCATGAAAGTACTCCGTATTTCGATCTCCTTTCGTCAGCCAGCCCACATGAGCCCTCTGTTTCCAAAACACATCAAGTTGTTCCTCAAGACGACCGAGCTTGAAACGCAATACTTGTTCTTTTCTCACTGCCGCTTCTGATAGGTCTGCTGTACGGCTCTCCTCGAGTTCAGCCCTTAGCTTTTTTATCCTCTTCTGCAGGTCACCCAACACTTCCCTGCTCCACTTGTCTAAACTCCTGGACACACACTTAAGTCGTTCCATCACACGGTCATCGCCTTTCCTTGTTGCGTCCTCCCACGCCTCCGTCACCAGTTGCTCACAATCTTCCTCAAGAAGCTGGCGTGCCTCAAACCTTTTGTTTAAATTGTTCGGTGGTGGTCTCCTTGTTTGGGCCGCACCATGTACGTCGAGAATCACTGGGCAATAGTCAGAGTGTTCAGGGCAACCGTTCCGCACCTTGTAACCTGGAAAACGCATACACCATTGTGGATTTGCAACAGCCCTGTCCAGGCGCTCACGAATATAACCATCCAAATGGAAATTATTATTACGCCAAGTAAATACGTCCCCCTCGAAACCCAAGTCGTTTAGGTTACAAAAGTTTAAAGCATCATGAAAACGATCCATTTGGCTGTGAGCTCTGGGCACCCCTCCTTGCTTCTCAAAGTTGTATAGGATCTCATTGAAATCCCGTATACACACCCAAGGTAGCTTTTCTTGCTGATGTAGAGTGCGTAACAGTCGCCACGTCTCTTCCCTGTGATCGGGTCTGGGCTCGCCATAGATACCTGTGAGTCTCCACTTATATCCGTCAACCTCTTTGATCGTCACATCAATATGCATTCTTCCAAGCCACCTCAAACTCAGGTTCACTTCTCTTTTCCATAGCATAGCCAAGCCTCCACTCTTTCCAACACAAACCTTGTAGACAAGGTGTGGCATCCCCAAGGTTTGGCGTAACCTTTCCACTTTATATTTATTCATCCTAGTCTCTGAAAGAAAAATTACGTCGGGATCCTCCTTCTGGAGTTCCAGAAGACCACGAACTGCCGGCCTGTTCCCGAGCCCCCGGCAGTTCCACGCCACTATCCTCATTTCTGCTCGCGGGACTATGCCCGCAGCCCCGCTTTCTCGTTGGTTGGATCAATGGTTTTACCAATCACACTCACCTTGTCCGCACACGCAATCTCTTCTTCAGTCTTTATTTTTTCTTTGATTCGTGCCGAATTCCTTGCAACTATTCCTCTTCCTTTATACTGGCCCGACTCCACATCATCCGTATGGAACAAGATGTTGCATCCTTTATTTATCTGTATGGAGACTGTATCCAAAGCAGCTTGATCACTAATTCTTCCCAGTCCGGTATCCCGCCGGGCACACTTATATCCTCTCTGATCCTTGAATACACGTCTCCATGGACGCAGAGGAATTTCGCCGTCACTACCGAACACGGCGAGAGGAACCAACCCGTCAAGCACACCGGCCAGCGGCACGGCAGCAGAGCCTTTCGCCACCTCGGACGCCATCATAGAACCTTTGACTTCATCTTCAATTGAGGCATTCTCAATCAGTATAGCTTCTGAATCTCCTCCTTGGACAGCCGAAGAAGAAGGGGGAAAAATTCCCGGCCAAACTTCACAACCACACATCCCTTCCGAGGCTTCTGCCGTACCAGCAAACCCCAAGTCGCCGGATTCGAGGAACGATGCTACTTTAGCCCGCAACATCTTCAGGCATCGCTTCTGATCCAGTGAGTTACAGACAATTTGCATCGTCCGCCTTCTCAATCCTTCCAAATCCACCGAATCGAGACCGAGGGAACCGAACGCCATCCTTGGAAGAGCCGCGGAGATCAGGCTAAAGAAGGAAGCAAGCTAGACGGATCGGGAAGGAGCCTTGTGCAAGGAAAAGTCAGGGAAGGAGAAGGCTGGAGAAAAGGTAGGAGAGAGGGCAAAGAAACGAGCTAGAGGAGGGCGGAGGCTGGAGCATGTGAGGAAGGAAGGGATTAATTGGAAGGAGAAGAAGCTACGGAGAGGAATCTGGCTGAAATCCGGCAGCTTGGAGGAATGGGAAAAGGGGATCGGGAAAGGGCTGGGGCAGCGGAGCAGGAAAGGGAAGGCGAAGAAATCAGGAGAATATGGAGAGAGCGGGGAGATCAGAGGAGGGAGAGGAGAGAAGGATACGGCATCGCGCCAGTCGCCGGACAGTCTCCGGAATCCACCATGGAGGCAAGTCTCTCGAAGTTCCCCTCCCAGATCTCGTTGTTAATTTTACTACTTTCCATTCTTTATCGACACATGGAGTTACGGTGATCCATGTTCTATGTATGTTGGGACACAGACTTGGTTATGAACTGCTTCCATCACGATGATGTTCAGCATATCCTCCGCATCCCTATCTGTGACCAAGCGGAAGACTTTATAGCCTGGCATTTCGACAGTAAAGGGGGTTTTTTCGGTCAAGTCGACGTATAAAATTCATGTACAGATGCAAAAAAAATGAGGCCATAAGGCAACAGGGCCATAGTTCTGTGGTTGCTAATCAAAGCGCTGAGTTGTTCAGAGCACTGTGGAAAATTCGTTGCCCGTCGCGTGTACATCATTTCCTCTGGAGGTTTGCTCACAACAGCCATCCTATGTATGTGAACATTAACAGACAGGGTGTAGATTTAGACACCAGGTGCGCGGTCTGTGGAATTTTTTTCGAAGATGGAGGGCATCTATTCGTCAAGTGCAAAATGGTTAAGCAGAGATGGCATGCCTTGTTACTTGAGGATGTCAGACTTCGACTTGTCGAATGCAACTCGGCCAAGGAATGTCTAGCATTTATATTCAGTCTGGCACAAGAGCGTTTGTTGCTGTCAGTAGCTCTTCTCTGGTGCTGGTGGACAGAACGCAACAAAGGCAACCATGGTGAACAAAGAATGGAGGTTGAGGCCTTTCATTACACAGTGCAGCACCATGCAAACGAATGGAAAGAATTCCTGGTGCCCAAGCCGAAGAGCACAGTAGTTCAACAGCAAACATGGACGAAGCCTCCAAGTCATATGGTTAAGATCAATACCGACGCTACGTTTTCTGACCGGTCTGGAGCTGGGGGATGGGGCCTTATTTGCAGAGATGATGAGCAGGATATTCAGTTTGCAGCCGCTGGGGGTAAACATGATTTTGCTGATGCCTTGCATGCTGAAACTTTTGCCCTCGCTCAGGCTGTAGCGACGGCGGACCGTCTTGGTGTGGGTCAGGCAATCTTTGAAACTGACTGTCTGGTGCTCAAGCAAGCTACTACATCTAAAGCCTATGATCTTGCACCGTTGGGTGTCATGTTTAGCGACATTAGGTTCAAACTCCAAACTCTTTTCATAGAGGCTCGTGTGGCGTATGTGGCCAGAACCTGTAATAGGCCGGCGCATGTGCTGGCTAGTAAGGGTGCGGGACTAGCTGATGGTGAACACAGAGAATGGTTCACTAGCTATCTTGATGATGTAATCAGTGCGGTGACCGGCGATCAGGCCATGTCGTAATGGAATACGAGTGTTCCATCTAAAAAACATGTAGTAGCTGTCGGTAGTACATACGGAACGCAGTGTGCATATGTGCACAGCACTGCCAGTTGTTTTTAGGCATCGACACTTAGAGCATCTCCAACAGGCGCGGCAAAAGGCGCGCCCGCGCGATAAAGTTTGATTTTAACGCGCGCCGGCTGGTTCCGCGCGCTCCAGCGGTGACGGAAACTTACCGCGCGTGGGAAGCGTTTGCGCGCGCATGGGAGAAAGCGGCACGCGGCGCGGTAGATTTGGCGCGCCGCTTCGCGCGCTCCTATAAAATCCGGTGCTCGTCGCGCGCACAGAACACAGCCACGCGCCCTTCCCTCGCAACCTCGCCGCTTCGCCGCTTTTCGCGCCACCACCGCGCCACCATGCCGCCGCGCCGCCGGGGTTCTTCGGGCTACCATGGCGTCCGCGAGCGCCCCAACGGCTGGTACTCCGCCGAGATCCGGGCCAGCGACGTCCGGCTCGGCCTCGGGTCGTTCCGGAGCGCGCACGAGGTGGCCCGCGCGTACGACGCTGTGACGTGACGCTTGGAGAGGCCCCGGTCGCAGATGAACTTCCGGGACGTCTTCACGCGCGAGCAGGCGCAGCGCGTCGCCCCTCCGCCGCGTCTCATCACCGACATGGACCGTGCCGACCACGCTCGGCGGCAGCGCCGCCTCCTCATCGCCGAGGAGGACGAGCGAGCCATGGCGGGGTGGCGTCGTCGCCACCCGGAGGACGTCGCCGACGAGCGTGCCTACTGGGCGGAGAGGACGGCAAGGCGCCGCGCGGAGCGAGCTGACCGGCGTCGGCGGGAGGCATTGGCGAATGTGCAGTGCGATATCGTTCAAGTAGGTGGAAGGTCGTTCTTCACGGCCAACGATGAACGTTGGAACGACATATGGCTCCAACCTCGGACGACACCGACGAGGATGATGATGGTCATGATGGTAGCGACTTGGAGTAGTTTCTATCTATGTATGCCGTAGTAGTTTCTATCTATCTATGCTTTTGAACTATCTATCTAGTTGCACCGATGTAAATACCTTTGTATCATTTTTTATTCATGCAATATAATTTAAAAAAAATTGTACAATGAGCACGTGTGCTGCATTTTTAGCGCACCTGCTGAAGCTGCGCGCACGCGCTGCTTTTTATCGCGGCTGCTGGAGGCAGCGTTGCGCGTCGCGTCAAAGCAGTTTTTAGCGCGCGGCGCGTTCGGCGCCTATTGGAGATGCTCTTACTCCGGCGGGCGGCGGGTCCAGACCAGAGCTAGCTAAGCCCTTGTGCCGTACGGTCTTTAATTTCGTTGACACTGGATCTGTACGTGCTTGGCTTGCATGCCCTATCTTGGCAACTGCCAACTGCATAAATACGTGTAGTGTGTGCGCCTGCAGTCACCGGCCACTCCTCACTGGATCACTCCTACTACTCCTAGCCTTCTTCTAGTGGCAGGGCTCTGCTTCTCTCTTCAGATCTGGTTCTGTGTCTCCTTGTCTCTGGAGGAGGAAGAGGGCCAAGAGGAGGAAACAAGGAGCCGGAGAAGGAGAAGGAGAAGAACGATGGCGATGATGGACGGCAGCTTGGACGCAGAGAAGATCGCAGGGTATTTCAAGGGCAAGAGCGTCCTCATCACCGGCGCCACTGGCTTCCTCGGAAAGAGTAAGTACACGATCGAGTATTAGTTGAGTTAGCCGACTGCTAAGTAGGGTACTACTCCTACGTGTTATTAGTTGAGTTAGCTGCCACAGGTGCCTACGTGCTTAAGCCATGTACGTACTCTACTCTACTGCCCCATACAAGCAACTGAGCAAGTTGCATGATGCATGGATAATTAACGAGACGACGGCTTTGCGCGCGGCACTGATCTGATCCATTCGCTGTACGACTAACTATGCGTGCCTTCCGTGCCATGCAGTTCTTGTGGAGAAGATACTCCGGGTGCAGCCAGACGTGAGGAGGATCTACCTGCTCGTGCGAGCCATGGACGCCCACTCCGCCAAGCAACGCGTCGAGGCAGAGGTTCTTGCTAAACTAACTCACTCCACGTTACTTGGACGGATGCAGATCATGAGGGCCGTGTGCATGCATCCATCCATCCATGCACAATCCAGCCGGGGGGCGGGGTTTCACCCTCTTTTTCTGTGTGGATTTCTCATGCATGCCATGTGGTTGATTTATTATAGCACATCATGCGATCCGAGTGTGGCGTATGCAACTAGCAGCAGCACATGGACTCTCATGAATTCTCGCATCCTCCGTCCGGAATTACTTGCCCCACGTCTCTCTTTCACTCCTCAGCACATCTTGTATCGTAGCTCCATCTAGTCACTATGACGATCGAAGCAAGAGAAGAGACGTATGCATGTCTCATGTCCATGCGTACCATGGAGCCTAATTTGCGCCGCAACGTACAAACGCATTCGATATGGCGCGGTCTAACATGCAAGCCATCAATGTGTGATGGATGCATCGACCCATTCATGCTTAGTCACGTCGTCGTCCATACCCATCTACTCCCTCCGTTCCAAAATACTTGACCCCCACTTGTCTACATATGGATGTATCTATACTTGTTTAGTGTCTAAATACATCCATCTCTAGACAAATAAAAGTCATCTAATTTGGAACGGAGGGAGTAGCTAGCAGTACTAATTGTTTCTTCATGGCACCACCTACCCCATGTCCCTGGCCCTGTGCCGTGCATCACGGTCACGGGGATCCACAGCTCCTGGTAAAATGTGAAAAGCTCCGAGTAGATCCATGCCTAGGGTTCAAGAGCATCCCATGTATAGGGCTCCAACCGAGAGGCCAGGTGCTCACTGACTCAATGGTGACATAAGCTAAATTTCTGGTTGCTGAACTGTGCTTTGCATATACTAATCCGTTATGAGAAAAGCTTGCTACTCACCGGACAAGAAAAGAGGCAAACGTTGATTCGGAAGTTTGATTATCACGACTCATCTCTCAGTGCCAAACCTGGCCAATCGCTCAGAGGAACAAGGAGTACTATAGTAGACGGTGTTTGACTTTGCACAAATTTTGAAACTATGTATTGTATAGTGAGGCTTTTTTTTTGCGATGTAAAGAATGGAGAACTTCTAAGCTTTTTTTTTTTTTTGGCAGAAAGGAGAACTTTTAAGCTTTGTCCTTACAAGGATATAAGTAAACGGGCTTACGACTAGGCACACCAAATGAATGAGCCATATGGAGAGTTGGTTGATTTGAGTCCATCCCTTCACGCATACCCTCCCACAGAAAACAAAAACAAACAAAAAGTTCACGCGTACCCTACACACACCATTTAAAAAAGGG
>NC_041393.1:267680030-267701129 GCF_002162155.2 Triticum dicoccoides
AGATCCCCTGCCTGGCAGTGGTACCGCTAGTGCTAGCAATTCATGTTCATACTTATTCATACTTATTACTGTACTGCGGCGAAGGGCATGTGCAGTTTAGTATGCCCACATCATCTCCGAGATCTTTGGTGGCGACCCTTTTGTGGCAACTGGTAGGTTTGTCGTCCGCTCGTCCTTGGTCCAATCTTATGTAGTAGGAGTATGTTTTACTCTTTTTTCTGTTTTTTTTTCTTTCTATCCACCTCTGAAAGTTGCAACGCACGATTAATCATCCACGAATGGCATGTGTAGTTACTAAAGAAATGGTACAATGCAAACTGAGTTTTCAGCAAAATGAGGACGAAACGCTTATTTGATGGTTCAGGTGACAGACACTGAGCTCTTCTGCCTCCTGAAAGAGAAGCATGGCAAGGGAGGATTCGAGCTGTTTGTGGAGGAGAAGGTTGTCCCTTTGGCCGGTGACGTCGTCTTCGAGAACATGGGGCTAGATGCTCCCAGGTTGGAGGAGCTGGCCAAGGAGGTGGACATCATCGTCAATGGAGCTGCAACCACCAACTTCTACGAAAGGTCCCCACCAAAATTTATATACAGCTCCGCTTTTATAAACGGAGGGAATCATCGTCAATTATATTAACTTAATTAACTAAAGTTAGTTTTCTACTAACTCATACTAGTAGTATTAATTTGCAGATATGACGTTGCGTTGGATGTGAATGTCATGGGGGTGAAGTACCTGTGCCAGTTGGCCAAGAAGTGTGCCAATCTCAAGATGCTCCTCCATGTTTCCACCGGTCAGCACTTTTTCTCTTGTTGGATTTGTGTCGAAAAATGCTGACAAAAAAAAAATTTGGATGCCGCAGCATTTGCAGCCGGCGACAGGGAAGGGCTGATCATGGAGAGGCCGTTCAAGAAGGGGGAGACCCTGAGGGAAGGCACGTACCTGGACATCGACGCTGAGCTGCGGCTGGTCGGCGACGTGAAGAAGGAGCTAGAGCTGCAGGACGGCGGCTGCGGCGACAAGACCAAGAGGGAGCGGAAAGGCATGAAGGAGCTGGGGCTGGAGCGCTCCCGCCACTTCGGGTGGTCCAACACGTACGTGTTCACCAAGGCCATGGGCGAGATGCTGCTGGGGCAGCTCCACGGCGCCATCCCGGTGGTGATCCTGCGGCCCAGCATCATCACCAGCATCCTGAGGGACCCCCTCCCCGGGTGGATGCAGGGGACGCGGACCATCGACACCATCATCATCGGCTACGCCAAGCAGAACCTGTCGTGCTTCCTGGCGGACCTGGAGCTGACCATGGACGTGATCCCGGGGGACATGGTGGCCAACGCCATGATGGTGACCATGGTGGCGCACTCGGAGGAGCAGGGCGCGGAGGTGATGTACCACGCCACGTCGTCGCTGCGCAACCCGGCCCCCTACGGCGTGCTCTACGAGTCCGGCCGCCGGCACTTCTACGAGAACCCCAGGCTGAGCAAGGACGGGCAGGTCATCCCCACCAAGGAGATGCACTTCTTCAAGACCATCGCCAGCTTCCACTTGTACATGCTCATCAAGTACAAGCTGCCACTCGAGGTCCGTCTCTCTTTTCTTTTCTCTTCTTTCCTTTCCTTTTCTTCAATATAAGGCAATCAATCCAAGAATAAACTATTTATAGTGATCTAAAACGTCTTATATTTGTTTACAAGGGGAGTATACTAATCTTAGAATGAATGAAATTTTACTGATGCGTGCAGATCCTGCACGTGGTGAACCTGCTCCTCTGCGGACTCTTCTCGCAGCTCTACGACGATCTCACCCGGAAATACAAGTTCGTCATGCATCTCGTCGACGTCTACGGTCCCTTCGCCTTGTTCAAAGGATGGTAAGCAAGCGTCACAAACTACTGCTAGTCTAACCTTCATGGTCAATTCCAACACAGCATGTCCTTCACGTCTCATCTTCTTTACTTGTCCAACCATTGAATGATTAACCAAGCTTCGACGACATCAACTTGGAGCGGCTGCGATTGACCATGACCAAGACAAGCCCGGAGGACGACATGTTCAATTTTGATCCCAAAACCGTTGACTGGAACGACTACTTCTACAAAATCCACATACCGGGTGTCCTCAAGTATGTGCTCAAATAAAACCGCAGCAAAATTTATCAAGATATATGCACCTTATCTTCTCCACAAAGCCAAAAACCACATCGCGCGTGTTCTTCTTGCATGGGTATGTGATGGAAAAACAAGGAAGACTTTTCACATGCCAGTTAGATTATTATGTTGGAGAAGGACATCATTGATCAGTGATAAAAAAAAAAAACATGTATTCTTGAATTATAGTATGTTCAGGTAATCAGGTTTGTGTAATTTGCTCATGTCTTGAAATGAGCTGGGATGATAAAATCTATGTATTCATGTCATGTTTGAAGCACAGGAATTTCACAAAAAATAATGCATGGCATCCAAAAAAGGGCCTAAAATGTGCAGGCACTTATAAGTAGGAAGTAGTGCCAACTCATGTTCATTTCGACCTCTCATGGGCAGGTCAGGTTTAGCCCGACAAGGCCAAACATGAGCAAATAGATCTTCTCATTTGTCTAAACACGTGCAAAGATATGCCTGCTAAATAAAGACACGAGCGCAGAGAGACGGGCACAAAGCAACAATGAGTATGGGAAAGTTTTTCCCAAATTTGCAATGTACTTGGTATATATAAATATTTGGAATCAATGTTCGTCACAATGCTGTCCGTCATATGCAGAATTTACCCCATAGTTTGCTTTGCACTAGGAAGCTTCTCTTCCTCCTATGCTTGCTTCTAAAAACAGAAAAAAAAAAGATTTGGCCATGAGAGTTGACCTGAAGCATCACACTTCAGCTCAAAGAGTCAGAATAGACCTCTGGTTGTATTCTCAGGGCGCCATCAGCAGCTTCTTCACATATGCAAGGACCTTTGGCACATCGACTGTCCATGCAACTGAAATTGGTGCATAACCAGACCATGGATTTTCTGAATTCCACCTGCAATGTAGTGCGAACGAGCAATCAATATCTTGCATCTACAGCTGAATACTCAGAAATGACATTCTCGTTAGAATTTAAACCAGTGGACTGGGCACGTGCGGCACTTAAATCACCAGATGAATATGTTTGTAAGAATGTTGAAACACTTGAGTAGGTAGAGCTAATGTGAAGTACTCAGAAATAGTATATGATATACATACTTCTTCAATCCATGGTCCATCAAAGTATGGCCGGTGCAAATGCCCTGAGTCTCGACTCTCACAACACCCTTCTTGAATGTGAAGTACTCGGGGTGAACTAAGGCTGTAAAGCTCACTGGATCATGTAGGAAAATCCCTGGATAGAATGCACGAATCAGTTGGAAGTGAAACTGGCTTTGAAGATTCAGTGGCAACTTTAGCAAAAGCATACCGAAAAGACAGGGCTACAATATACCTTGGAAGCCGTCAGACTTCTCATGCCAATCTCTGTAGAACTTGCACATGTCACACAAGAACTGTGCGTGCACCCCTTTTGAGTTTTTCAGTTCCAAGAGATCCTCATCTGCATAAAAGAAGTTTCACCCGGCGGGCTAGTAAACCCCCATACTCACACAAGTTGAGCTATGAAGATGACACTGGTATCAAGGAACAAACCTGTAAAACAGCATTGAGTTGTTATGTTAATGCCAACCACATCAATATCTGCTCCTGATGTAAAAACTACATCCGCTGCATCCGGATCTCCATAGATCTGCACAGTTGTACACTCAATGTTTAATACTTGTGTTGTTGTTTCTGCTTGTTCATAAATAATGCACCAGTGTTTAGTTCACATGACTATACATTAGCTTCAGCAGCAGGGTTGACATTTCCAGCTGCAAAGAAAGCTCCACCCAGCACAACTATTTTTTTGACCTTGCATGCAAATGACGAGTCCCTTTTGATGGCCTAACAAAGAATACAAGCTATCTCTTAGCCCCTGGCATAGTATACACAGCATGGTAAATAGCTCTATCCTGTAACTGTAAGCATACCAATGCGACATTTGTCAGGGGTCCCAATGCAAGTACAGATATCTCTCCAGGAAACTGAGAGACCTTATTAACCATGAACTCGGCAGCACTTTCCTCAACCTTCTTAGTAGTAGGTGCAGGAAGAGACAAATTACCAAGACCATCGGATCCATGAACAAAGTCAGCAACGCGTGGCTCTCCTCCCTATAATACAAAAGTCATGTCATTCAGCTGACCAACCAAAACTGTAGTTTAACATAGTATTATTGGAGGTCTCAATTCTGAACTCCATCTACCATATAAAATATGTAGGCTCATGTTACATGCCACGCTACCGACTATCTATCAATGAGCTAACAATATGACATGTAGAGCAAGTAGGAAAAAGAAAACGCCCGCTAGTGCAAATACGAAATGGCATCTTGTACAATCGATTACATGACCTTAGCTAAACGCTTTTGATGGATGATAATCCAGTAGGCACTCAAGAGTCATTTTTAATTGATAATACAAAATGCACACTTCTAGCACCAACTAAACAAGAAACATCCAGTTGCAAAGCCATGGTGAAGTTTGAAATGTACAGAATTGCAGTGTGAACCATCGTACCTTAAGAGGCTCCGGGCTGCCCTCTGCTACTGGAACCTCAGGATGCCCTGCTCTCTCACACTGTCCTTTGAAGACTCAAAACGTTTAGCAAAAGCAAGAATCAGAAGAAGCAAAACTCAACAGTGCCCGCCGCTCACCAGCAAGAGCGCATTGCGTGTAGCATACTCTGTAGCGACATTGCCGAATATGGTTGTCAGCCCAATGATCTCCACACTTGGTTCTCCAAAAGCCATTAGGATCGTCATGCTGTCATCTAGAGATCAGAGAAAGCAGGCAGTGAGAATAAATAGGGAATAGCCTTTTTACAGGTGTTTTTTTTTTCGTTTCGAGAAGGAGATATCGTGTAGTAGTAACAGTACAGACTATCGTTTGAGTTGCGCATGCAGCATACTGGTACGAAGCCGTTGACATTGAAAGCCAGTGTAACATTTGCAAAGTATGTACACCAGCATCCTATTGTTGTTGATGATATAACTGGAAGCTTAGCTGTGAACTTGTGGCAAAGGCAGTAATACAGTTTGGATTGCTGGAACTTGGCAAGAAGCATAAATAACGTAAACATTTGCCAGTCATGAAAGTTGTATCCAACAACGTTGCTGAGATGGATGTCACTATGTTCGTGTGAAGATACCATCAACGGTGCCGTAAACTAGCAAAAGAGTTACTAATACTAAGGAATGGATTGTCCAGTTGGGTGCTAATTAAGTACTCCCTCTGTAAATAAATATAAGAGTGTTTAGATAACTAAAGTAGTGATCCAAACGCTCTTATATTTCTTTACAGAGGGAGTACAGTATAGTATTACTCCACTTGCAGAAGAAAACTGAACCACAATTGCATTATAACTTTCCTGCTCGACTCCACTGAAGAAGGGACGGGGGTAGGAGGAGAAACCGTGGTGACGATGGAGATGGTGGCACGGCACCGTCGCTTTGGTCGGCAGGCTGGGTTGACACGCCATAACCCAAGGAACCACGTGCGAGCATAGCAGTAAAGTAAAAGCAAACCGGAGCCTTGGTGGTAGTACGTGATGTTAGAATATGATAACAAAACGTAATTTCTGCCTAGCTAACTCACACACTCATCCATCCATTCCATTTATTAATATCAGCAACAGGTGGGAAAGCGAAGAAGTAACAGGGAATCGAAGCGAGAGAGAAACAATGGAGAAGGGAGGGAGGGAGGGATTGAGGAGAGCACCGATGCCGGGATCCGTGTCGATGATGACCCTGTCGCGGCGGATCTGCCCATCCTCCCCCATCGTCGTCGGGATCCCTTCCCTTCCCTTCCCTTCCCTTAGCTAGCGAGGGGAATCGGAATCGACAAGGAAGATGCGAGCAGAGCCAAGTGGATGAGCGGGACGCAACCTCGCCCTTTCTTTCTTTCTCCAGACTGTCCTCCTTTTTCCAACGAGCCTCGCTTCCCCGGACTTTTTATAGACGATGCAAACACGCACGGAAGGTTGGGTGTCAGGAGCGCCAAGTTCGTTCCTCTTGCTGCTGGGGCTGGGGAAAAACGAAAAAGGAAGATGAGATCTTGGCGGTGGAACGCCCGTCGGATCAGCGTGCCCGTGTCCCGTAGGCCGTCAGATCTGGATTAGAGGGGATAGAGCAGCATAAGTGGAGGAGCTTCCATGGAGATGGGGGGCAATAATAACAAATGAATCATGTCCAGAAAGCAAAGGCATCCCCACACTCCGAGTAGCTTTTTGTTTGATTTGACGGCCACGGGGCTACATGTGCGTAATTTTTCTTTTTGCCTCTTACATGTGGGCCGGGTAATCTTAGTTCAGTGCCTTCTCGAGATGTCGGTCAGAAAAGCCTCTGTCGCAATTGGCGTGAAATAATGTTGTTTTTGTCTCACGACAAGAATTATGGATCAGAGTACATGGTTTTTGTTGCTAAAATATTCATTTCATCAACCAGAAAAGTTACTATATAACTAATAATTTAGTAGTGAGTGTCTAAGCTATTTAACAAGAGGTGAGAGAATTGATCGCAATTCCACTGACCCGCACTCCAGGAGAAGGGAGGTTGCCACCGACGGGGAGCTCCAGCCTGGATCTATAAATGTTGTGGAAGGGAGCCCCGTGCCTTCCTCGCGCCAAACTCCACCAGCTGAGGGGAGATGAGATCTCGCCGTCACCGACGTTGACCGGGCTTTGCCAGGCGGTGCGCCTCGGTGGCGACAAGGGGAGGACGTGGGAGAGGGGTGGAGTCCCGATGACGCCACGGTTGCCCTCCCGGTCGCCCGCGGGAGCGACGTGGGAGGGCGATCCTTCCTCCCTTTTCGTGTCCCGCCAAGAGGTCATATGTATGCTCATTATGTGTTGTATTCTCTTGAAAATACATTATGAGTTAATATACACACCCTTTATGAGAGAGAAAAATGAATATAGCTCCAAGGGTGTTTATACGTAGTGTCCTTGTTAACGGCATTGCATGGAGGCTCCTTGGACGCGCTCGTCCGGATGAAAACCCAAGATTTGACCTTCAGTGGTTGTCGAATAATGGCGTCGTTCTTTTTTTTGAAGGTATCGCTTTGGAAAACTTTTCTTGTAGTTCATGCATTGTTAAGGGCGGTTGACGGTGTCATTACTTGTATGTTATATGTCTTTGTCGTGTCGTTTTTCTTTTCTGTTTCTTTTATTTATCCGTATTTTTGCGTGCATCCTCAGTGTCTAGACTATGTCTGTATATTTTGTCGTTGTAGAGACCAGATATAATTAGTATTATATTGATATTAATATCTTACTCTTTGTTGGAAACAAAATGGGTCATGAACAACCATGAGGGTTTGCATAAAATGTGAAATTCTTGTATATGTTCCAGAAAGAGCGGCACCAGCGGAAATCATAGGCTTCATACCGTGTCTACTACGTAGTACACTCGCACATTGGCCAATGGCCATTCATGTTCTTGCTTCGATGTCTCAAGTCTCATCTAAGAGTGGGGTACATTATGAAGCAACAAGGACCAGATCACATGAGGAGACTGATCATTAAGCTAGCTCACCCACTAAACTAATCAAACCAGGTCAGCAACGACGATAGACGCTAGCAGAAATATTTCTTTTCTGTATACTGTATTATGGTGTCTATCCACGTTCGGCCCGGTCACCGTCTCCATCCAATCCCCTCCCTCGTGGAAACTAACAACACGAGATGCTCTCCTGCCTGCGTTTCCAAGAGGCATGTGCGTTTTCTGCGTGGATCGGAACGACGCTAGCTCGCGATGATTGATTCAAGGTGGGAGCCCGGGCATATTCTTCACGTAATCACGTTTCTATGGCTCTGTTTGGATACTCTAACACAGTTAGAGTTAGAATTATTTTCTAACCCACTCTAACCCAAATAAGCACCTCTCCATCGGGATAATTGGGTTAGATGGAACTAACCCATTCTAACCCTCTCTATTTGGATACTTTTGGGTTATTTGAGTCCCCAACTAAACCCAAACTAGCTCTAACCCCATGATGACATTAGATCATTGATGGCGCGCGCTGCGACACCCGTCTAATTGAAAAACAGTATAACACAGCTACCTTGGAGCCTCCACAGTGTTTTGGGCCTCTCAGCCGTCGGATCAGTCTGATGTACGCTCTTGATTAGCTTGGTCGTTGTCAGATCGATCAACGCTTGAAATGCCGTTTCGCGGGCTGCTGCTCCGCAGAGCGAGCGCCGGTTTCTGTCCGTAATCGGGCCGCAAAGGCCCATTCGCTTGGATTGTCCAGCCCCCAACCCTGAACTGCACATTTTCTATTCCTCTAACCCTGATGCGCTGCCGTTCCTTCGTCCACGACGCGCCGCCGCCGTTGTCCGTCCCGCTGGCGAGAAGATTGGTCATCCTTCTTTTCTTCCCTTTTCTGGGTCCCGTTCTCTCCTCCGGCGCGCGCGCGCGAAACTTAATCCCGCCCTTGCGTTCGCTGGCGGCGATGGATGACCTCAGATGCCATCATGCCAATGCCATGGAATACTCTTCCCACCTTCCGTGACGGTACGTACGAGTCTGTTCTCTTCTCTTGATGCCGCTTGCGTGATGTGGTTGCAGTTTACCCAACCAACAGATGAATAGGAATAGCAGCGGCAAGACGTGCTTGCACAACTGCACATTCACAACTTCCCCTTTCTAGAGTGGTTACTACTTACTACACCATGAGTATGGTGCAGATTAGTGTCTCACTTTGGTTTTGTGAAGGTATCTTGCTTACTAATCAGCACATATCATGTTCTATCGTTTCCAGGTTCATGTGTATTTGCTACCGGGCCTCAGTCTCGCTTTCTAGCGCAGAGGATAAAGATTAAATATTTTTTTTGTTAATTTTGATTTCATGTCGCTATTTTGATTCCTTTGCCGGTAATATATTTATGCTAGAATATCTTCCATTACATCTGAAGTATATCCCCAGGGTTCAAATCGAGGGGATGGGTAAAGCACCCGCTAATACTAATATTGGCAATATTGTGTTCGACATCATCTTGGCCCCAGAAGAATATTTACATACAGATGAACATGTAGCCAATCTTCTGCACAGGTATGTGATAATTTATGTCATAAATAATGTAGCTTTTATGGTTGGTACAAACGAAACAACACCCTTTTTTTTTTCCTGAAAATGTAGGTTATAGAAGAAGCTCATCTTCCGATATTCTAAAGCTCATCTTGTGGTTCATTATAGGTATAACATGGTTATTGTTTGTTCAATCAAATGGTCAGCCTAAGATCCTTGAGCTTTAAGTCCATGTCCTATCACAATAAAGGCATATGTTTTTGCATATTTCTCTCTTGTATGTTCAAGTGCAAATATAGATCATGGTGTTGATATTATTTTTTTTGCTTTGGAATTGGATGTTATCTTTTGCTGGTAATATATTTGTGCTAGAACAAAAACTGATGTCAAGTTTTTTTTATTCTAATTGTTAAACCGATGCCAAGTATTTAAGCTGACATGTGGCCTCCGGGTCAAACCAACTTTTTCTATGGATATGGCCTTGAAACATTCTACTTTGAACAGTTCAATTTGTATCCATTATTATTCAGTATTTTGTAATTATTTGTTAAACATATTTTATTCTCATTTACAATGGTCGAGCGCGGCAACGCGCGTCTTCATGATCTAGTTTCTCAATATGATAATAGAAACTTCGGTAAATGCATGGACTCATGAAAAACAAAAGTTAAATTTTGTATACTAATACATGTATGTTGGACAGTAATCAAAGGAGTCAATAATCCACATCACAAGTGTCTTAGAAAACATCTCAACACGTTAACAATTTGCAAAACAAACCAAAAAATAATTACAAAATAACATAAATAAATAGCCAAAGTTACAGCCTGTCCAAAAGACAACACTTTGGGTAGTTTATATTTCATTCATAGAAATGATTGCCTCGCTTTTTTCCAAGGGCCATAGAACGTCAATGTAACACTATTTTTCCGAGAGTACGCCAAAGACGTATTATATTTTTATAGAAGGCAAAAAGTTTAATTACAAGAAGCTGGCATAGAATGCGAACATTCAAGCCAGCCGACTCCAGCAGATCAAACTAAGGCTACTCTCTCACAAATCGTAAGTGAACGTAATATTTCATTAATGAATGGAGTACTATCCCAAAACACATTCAGGTGGTCGCTGATCCGTTGTAGGTGCTCTAAGACCTCCTCCAATGCACTAGTGCTAAAATGAGGCCGGTCATAGTGGGGAGTAACTTAGACTAGTAGTTACTAGTCTATGTTACTACCTACCTTTATAATGGGTAGTAACATATGGATGGTAACATGTAAGCCTTCATTAATTGAGATATAGCATCTTCAACAGACGCGCAACGCGCGACGCGCTAAAAAAGTATACAACACCGGAATCGCCAGTTTTTGCGCACTGCGGTGCGCTGGCTCCAGCGGCCGCTGTAAAATATAGCGAGCCCGAGCCGCTCCAACAGACGCACTAAACTCCAGCGCGCGCGAGCAGCCGACGCTTGCCATGTTGCATTTTGGAGACAATATGGTGATATTTCAAACATCAAAACAAGACATAGCATAGTTTAAATCACCCAAACAAGTTCAAGACATAAAAGTTCAAATTCATGCCCACATCATCATCCAACCAAGTTCAAAATCCGAACCAAGTTCATGACATAAAAGTTCGCTCAAACAAATGGCACATCAACAATCATGCCGCATCCTCGTTTTTGTCCTCCTCTTCCTCCGATTCATCATCCTCATCCGAGGACGATTCTTCCTTCTCCTCTTCATTGTCGCACGCCACATCATCATGGAGCTGGAGGAGTTGGTGCTGGAGCTGGTTGCACTAGAGCTATAGGAGCTGTAGCTGGTGCAGATGATGTGGCTCTGGAGTCTGTCACAGGCACTACAGCTGACCTATGAGCTCTAGGCACTCTGGGAAATGCATCAGTGGTTGTCTTGCCCTTCCTCTCCTGCATGTCATCCTGAAGCTGCTCCACAACTGACTGAATCTCAGTGACTTTGATATCTAGATCATAGAATTTTCGTTCCATGATCCTTTCCAGGCTCTCCTGGTTTTGAGTTAGGGTGGCCAACCCCTTCTCAATCCTTAGTGTGGATGCTATCAAGTAACCAAGCTGCTCCTGCTTGTTCTTCAAGAAGTATTCAGATGCCTCCTCTTGAGTTGGCATCTTGGCAGCCTTCTCTCTCTTTGCCTTCTCCTTCTGCTCTTGAGCTTGCACTGATGATGATTCATTCTCATTCATGACAACCTGATTGTCCTCAAAGTCTGGATAGATAGCAAAATGTTCCTTATCCAGCAAATAAGTTCTTGTGCCCATCTTTGAGTTAATCAACTCCTGAATCTGTGGGGCATACCCACAACTCCTCTTCTGATCTGCTGCTGTCCTCTTAATGGTCTCAACAATAAGGCTCATGACCTTGAATTTTTGTGGCACATCAAACAAGTGCAACAAGTTGATAGCATGCCCTCTAATCATATTGTGGTCACCTGACTTGGGCAACAGAGTGTGCCTTAGGATCTAGTTGATTGTTGGCAGCCCTGACAGAAGGAAATGGACTGACCCAAACTTGAAAGTCTCAAGAGCTTTGTTTGGGATCTCCTTGTACATGTGAGCCATAGAATTGTGGTCCATCTTCTTCTTGGAATAGACATCCAAGTCATCTTCACTTTCCTTTGGGGCATTAATCAGACTAGCCCATTCCTCAATTGTTGACTGGTACCTTGTACCTTCAGACATCCAAACTATCCTGCCATCTGGATAGAAGTGTGCTGTGGAGTAGAATTGCATAATGAGCTCATCATTCCACTTTGTGAGCTTCTGCCCAACAAAGTCTGCAACTCCACAAGCAACAAAGCTGTCTTGCACTCCTGGATAGTGTTCCTCATTTTCTTTCATGTAGGTCCAGTCGACCCACCTCATATCACACACAATTGGTTTCTTGTCCAACATCACTATTTCATAGAAGTCCTGCTGTTCCTTAGTGTGGAACCTGTAATCAACAGCAGTCCTTCTCCTGGTAGCATATGGATCTGACTCTCTCCATAGCCTCAACCCTGAATCTCTCCTGATTTTCATGTTCTCAGCCACAGGATGAGCATCATTGTGGTCTAGAATCTTAGGTTTGAGCTTTCTCAGGACTTGTCCTTCTTCATCTTCCTCATCAGTAACTTCAGGCACTAGGGCCTTGTTCTTCTCAGCAGCTGGAATACTCCTGGTATTCCTCTTTGGTGCAAGCTTGGGCTTGGGGGCAGTTTTGGGTGCTTCCTTGGGCTTTGATGTTGCAGCCCCTGACTTAATAGCATCACCCATCAGCTTTTGCGCCTTGGGTGCTGGTGCAGCAGCTTCTTATTCCTCTTCAGAGTCTCTCCTCATAGAGGGATTTCCAAGAACCTGGGCAGTAGTGGTTCTGGCTCTCTTCTTCTTCTTATCTTGTCCAGCAGCTTCATCTTCTGATTCTATGGTAAACTTCATAGTTTCTCCAATGGGAACTTTCTTGGGTTTGGAAGTTGTGACTCTTCTTGCAGGTGCATCTTTGGGTTCAGACTTTTCAGGCACTTGAGTTGATCCTCTGACCTTCAGCATAGGTGTCCTCTTGGCAGGAACCTTTCTATTAAGTCCAGGCTTTGTGTTCTTTGCTGAGGCATATTCCTTTTTGAGCACTACCTTCTTGGAGGTAGCCTCATCTTCTTCTGCCAAGTAATCCTCATCTTCAGATTCTGAAGTTCTCTTCTTCCTTGTCCTGGTGGCAGCTTTAGGCAGATTGCTTGGGGTGCTCCTGCTGCCATCATCTGAAGTGCTAGAGGGACTAGTGCCCTCACTCATGTGATTGTGCTCTTCTGACTTGTTCTGACTATCACTTTGGTCTGACATCACTGACTGCTGACCCTGTGAATAGTTATAGATGAGATAGAATGGATGAGCATCACAAAATGCAGAGATTTTTGCAAAAGAATGATTCAAAAATTCAGTTTTAGTTTTCCACAGAAAGCATTTCGGATCAACCGATTTACAAACTCGGTGATACCGAAGCAGTTTTGGAACCTAAACAGGTGAACTCGGTCGGACCGAGTCACAGTTTGGTGGCACCGAGACTGCTAGGGTTTCACAAAGTCTTCAAATCAGTCACACCGATTAGCAATTCTCGGTCAGATCGAGAGTTACTAGTGCAATGGCGTTAGCCAAATCAGTGGGACCGAGTGATGAGGTTATGTACCTAGGGTAGGGTCATGGACCTATCTAGGATACCATGCCCAAGGACATCATCATACGAAACTACCTTCCAGTCGACCAAAAGAAGTTCCACTCGACCAAGGGAGACTCCACTCGACTGGCTAGAAGACACTCGACCATGAAGATGCACTCGACCATCAGAAGTTCAGGATCTACTCTGCATCCAAACGGTCTGTAATTGAATAGTCTTAATGGTCATGATGACACTTTATGTAGGGCGTTACCAGTAACGCCCAGCCTTAATGTACTTTAACCCTCCTCTACGTGGGCTGGCTGGGGTCCTGGCGTCCTCTATATAAGCCACCCCCCTCCACTGGTAGAAGGGTTCGCACCCATGTAACTCATATACACAGAGATCAGTCGACCGCCTCCGGGCTCTGAGACGTAGGGCTGTTACTTCCTCAGAGAAGGGCCTGAACTCGCTAAACACCCGTGTGTACAACTACTCCATAGCTAGGACCTTGCCTTTCCATACTTACCCCCCATTCTACTATCAGACTTAGAACCACGACAGTTGGCGCCCACCGTGGGGCAGGTGTCTTAGCGACTTTTTTGGAGAAGTTGCAATTTGTACGATCGCCTTCATCATGGTTTCCGGCGGAGCTATGGTCGAGGGCCACAAGATCCGTCTCGGTGCGCTCACTTTTATCGCCGACGACTCTGCTTGGCTCCAGGAGACACCACTCAACATCGACGCGCTCCCCGTCCGTGGGGCGACGCACTTTCGGGCGTGTGTCCGCGGCGTCTTGCTGCGACAGCCGTCGACCCCATACCGGTCGACTCCTGCGCCGTCCTCCCTTCCTGTCTCCCGCCAGCGCAAGCGCTCCGGTCGGTCGAGGCTCCAGCGATGGGTGAGACACGTAGTGGCTCGCCAATCGGCCACCACCCAAGTTGCGGAGATTGAGCCCGACGAATCCCTCTACGGCCTGTTCGACCTGTCGACTGGCTCCGTAGAGACTGCATCCGAGTGCGATAGCAGTGATCCGGCGGCAGAGGTCCTGATGGTCAACGGGCCCCATAGTCCTCCCGGTTTCCCCCGCGGCGACGGGATGGACGACGAGGACAACCCTGCTCAAGCCCATGAAGAGTACCAACCCGAGCCGCTCACTACCCAGCAGAGGGAAGAACTTCACCGCCGAAACATGGATGCCCTGCATACTCCCATTGCAGGAGAAACTCCTGAGGCTCGTGCCCTGGAAGAGGCGCGTTTAGCCAACCTGGCTGAACGCACTCGACTGGAGAACCTTCAGCGAGCACTCGACGAGCGTGCACGTCAACGAGCGACTAACTCCAATCGACGTCAGCTCTTTCCACAACCAACTCAGGTATATCGAACCCCAATTCAGAATTTGGCAGCTGCAGCCCGCATAGCGGAGTCGATTCAGCCCTCTCAGTCAGAGGCTGGAAGAGGCTTGATGCAGATCAGAGATTTGCTCCGGGCAGCAGGAGATCAGAATTCAGCTGTGTCACAGTCACATAACAGGATTCATAGTCGATCTGTCGTTGCGAATACTGTTCAGTCGGCTCACAGTCCAAGGTCGCCTCCGAGGCGCATGGAACGTGAAGGCCGGCGGGACCACTATGATGATCGATTTGATTGTGATGACAGGCGTCGAGTGCCCACTCCTCCTCCGAGAAGTGGGTCTAACGCCCATCGGCAGCAAGATGACAGACGCCAGCTCAGTGTTGGGCGGAGAGCTCCAGTCGACCCCAGAGAGCCAGGCTTTGACGCGAGATCCATCATCGTGCAAGGTTTGGTCGACCGAAACAGAGCTCATAGAGGTGGTCATGACAGAGATGTGCCCACAAGCAGCCGAGTCCACGTTTCAGGTCCAGAATGTTTTAGCAGAGCGATCAGAACCGCAGTGATACCCCCCAACTTCAGGTTGGCGACTGGGGTGAATAAGTTCACCGGAGAGTCTAAGCCTGAAACTTGGCTCGAAGGCTACGAGTGGCTGTTCAGATTGGTGGCGGTAATGATGAGGTGGCCATGAAACATTTTCCACTTATGCTAGGGGGTTCAGCCAGGGCATGGTTGAATCAGTTAGCTCCCAGCAGCATTTACACCTGGGAAGATCTTTCTCGAGTGTTCGTCAGGACGTTTGAGGGAACTTGCAAGCGACCTGCTGGATTGACTGAGCTACAAGTTTGTGTACAAAAGTCGAGTGAAACACTGAGGGATTACATCCAGAGGTGGATCACTTTGCATCACACTATAGAGAATGTGTCGGACCATCAAGCGGTTTGCGCCTTCAAAGAGGGCGTCAAGAACAGAGAGTTGAGCCTGAAGTTTGGTCGAACTGGAGACATGAGTCGGATGATGGAAATAGCCACCAAGTACGCCAACGACGAAGAAGAGGACCGACTCCGGAGCGGCAAGTACAAGCCGAGTCAGTCGGATAAAGGAAACTCTAGTTGGAAGCAAAAACGGAAGGCCGAGCCAGCGGCTCCTGGAGAGGCTCTAGCCGTGACACAGGGCAAATTTAAAGGGAAGCCCAAAGGATCTTGGAACCCCAAGAATGTAAAAGACAAGGAGGGTAATGATGTGATGGACCTGCCGTGTCATATCCACACGAAGAAAGACGAAGAGTTTAACTTCATCTACCCAAAGCATACCACTCGCCAGTGCCGGCTCTTAATCCAGCTGTTCCAAGGGAAACAGCCGAAGGACAAAGAGAAGGAGTTGGACAAGGCTGAGGACAAGCAGGACAGTGATGGAGAGTACCCTCATGTCAACTTCACTATGATGATTTTTGCTGATGTAGAGAGCAAAAGTCGACTGAAAGTGATCAACCGAGAAGTCAATATGGTCGCACCGGCGACACCAAACTATCTGAGATGGTCACAAACTCCCATTACTTTCGACCAGTCGGACCATCCTACTCATATTGCCACCCTTGAGAGGCAAGCACTGGTGGTCGACCCGGTCGTCGAAGGCACTTGACTGACGAAGGTATTGATGGATGGCGGCAGCGGGTTGAACATATTGTATGCAGAGACGCTCAAGGGAATGGGCATTCCGATGTCCAGGCTCAGCTCCAGCAACATGAGTTTTCACGGAGTCATCCCAGGAAAGAAGGCTGAGTCACTCGGCCAAATAGCTCTAGATGTGGTGTTCGGTGACTCGAAGCATTTCCGCAAAGAGAAGCTGACATTTGAAGTCGTGGATTTCCAGAGCACCTACCACGCTATCTTGGGAAGACCAGCCTACGCCTGCTTCATGGCTCGACCATGTTATGTGTACCTCAAGTTAAAGATGCCTGGCCCCAAAGGCGTGATCACCGTCATTGGTAACTGGAAGAAAGCAGAAGAGTGTTTCCAGAAAGGCTCAAAGATTGCGGATGACCAGATAATAGTGATAGAGCTAGAGGAATACAAGAAGAATGCAGATCCGAGTGATTTACTGCGGGCCAAGAAGCCCGCCACAGAGTCAGCATTTCAGTCGTCCGGTGAGACGAAGCCAGTTCACATCCACCCGACTAATCCCAATGCAGCTCCGACCCATATTTCCACTACACTCGACTCTAAATAGGAAGAAGCGCTCATCCAGTTCCTCCGTGAGAACTGGGACATCTTCGCATGGAAGCCAGCTGACATGCCAGGTGTTCCTAGGGGACTGGTTGAGCATCGCCTTAGAGTCGATTCAAAGGCAAAACCTGTTAAGGAACATCTTCGACGGTCCGCCGTTCAGAAGAAAAAGGCCATTGGCAAAGAGGTGGCTCGACTCCTTGCAACAGAGTTCATCCGATAGATATACCACTCCGAGTGGCTCGCCAATGTCGTTATGGTTCCCAAAAAAGGACAATTCTCTTCGTATGTGCATTGATTTCAAACATATCAATCGGGCCTGCCCGAAAGATCATTTTCCTCTCCCTCGCATCGACCAAATTGTCGACTCGACCGCAGGGTGCGAGAGATTGTCTTTTCTAGACGCTTATTCCGGGTATCATCAGATCCGTCTGTATGGGCCCGACAAAATCAAAATAGCTTTCATCACCCCATTCGGGTGCTTCTGCTATATCACCATGCCATTCGGCCTCAAGAATGCCGGAGCCACGTTCATGAGAATGATTCAAAAGTGTTTACTCACTCAAATCAGTCGGAATGTGGAAGCATACATGGATGATATCGTGGTCAAGTCGCGAAAGGCTTCCGACCTGTTGACTGACTTAGCTGAAACATTTGCCAATCTCAGGAGGTATGATATCAAGCTCAATCCTTCAAAGTGCATATTCGGAGTACCTGGCGGGAAGTTACTCGGTTTTCTCGTTTCCGAACGAGGAATCGATGCTAACCCAGAAAAAGTTGGCACCATACTCCGAATGAAAAGCCCCGTGCGTGTGCACGATGTCCAGAAGCTTACTGGATGCTTGGTCGCGTTAGGTCGGTTCATCTCTCGCCTCGGTGAAAAGGCGTTGCCCCTTTACTGACTGATGAAGAAGGCAGACAAGTTCGAGTGGACTCCAGAAGCTGATGCAGTGTTTGCCGAGTTAAAAACTCTGCTCTCCACCCAGCCGGTGCTTGCTGCTCCAATCAGCAAAGAGCCTCTGTTGCTTTATATTGCAGCCACAGGACAAGTCGTCAGTACAGTACTTACGGTCGAGCGGGAAGAAGAAGGGAAAACCTTCAAAGTTCAGCGCCTAGTATATTATCTCTCTGAAGTTTTGACCCCATCGAAGCAAAGATATCCTCATTATCAGAAGCTCGTATATGGGATCTACATGACCATGAAGAAGGTTGCCCATTATTTCTCTGATCATGACATTACAGTCGTCAGCGACGCACCATTGTCAGAGATTCTGCACAATAGAGATGCAACTGGTCGAGTGGCTAAATGGGCGATTGAACTCCTTCCCCTTGATATCAAATTTGAGGCAAAGAAAGCCATTAAGTCCCAGGCTATAGCAGATTTCCTTGCCGAGTGGATTGAACAGCAGCAGCCGACTCAAGTTCACTCGGAGCATTGGACCATGTTCTTTGATGGCTCTAAGATGTTAAATGGTTATGGTGCTGGGGTAGTTTTGGTTTCTCCCCGAGGAGATAAGCTCAGATATGTGCTCCAGATCCACGTTGATTCCTCCAACAATGAAGCAGAATATGAAGCACTGTTGTATGGGTTGCGCATGGCCATTTCACTCGGCGTCCGTCGCCTTATGGTTTACGGTGACTCAGATTTGGTGGTCAATCAGGTGATGAAGGAGTGGGATGTGAGAAGCCCAGCCATGACTGGATACTGCAATGCAGTGAGGAAGCTTGAAAAGAAATTCGAAGGGTTAGAACTCCATCACGTTCCCCGACTGAAAAATCAAGCAGCCGATGACTTGGCAAAGATAGGTTCCAAGAGGGAAGCCATTCCGAGTGGCGTGTTTTTGGAACATGTCTACACGCCATCGGTTCAAGAGGATCCTTTCACTGAAGAAGCCCCGCAGCCTAAAAGCGCCACAGATCCGACTGAAGTCGAGGTCCCAGTGGTGGTCGACTTGATCATGGAAGTTTTGGTCATCACTCCCGATTGGACAATGCCCTACATCGCCTATATTTTGAGGAAGGAACTTCCCGAGAATGAAGAAGAAGCTCGAGAGATCGTCCGCCGGTCCAAAGCCTTCACCGTCATGAGAGGTCAGTTGTACAGAGAAAGTGCGACTGGAGTCAGCCAGAAATGCATAACACCGGAGGAAGGTCGAATGATTCTTAACGACATCCACTCGGGGACCTGTGGCCATCATGCGTCTTCTCGGACCATCGTGGCCAAAGCATACCGAGCTGGTTTTTATTGGCCCAGAGCGAATGAAATGGCGAAGGAGATAGTCGACAAGTGTGAGGGATGTCAGTTTTACTCCAATATGTCACACAAGCTCGCCTCAGCCTTAAAGACCATACCACTTGTCTAGCCCTTTGCTGTATGGGGTTTGGATATGGTTGGCCCGTTGAGAACAGGAAGAAGTGGTTTCACACATGTGCTGGTAGCAGTCGACAAGTTTACCAAGTGGATTGAGGCCAAACCCATCAAGAACCTCGATGCTGGTACCGCTGTCAGCTTCATCCGAGAACTGATATTCAGATATGGAGTCCCGCACAGCATCATCACTGATAACGGGTCAAACTTCGATTATGAAGAATTCAGAGCTTTCTGCACGTCTCAAGGCACGCGAGTCGACTATGCTTCAGTCGCCCATCCGCAGTCGAATGGACAGGCAGAACAAGCCAACGGTCTAATTCTCAAAGGGTTGAAGCCCCGTTTGATGCGTGATCTCAAGCATGCGGCTGGTGCATGGGTTGACGAACTTCCCTCGGTGCTTTGGGGGGTTAAGGACCACACCCAACCGGTCGACTAGAAGAACTCCATTCTTCTTGGTCTACGGAGCTGAAGCAGTCTTGCTGAGTGTTCTTCTCCACAACGCTCCCCGAGTCGAGCTCTACACCGAAGCTGAAGCAGAACAAGCGCGGCAGGACGCAGTCGACCTTTTAGAGGAAGAAAGAGAGATGGCTCTGATCAGATCGACCATTTATCAACAAGACTTGCGTCGCTTCCACGCCAAAAACGTGAAGAGTCGGGCCTTCCAGGAAGGAGATTTAGTTCTCCGAGTGGACCAGCAGAAACCACACAAGCTTGCTCCTTCTTGGGAAGGTCCCTTCATTGTCACCAAGGTTCTCCACAATGGAGCATACCGTCTTTACAATGTCGAACATCAGATCGACGAGCCCCGAGCTTGGAACGCGGAGCTTCTCCGCCCCTTTTACACTTAAGTATTCACTCGGATGAGTTGTAATAAAAGTACTCCTGTAGTTTATTTATCAAAAACAAGAGCTTTATAGTTTTCCCAGTGATTGTTATTACTTTTGTCCATATAAAACAATCCCCCAGTGGGTGGCTTAGCTGCGAATCCGATTCGCCTAAGTCTGTAAAAAAATTCCGAACCAAGTGGTGAGTCAGTCTCCCACATGAAGGCTTAGCCGCGAAATCCGTTTCGCCTAAGATAAATAAAATCCTACCGAGTGGTAAGCCAGCCTTCCACTCGGAGCCTTAGCTGCAGTCCAAGTACTCGCCTAAGATAAATAAAATCCTACCGAGTGGTAAGCCAGCCTTCCACTCGGAGGCTTAGCTGCAGTCCAAGTACTCGCCTAAGATAAATAAAATCCTACCGAGTGGTAAGCCAGCCTTCCACTCGGAGGCTTAGCTGCAGTCCAAGTACACGCCTAAGATAAATAAAATCCTACCGAGTGGTAAGCCAGCCTTCCACTCGGAGGCTTAGCTGCAGTCCAAGTACTCGCCTAAGATAAATAAAGTCCTACCGAGTGGTAAGCCGCCTTCCACTCGGAGGCTTAGCTGCAGTCCAAGCACTCGCCTAAGATAAATAAAATCCTACCGAGTGGTAAGCCAGCCTTCCACTTGGGGGCTTAGCTGCAGTCCAAGAACTCGCCTAAGTACAAGTACAACATGAGTTCTGCAAGAAGGACGAGGTGCAGGTCGACTGCTACCCTCTCCTTCTGAGCTGCGCCACCAATTCAAAAATCCTACCGAGTGGAGAGCAGACCTCCCACTCGGAGGCTTAGCTGCAGCCCAGTGCTCGCCTAAGTGTCTGAAATCCTACCGAGTGGAGAGCAGACCTCCCACTCGGGGGGCTTAGCTGCAGCCCAGTGCTCGCCTAAGTGTCTGAAATCCTACCGAGTGGAGAGCAGACCTCCCACTCGGGGGCTTAGCTGCAGCCCAGTGCTCGCCTAAGTATCTAAAATCCTACCGAGTGGAGAGCAGACCTCCC
>NC_041393.1:267701173-267701570 GCF_002162155.2 Triticum dicoccoides
CGGAGGCTTAGCTGCAGTCCAAGAACTCGCCTAAGTACAAGTACAACATGCGTTCTGCAAGGAGGACAAGGTGCAGGTCGACTGCTACCCTCTCCTTCCGAGCTGCGCCACCAATTCAAAAATCCTACCGAGTGGAGAGCAGACCTCCCACTCGGGGGCTTAGCTGCAGCCCAGTGCTCGCCTAAGTGTCTAAAATCCTACCGAGTGGAGAGCAGACCTCCCACTCGGGGGCTTAGCTGCAGCCCAGTGCTCGCCTAAGTTTCTGAAATCCTACCGAGTGGAGAGCAGACCTCCCACTCGGGGGCTTAGCTGCAGCCCAGTGCTCGCCTAAGTGTCTGAAATCCTACCGAGTGGAGAGCAGACCTCCCACTCGGGGGCTTAGCTGCAGCCCAGTGCT